>NC_087254.1:7149102-7522435 GCF_037042905.1 Lytechinus pictus | reverse complement strand
AGTTTATATAAAAGACTTTCCTTGAAAGATAAACACAAAGAAATACCTGGTGCGAAGACGGTAAATAATCATCAACCATCTTATATTTGTTCTTTGTAAATGACATTCACAAACACACAAAAAAGGATATCTGTATATTATTCTATAAATGTTGCACAGAATTTACAAAATGCACAAAACAACGAGATGGCAATGATCACATGAATGAATTATGCGCTACGTATAAAGAGATAAACCATAAAGGCATATAAATCTTCTCCTAACTCCTTTCCTTCTACAACTTCATTTTCTGTTACTTAAACTAATTCAATCGCCTCCATCAACACAACATTAACTTTTTTCTACAACGTAAATTCTTGCATGAAACTGTTTACTCACTAACAAGTTCTCGAAATAATCAAGAAATGGATACAAATTTGAAAATAACACGAGAACAATCTTAATCTCACAATTCATTACCGATCAATAAGACAAAATAAATAAGAAGCTACAGTGAAGGGTTACAAAGGCAGGAGTATCTAGAACCGGAAATCCTTACCCTGTATAGAACAGGTGGTTCCAATGTAGCTGTCCGGGCAGTCACAGGAGAAAGTTCCATTTTCACTGGCACATGTACCTCCATTCAGACATGGTGCATCGCGACAGTAATCTACATCTAAATGCAAAACGATAAATAATGATATATAAAATTAGAACAAATGTTTCACTAATGAATATGATTATAGGCATCTTTACGTTCCCATAAATGCATGAGATTCTATATTGTTATCGAAATTTCAATATTCCGTCTGGATAAGTAAAACAAAGTTTTAAAAATACTCTTCCGTTCACAAACCATCATAATTATATCCCCTCCCTATGAGTTGAATTTCAATTTGTGGGGTTCAAAAATGCTGAAATTTAGAAACTGTTAACTTCATGCATTCTGTTTTAGCTTATATGAAACAGATTTAATTTTATCACATTAATTCTGATGAAAAACACTACGAATGTACATCCCATCATCCCTAATATTGAAGAAAGAGCTATCAAGTGCAAGTCCCTACTGCGCGCATTTCAGTTTGTTGAAAAATCAAGTTGCGTTTGATAGCATTTATTTCTGCAATGGGCCTATATGATGCATTTACCTCTCTCGCAGTAGATTCCAGAATAACCGTCTTGGCAATCACATTGGAAGAGTCCACCATAGAAGGAGCACTCACCGCTGTTCTCACATACATTCTTTATGCAAGCATCACTGATAGGGGCTAGATTGGTAGAGAGCAAAAAAAAAAACCATTCATTTGTGAAATCAATACGAGGGTGGTATTTTTCGGTGTTTTATAGCAAATGAGTTTAGTCATTGAATCTGAAATTTCAAATACAAATAAATGAATAAAATGTCATATTTGGGCGTAATCGGGGATTATCTATGTCTTGGCAATAATGCTATAAAAAAGACAACGAAAGTACTCCTTTATTATCTATTTATACTTATCACATTAAATCTATCACAATGTCTACAATTTGTTGTTTTGATCAAATTCGTTAATAAAGAAAGCATTTTGGATATAGGCTGTTATTGGTGATCTAGACATAAATGTCATTCATATTATGTATTGACTTTATCTTGACTTATGGGATGGCTTTAGATTTTATGATTGTTCTGTGCAAGGATTCGTGCCCACTCAATGAGAGTTCATTTTAAATTCATTATTGATATAACCATGTTGTTTAATAAATCATCTCATTCTCTTACGTTAAGGATACACACACAAGCAGGTCCCATAACAAATGTTTTAAATAACAATTTAGTTTGTCCATCTTGAGAGCAATCATCGCTCATACCTTGATCACAGTTGACACCAGTGAAGCAGTTAGCACAGATACAGACATAGGACCCAATGAGATCCTGACAGGTGCCTCCATTCAGACAAGGATTTGAAGCACATTCGTCGATTTCTGTTCAAGAAAAAGATACCAATTATAATCTACATAATAGTAATAGTGCCCCTTGGCTCTGATCTGTGGGTTTTCCATTTAAAATGATAATTTACAAATTTGTGGTAAAACCTTCATCATTATTGATGTGCTTGCACAGGTATATCATATAAAGATATTCCTTGTTAAAGAGAGAGGTAAGGGAATGGGGGACAGGAAAAGTAAAAAATAACAATGAAGATAGACAGAAAAGTGAGAGAGGGGGAGGTAAGAGGAGAAGGAAAGGGAAAGGTATATAATAGTTTCATACATGTATTTCATAGAATCAACACATAATATTCTTTAAATAATAAGAAGCCACTTTTGAATTTAGATTATAGCTTAATTTGAATGAAATAATTACTGTTATTTTTCTACAGATATACCTACCAAAAAGTTTCATTTGCATTTATTGATTTTTATAAAGGAGTTTGATTCATGAATGCTTTAATTGTTGAGGGGATCCTACTGTGACAAAAGCGATTTATCATTAAATATCAGCCAAGAATCCTAGGTGTTTGTCACAAATTATATACTTGCTACAACTGACTGCATATTGAATTTCATTGACAGATCAGGGAGGTGTTACGTTGAACAAATCACGAATATACGAATGATTTTACGAGTGAATGGAATATGGAAAACAAAACGTGGATTGTCAGTCATGTTTAGTCACATTGTTTTGCATGAGAGCTGTATGCAAACGTCGATTTTAATGCTCAAACATACAATGACATACTCGCGAGTACAAACTACGTATTTGAAGTAATATCAACAACTGTAAAAAGGTCAGTAGAAAGGATAGGCTTAAACTTTCAGAATAAAACTGAGAAATAGCCACAAGCAAAGAGTGTGAACTAACCCATTGAACAATTCTTGCCAGTAAATCCATCTGGGCATGTACATGTGTAATCAATTTTGATGCTCAAACATACACTGACATGCTCGCGAGTACAAAGTATTTATTTGATATAATATCAAAAACTGTAGAAAGGTCAGTAGAAAGGATAGGCACAAACTTTCAGACTAAACTGAGAAATAGCCACAAGCAAAATGTGATCTCACCCATTGAACAATTCTTGCCAGTAAATCCATCTGGGCATATACATGTGTAATCGTCTCCCATGTTTGTACATTCAGCTCCATTGGTGCAAGGATGGAGTGCACATTTATTCGTATCTGTCAATGGAAAAAAAATCGGTGTAGCATAATAATAAATTATGTTCGGGTTAATCATGAAAAATGTAAGATTGTTGCTAAAGAGATTTAAATAAGCTATTGACTCTTAACATATTATGCCCAACAGATATCACTCTGCCAAAAACCATTTGATACGACGCTATATGGTGGAATAAAACAAATGTTAACTTGAAAACAAAAATTACAAACTTTTTCACCAGAGTGAAATCAACTGATTTCTATAACCTGTTTTGTATAGTCTTAAAAATGCTAGGAACTTTTCTGGATCATCTGGTGCCCATTTCATAAAACTTGTTATAATAACAAATTTGCAATAACATAATAAAGCTAGTGAAACCATGCAATTTAATTGGCTGGAAGTAAAATTGTTGTAAAAATTGTACATTTATCATTATAACAAGTCATTATAAAACGACACCCTTAAGTGTTTTACAGCTTTCTTTCTCTATCATTTCATGATTTACTTATTTAACAAGGTCGTCTAACAGTTCGCGATCATTTGTATGACATATTCGAAATATAATAATAATAGCTGGATTTATAAAGCGCTTTTTGCCTGAGGATACAAGGCGCTGCTATTATTACCCCGGCTTTAGCTCGAGCTACCATCAACGGAGCTCAGTGCATGCAAGGAATTACTCCTGCCGGGTACCCATTCACCTCACCTGGGTCGAGTGCAGCACAGTGTGGATAAATTTCTTGCTGAAGGAAAACAGGCCACGGCAAGGATTCGAACCCACGACCCTCTCTTTCAAAGGCGAGAGTCAGAACCACTAGACCACGACGGACCCACAATATACCCAATATAATCTCACCTGAAGGTATCTCGCAACTCTGTCCTGTCCAAAGACTGCTACATGAGCATCTAAAGCCAGTTCTGCCAACGTTTTCACACGTACCTCCATTGATACACGGTTCAGCGTCACACGGTGTAATAGCTGAAAGGGACATCATTCCGGAGAAAATGTAGTTGATAAGTTTACAATTGACGAAATAATGAAGTGTTTTCTAGTTCTGGAAAGCGTTTCATAATTTTTTTTTGTCTGACAATTAAGTTGTCACATTTCACATCTTTCCTCGATTCTGATTGGCTGAGAGGAATTGTTACTATAGTAACTGTCGGATAAAATGGTACTTGTCGTATAAAACGTCCGACAAAATCCTTCCGTGAAACGCTCCCCTGTACATAGGGCTTAGTATCATTCCAAGGCCATAGAAGAACATGACCTTGGATGTCCTGTTGACTATCCTCTATGTTCCTCTCACTGACCTTGGACTTTTGTATCCTTTCTAATTTTCCCCGTTTATGATTCTAATATAAAAATATGTTGTTTTTTTTCAAAAAGTATTCTTGCCCCAAAATATTGAAATTTAAGACATGTTTACATGAAAAATAATCTTCTTCATCAAGCGATAATCAACAAATATATTTCGATTAATCTTTTGAATCATCTTATTAATATGATTTGTCGTAATCAGCTTTATCATGGATGCTTTGAAATTGGATTTCAAGGTTGAAAAGTCAACTTCAACATACAGTAATACTTCTCATTATCTACCTCATGAATACTGTATACTAACCGACATACGCAGAATCTGTTATTTCAATGGAAAACCCTCTCTCGGTTTTTTCGTTGTCGGTTATGAAAGTCGCCCAGATGTTGTTTGCCTGAAGGGTTGTTGTTCTTGTGGTAAACGGAGTCGGGCCGGATAGCGTTATCCGTCTCGAACCCTCGTCATTGGGATTCGATCCGACGCCAAGCCTGAATTCGTCATACCGATTCTCAGTGATGAAGTCTTTAATCTCCACTGTTACCACGCGTCCGTTGATACCCTGGATGAACCAGCGACAGTTCTCCATGTTGTTGTAGTTCGATGGATAGTTTTGAGAGTGTATTTCAATCTTAGTTCCTTCAGCCAGAGTGTAGTTAACTCGACAACCAACACCTGATTATGAGAATTACAAAAACATAATGTTGAATTACTTATAAGATACTTATATTACGCAATTACGAAAAGGTGATAAAAGGAAAGGATAAGTACAGATATCTAATTCTTTATGACTCTATCATAAGTTATAAATTATGTTTTACTTTGGGATCATTTTTTCATGAGAATCTGGCCAGCTGACTCAATTTATTTTATGGCATTATTAATAATAATTCAACACAATTTACAACATACAATAACAATAAATAACTATCTATAAATCATGTGGACAAAATTGAAAACATTGAAAATAATAAATGTAATGAAATCTGTATATCAAATGTATTTTGGAAATTATTTTGTGCTTTATTTTAGATCTATAGTCATTGGGAAAATAGTAAGCTGAGGACAGAATAAACGTCTTTGTGTATTCATTACTGTTTAAAAAATCCTAAGATAAGCATCCCAATATACCACTCTGTAAGATAATTATTGCTGCAATATATAATAAATAGATTAGCCGCAGTCAAATCCATGCTGGACCTGCTTTGAAATTACAAGGAAACTCGAAAGACATCAATTATAATCTTGTGAATTTGTCTAGAATACTTACTTCGTTCACAGTTATCTCCTGACCATCCCATGGGGCAGGTACAACGAAAGCCATTAGCAAGATCATTACAGATACCCCCATTGAGACATGGTTGACTTGCACATTCATCAATATCTGTAAGGAATAGCAACATGATAATGTTCACTTGTTGATTGTTTCTTTGTCTTGTTGGTCCCATATCTACATTGCCATGTCTCTCGGACATATTACTTTCGGTTCCCTTGAGCCCAAAGAAAAAAAAAATGTCTCCCACAGTGGTCTATATTATCTACATTATGACTTAAATGCAGGCGTCCAATTTGAGTAAAGGTACTATGATGATATCATCGTAAGAAGTTGAAATGGTTATGTACAACTCTTCAAACTGCAATACACTCTTGAAGGTGCAATTAAGTTATATTTTGATTAATTTGTATTTGGCATACCAGGTGAAAATTATTATTCTGTTAATTTTAATATTTTATATGCTAAATATTATACAATTTCACCTAGATGTTTAAAAGGTTAATTATTGTTTTCATAAATTTTTTTAAAGGTATTTAATTATCAGCACGAGGTAGAACGCACTATAATATGCAACAAAATATGTTAACAATAGATCTTGATGAATCGAGGCTCATCAAACTTATTTGAATTTTGTTTTCTATACATGCATAGTGTACAGTATTGTATGTTATGTATTACAAACATTTTTAATTTGATTATATTATTTGTAGAGAGATATTGAATAAAGACTTTCTTTTTTAAAGATGATTATGTATCACTTTCACATCTTCAAGTAAAAACAAGTTGCTACAACAACCTTAGTTTACCATTAAATCAAAAGGAACTCCAAAAACGAGTTAAGAGCATACTTACTGATTTCACAGTGGGTACCAGTAAACCCAGGCTGGCAAAAGCAATCATATCCATGGTTGTCTACACGGTTGACACACGTTCCAAAGTTATCACATGGGTTACTCATACATTCATTAAGATCTAAAAACAAAGAGTATGGAAAGAATGGTTAAAATGACATGAGGCATTAGCAGATTAAAGGAGTGCTGCAGTGTCCCATCAGTCAAGAAGTATAGGTTTGAGGAGGGATGCCCACGCAATATTTATCAGTTACTTCGGTCTAGAATAACAGAGTGACAAAATCGCACTTTGGAATTTGACGAAGAGTGATTTGAATTCTATCAAACACACATCCAAATTAAGGAAATACATGCAATGAACTCACTAACTCGAAAAGATGAATGACTATATATATTAATCCCCTTTTACCTTCCTTTTTTTCATGATTGATATAATACCTTATATTCAACTTGAATAAAGTATATAACAGTACTACATATATTGCCGAAGCCTTCGCACAGATCACTCGAATTCATATCTTATTACAGGGTGTGCCGGGTCGAGCGCCATAGGGGGGGGGTAAGGGAGTGGAGGTTAGGTAGGGCAACCGCCCCTATGATTTTTTTAAGTCGTAAAAAAAGAGGAGAGAATATATAAAAGCGGAGAAAAGAAGACAGAAGGAAGAGCAAACAATTAGATGTCCGAGTTGAGTAACTTTATATTACCCCCTCTATTCAACTGAGAAAAAATTATGACGTATTGCCCTCCCTATCAGTTCATCCCGGTGCCGCCTAAATAAACTCTCACCTGTTTCACATCGTTCACCGGTGTATCCAGTAGGACAGGAGCAGGTGAATTCGTTGATACCATCGCGGCAGGCTCCTCCGTTCTGGCAAGGGAAACTCTCGCACTCATCGATGTTAGTACCGCAGAGAGATCCCGCATAGCCCGGCTGACATAGACAGGAGAACGAATTGAGACCTTCAACACAGGTCGCTCCATTGAGGCAGGGGTCCGATGCACACTCGAGGATTTCTGATGAAAGAAAGCACAAAGCAATGTCTCGTTGTGTTGTCATACAGAAGTCAAGAAAGTGTTATTGGTACACATCTTGTATCTGTGAACAGCATTAAGCAGTTTCAGTCTTATACTAACAATATGTTTTTGGCAAATCATTGTCTTTACTTCTATTGAACCGCGAAGTTTAGCAGCGGGATGTCCCTGTACATTGTGGTATAGACGGGGAAAAATCACCAAGGATTATTCTATGCACGTTGATTCTACGCAACAATATTCCCTCTCATCCCAGGACAATAACAATTAAACCATTCTGGTATGTACGTGTCCGATCCAATAGTATGCGTTATATGGAGTTGTCTTTCTGTATAACATTTCCAGTAACATACTCTCTAAAAATGTTTACCCAATATTGGGTAAAATGGGAACATGCATGTTGGTAGTTATTTTGTAAGTTTTACGCGATTTTGCGTTGAAATAGCCCAATATAGGGTAACAAAATTACCCAGCAAACATGCGTGTTCTCTTTCTACCCAATATTGGGTATATTTTACTCAGTGTTTTTAGAGTACATATGTACATATGCCTGAAGACCTCCATGGGGTCCATGAAATTTACTTCCACAAATGATTGGCATATTCCAAAGAATGTGTTTTAAAGAAAATACAAAGCAGATGAATAGAATCCATGATTGTGCATGGAATTTTAATTAAAAAAATAGCATCCTCACCACTTTCACAATGAAGTCCGCTGTAACCTGGTGGGCACTCACATACATATCCATCACTTCCGTCATTGAAGCACAGACCTCCGTTCATACAAGGGAGACTGCCACATTCATCAATATCTGCAAATAAAAAAAGAGAGATAGATGATAAAATCTTAATTTGTATGATAATTCTTATACAAACACGAAGAAATTATTTTTTAAAAATTGATATATTTACCACACCTTCTATTGTGTCATAATACACCAGGGTTCCGTTTCATAAAGACCTGTTATAGTAACAAATGTACAATGTCTATAACAAATATACTATCAGCCAGTCAGATTGAAGGATTTAAGTAGCTTTTAACATTATTACATATTTGTTATTATAACAAGTTTTATAAAACGGGGCCCAGAACAGCTTTTGACGACTTTCACATAATATTGTAAAATCAAAAATTTCTTTACAGGGTTTTACAGTACATTTTACATTCAAGATTTTATGCAATATACGGTTGTTGTTGTTTTTTACTCTGAATTTATATAGGTCTACTGCCGGCCGAATGAACTTTGTAAAAGTTTTAAAGCATAGAACTGACAACACAAAATTTAGTGAATCTTACTTGTTTCACAGATAATGCCTGTATATCCAGTTGCACAAGCACAGGTAAACCGTGCAAATTCGTTGATACACACTGCTCCATTCAGACAGGGCATGCTCGCACACTCATCAACATCTGTATTGAGAAAAGGATCAACAGATAATATTACCATTATTATACGACTCTAATATACTGACTCTAAGAACAGAATTGAGAGTCGATAATTACTGCTATTTATTTTCAAGAAAGATAACACGGTGTTTTAAATACAGTTTCCAAGGCTATGTTCAGTTTCAAACATTTTAGATTTATTTCTGGTTTGTAAAATAAAAAGTCAAATACTTGATTCTCATACTACTACTACTACAATGAATTAAAATATACGTTAGATCAAATGTTAAACTGACACTATACGACTTTTAAACAGCAATTTCATGTTGTATTTGTAGTGATAATGTGAGATTTATTTAGATTTGTTTGTTTGAAAGAGACTGGAAATTGGATTTGCAAATATAAAAAAGTAATATCTCTTAATATTGCATAATTGGATAAACTTTTGAGCTGCAAAGCATTTACACACTAGATGAGTGGGGAATACTTACAATACTTGTTCTTATTTTTACTCTTTATCATGCTACTTTTTAAAACTGATAATTTCATCATTGGCCACACTGGCTGTATGCCTTGCTGTATTTTTATCAATAAACGATCTCAATACATTTAAATAGTCTTTTGTTTGAATGAGCACTCTCAGTTCACTGGAACCCTTTGTTCCTTGTTCTGAACATGGGTTTAATATAAAATTTTGTCTTTTTAAAAGTTTTTGTTCAAATGTTGATGGCCAATTGTGACGCAAATCTAAAGTAATACTGTATCAATTTATCAGCTCATCTTATGGAAACAAAAATCATCAATAGTTTTCTCCACAATGAAAGCATAAGTGAAAAACGCTAAACATAAGAATCAAACAATGTAAACAACATATTTGATATTTTCGACTTCCCATAATTTAATGCAAAGTGACTATGTACTACTTTAAAACTGATTTCATAATATAGTTAAAAATTTACCGTTGTTGCACAATCGACCAGTCCAGCCTTCAACGCAGACACACGTAAAACCGTTTACTCCGTCAACACAGGTGCCGCCATTCTCACACGGATCGCTGGCACATTCGTCGATATCTGTTTTGAAAAGATTGGAAAATGTCAAAAGATAAAAATTACAATGGAATCTACATTTTTGCAGTTAACATGTTTCTATGTGCGTTAACCAGTTGACTTGTTGGTCGTAATGCTTTTCCAGGTGATTACATGTTCATAAACAGGATAGAGAGATTCTTGCCACATAAAATAAATATTAAACTCAATATAGATATTGTGCATTCATTTACTTAATGAATCAGGACCCTGAGCTATGATATCAATCGTATAAACGTTTCTTTAAAAGTAAAAGTGTTCCCTAAGTGTTAAAACAAACTGGCCAACTAACTAAGTAATTAGTTCAGCTGATGAACTATACTCATGAAGCTATCAAGGTCACGTCTTAGGTAATACTTACTGAATTCACACAAAGTACCGTTGTAGCCAAGATCGCACCTGCACTCAAATTGATTCTCCTGATCGATACAGATACCGTTTACACATGGGTTGCTGGAGCACTCATTTATACCTGTGTTGGTTCACATAAGCAAAACATTGTACTAGTATATCTTATTTAATGAAATGAAGTATATACAATACATTTCGATTTATGCGGTACTTATCAATATATTGGAAAGGGTAAACAAACATTTCACAAAAATAACATAATATACTTGTGAGTAATATAGATATGCAGAAGTTGTAGTATGCTCTAATGATTATGATTCATTTATATTCAAACATCGATTGACTTGTACTTCAAACGAACTCTACTACATCAAATTAAATTTAACCTAACCTATCAATATGTATCACCCATCCACCCCCCCCCCCCAAAAAAAAAAACAATAATAATGATAATGAATGAATGAATAAATAAATAAATAGACAGATAGATAGATAGATAAATGGAAATCATTGTTCACAAAGTTATAAAAAAGAGCCATATTTCTCGGAGACTATTTCCTATATTTGAAGTCATTCAGGGAAGAGATAGGAAACATAGTTGATGAAAGGCACAATCTTTACCTATCTCGCAATTGACACCAGTCCAGCCTGCCGCGCAGGTGCATTGGTAGCGGTTCACAAGGTCTGTGCATTGTGCACCATTTTGACAAGGTACACTCTGGCATTCGTCAATGTCTAGAATCGAGACAAAGCAAGATACATTATCGAACATTCATTAAAATATCAAAAGTCGTTTTATTGTTAGTTAAAAGTACACACGCACAGCTGTTGTAAACATGTTTGCTTTGTAATATTTGTGTAAAATATTGGTATTGTTTTTGTAATATGATTTTGAATAAAATCTTTCTATGAAAGAAAGAAAAAAAAAATGATTACAATAACAACTTAACAAGCCAAACTCAGTACAGAATATATACATATAATAAATCCACTTAACCCCAAAGATATATAAATGGTGAATGTATTGACAGTATCTTCCATGCAAAGTTGTAGGGATCTATCATACAATTCTGATGAAACCATGAATATTATGATTTATCCATATAACTTGAAATTCTACTCCGTTATGAATCTTTTACTGGAATTCGCGACGACAGAGAATTGTGAGTTTCTACTGTACAATTTTCACAAAATTCCAGTAAAAGATTCTTAACGAAAAAGTAATTCTGATGAAACTTTAGCAATGAATAGATTACAAAATTGCAACTTCTAGACATAATTTCGGTCATTTTGGTTATGCATTATAATAGAATAAAGGCATTCAAAACTAAGCACTGCATATGATGACTCTTTAAGTGCATTTGGAGTATACAGTTTATTTCTGCTACTCGTATTGCTATTACGACTGCCTAATAAAAGCAATTGAAGTTTGGATATAAGCCATGTAATATCAGTAACCATTTGCAAGAGAAAGCTGCGATATAAAACTCTTATATCCGAAACCGTTTTCATTCATTGGTAAACGAAAATCTGAACTTACTTGTTTCACAGTTCGTCCCTGTCCACCCTGGTTGACAGGTGCATGTGTAGACGTTCCTTCCATTTGTGCATATACCAGAATTCAAGCAAGGCATACTGGCACACTCGTTGACATCTATGAAGGAAATGAGCAATTAATTACTTCAATAAATAATGAGAAATTCAGTGATCATTGTAAGTAACTGTCACTGTGACATTTGGGAATTCACTGCTATAAACAAGGGGATCTTAGTATAGGAGATCCACGCTCTTCAAGCAATGCTTTTTAGTGGATCCACTCATTTCCTTACAAGATTTTGTTAAAACTATCTTACAAATGTTTTGGAATTTGTAGTTGATTTGTAATAATTGTAATCATATTTCATTTGTATTTGTTTATAATGTTAATGATGGAAATTAAAATACAAATTCGAACAAGAATATAAGATCTTGTAGATTTAACGCTATTGATGACTTAAGTTTTACAAGTAATTGTATACAAAATGAATAGTGTAATGAGTAGAATATTTTGAAGGGCAAATCCGGGCCTCATCCGGGCCATATCATGACATACGGGGATTTTTAAATAGTCTAATTTCATATTTTACCTTTCCCCTTCTACCCCCTTCTTTTCTTTTTACTCAGTTGAGGACCCCCAAGGCTCTCCCCTCTGTGGGTATGCCAGTGTATGAAATAATCATGTGTTGAGATACGCATTATATAGTGTGTGTTTTTTGTTTCTGTAAACGTTTCATAACCTGAAAAGTCCACAACAGATCTTTAAATAATTATTTATGTATATGAATAGGCGAAAAGATAAAAGGTTTGAAACACTAAAAGAATCATATATGTTATCGTAATTTAATGGATATGAGAAGTGTTTGCCTTCGGAGATCAAGTATTTTCTTAGAGAGTGCTTGAAAGAAGGCGAAAAATATTTTGCTTTTCCTAATGCATACCTGATTCGCATGTAATGCCAGTCCACCCAGCTGTGCAGTTACAGCTAAAAGCATTCTGTAGGTTGTTGCATTCACCTCCATTGATACACGGGTTACTGGCACATTCGTTGATATCTACATAAAATATAAGTCAATAATTCATTATGAAGATAATAATAATAATACATAGTTCTTTTATAACTAATATCACATTATAAACGTCCCTATGCGCTTCCAAAGGACTTCTATATCATTAGCCCAGCTTCAACCCACTGCCTATTAAAGTGCACAAGCAATTCAAGGAATGAATCATGTCAGGTCCCCATTTACCTCACTTTGGTTCATAGCGTAGATAAACTCCTTTCTGAAGAAAATTGATCATGTTCACTCTGCACCGTGGGATATTACTGATGACCGACTTCTTACTTTCATTCATTCATATGGCAAAGTGGTTCAAATCTCTTCTCAGTTATAATTTGCATAAAATTTATTGCATTGGTGGAAAGAGGGTGCTTAGTAATCTATTGTTAAAAATAACGTTAATATATTTCTAACCATCTGAAGCATTAATAAATCTAATTTTTATATATCACATTTCAATCTTACCTTCATCACAATTGTACCCTGTCCATCCGGGGGCACAAATACAGGCGTACCTGTTGATTCCATCAATGCACGTAGCATCAACCTGACAGGGGTTGCTGGCACATTCATTAATATCTAGAATGCAAAATAAAGAAATAGGGTATACATTACATTTCTTTTATGAATGTAGCTCCTTTTTTGGTGTTTTACATGCTGATTATGCAGAGCAGAATTCTGTAAAGCACTTCAATTTTTATGTATTGAAATCTCTATCCAAACGTATTATCCAGCAAAATAGGATTTTGAATTTTCTTATATAATATTAAATATTATGTTATGCAGGGCCCGCTGGAAGAGCAGTCTCATGATTGAAGTGGCTACCGTGGGTAAATAAAACGTAATCGAGTGCAAATGTGTGGTTTGGCGGCCACCTTTTTTTATCTTTATTTACATCCAAAACCAGATTAAAATCCCCACCCCAAAGAATCGATTCGCAATGAAATTCATGTAACTTATGAAGTATTTCATCAAAAAATGTATAATTATCATTGTTAGGGCCATACATATTCATCAGTGTGATTTTTTGTTGATTTAAAATGGTATCTAATATTACAAAACGACCAAACTCATCATGATATTCTTTTTTAACAGTAATATCTAAAACGTTTTTCAAAAGAATACATACTCCTCGACTATTGGAGGTTCCATGCGAAAAGAAAACTGAACCCACTCCCCAATCCTCTACCCAACTTTTCTCATTAGCAATGGTAGAGTGGGTTTCTTGTAAAAAGAAAATACTAGCATTTTTACTGCGTAGCCAAGATAACACCTGTAATTATTATTATTATTATTTCTCTACTGGTTTCCGAATGTTTCAATGGATTCTTTTGTGAATTTTGCAATTTATCGGTCCATCTGTTTCCTTTCCACTCATAAATATTACAACCATTAAATCAACTAAGATTTTTTTTATTCAAGCTGCAATCTGGAGGTTTTTAGATGACAAGCTGTCTTTAATTTCGGGGCTTAATTTTTAAGTTGCCATAATGATAATTTTCTCAAAGAAGTACCTTAACGCCACATGGTTACACCATTGCCTCACCATGTAATCCATAAAGAAAGCAAGCAATATACTTCAATATCTACAACTGAGAATCAGTCATGGTAATTCATATACTTTGATATACCTTGCAAACGTTGTGTATAATTATCTGGTCTCATACACTCTGGAGGATGGGATGCTTTGGCGCTTTGGGTGCTTGTGGAGTACATGGCTGCCCTTTTAGAGAGCTATTTGGGTTTTTTTGGTGAAATTTTAACTTGAATCAAGATGCCATTACTGAGTTTTGAATTATCACTTTATCATCAGAGTGTGCATACTGCTGTTTTAAATATTTATATGTATTTTGCATCATGATATTGTAACTTTTATATATTTCATAACCTTGTTAAATCAGGACATTGATGTAAAACAGCAATTCAGCTGATCTTTTTATCCTGTATAACTATTTTCTAATAAATAAATAAATGGTAACATGTTAACATCGCTAATTAATAATATATACTACCTATGTCACACAAATCGCCTGTGAATCCAGCGAGGCATGCACACGTGAAGTCATTGTCACCGTCTAGGCAAGTGGCACCATTCACACAGGGGTTCATTGCACAGTCATCGGCACCTGATTAGATGAAAAAGATATATCATGTGAAAGGGACCACTAGAAATATACACTCATGTAGAGATTAAGTGAAATACATATTAACTCGCACTAAAAGAAATAACCAGTTTATTAGATACTCATTTCACAAAGCTCAAACAGACCGTTCATCCCCAAACAAAGCTTTATATGGAAAAACACTTATTATTGCCTTTATTTTATTTCAAAGTTTAAAAAGCGTAATAGAATGTGTTCTCCACTCTTCGACAAAATTATCTAGTAAATTAGATTTTCAGCAATAGGTACGTCACAGCAATCACAGCAATCAATCGATGCATTTAGATTGATCTTCTGGCTACCGTTTCATATAAAGACTAGTTAAGAATAATAAATTCGTAATTTACATAGCATGCTATCAACCAATAAGATTGATGTATTTCAGTAGCTTTAAACTGTCATTTGTTATCATAAGAAGCTATATGAAACGAGCCCCAGGCCCTACAGTTTATATTTCCTACACGTTTTTATTAAAACATGTGATGAAAACTATGTATTTTTACCAGGGATGATACCTGCTTGTTTTACATTTCTTACTCAATTCAATAATTAAATATTTCTGGCTAAAGCATTAGCATTCTGATTTGCGCCTTCAAATACCGTTAATCACTTGTCATATATTTCTGTAAGCTCACCTATATCACAATTAGTGCCAAGCCACCCAACCTGGCAAGTACATACATATCCGTTCACAAGATCGGTACAATTTCCACCATTTCGGCACGGGTTGCTGGCACATTCGTTGACATCTGAAAGTAAGGAAAATCATAAAGAGAATGAATCAATTAAGACCTACTGTATTTAGTTTTAGTTTGTGGAAAATTGTTTGACCTTAATCCAAACCAATTAATGTACTCAAATCTGCATTCCGAGTTTATTGTTTTTGTACCGAGATAAGCCATTGCTGTTTGTGATACAATTTGCATTTTCACGGAGAAACTCAATTCCTCATTAAATTCATATCTATTTCCAACTATTTTGCAGAGGTATACAGTAAAATGTGAAATTAAAGCATCTTGTTTACACTTTTCACCGATGTGATAAAATTCCAAAAAGACGGCGTCAGTGTGAAACATGTTGAGAGGATCTGTATTGACTATTTAACCAAGAACATAATATTACTGAGGTACTCAGAACAAGCACTTCATTAAATCGTGTATAGTGAACCATTCCGCCTTACACAGAGTCATATCTAAACGGTTACCAAGTGATTGCTATTTTATTAAAGAATGCAAAACTAATAAGGAATTTATAATGTACTTTTTTTTTTAATATGCCTCCATCATTTCAACTGGTGAATTCCTATTATCAAATATTGCATCTTTACCAATTTCACAGTTAATGCCCATGTATCCTGCAGGGCAAGCACACGAGTAAAAGTCGACAGACTGCGAGCAGACTCCTCCATTCTGACAAGGGTTACTTCCACATTCGTTGACATCCGTCTCACACGTGACTCCAGTATATCCAGACACGCACTGACAGGTGAACGAATTGAATAGATCAAAGCAACGGCCTCCATTGGCGCAGGGATTGCTCCCACATTCGTTGGTTCCTGAAAGAAGATTTGAATAACAACTGTTAGGGCAGTCCGATTATGAGCAATGTTACAGTGGTTCTATGTTTTTATTTTATAATATATCCTTTCCTTATTAAAAATTCCATGTAATATTATTTATGATAACAATTTTCTCTCAAATCAAATATACAGCCTAGTTATTCAACAGGGTTTCCAGCTTTTCAAGAAAACAAAATTCCCTGATTTTTCCCTGATGTTTAAAAATTCCCTGATAATTATTTAAACCCATTCCCAGTTTCGCATGTTTTCTAAGTTGTTGCAGTGAATTACATGTATTTTCAGTATAAAAGCAATAATGTTAAACTTATTAGTACTATTACACAAGTATGTAATGGCCTCCCTTTCCCCCATACAGCCATCCTTTCCTCACATAGAGAAAGAGGTTGATTCAAGACAATCCTAGTACATATCATTAAATTACAACACACAAAGTTAAAGACGCTACTTTGATGAGCAACAAAGTATAACAGAGTATGAATGACTATCGTGCTTTCGACTTTTGGGCCGATCAAAATTCCCTGATTTTTCCCTCATTTGAGGCATTTTTCCCTGATTTGAGGTATTTTGAAAAATCAAATTTCCTGATTTTTCCCTGGCTGGAAAAGGGTAAAATAATTTTCCCTGATGAGCTGGGAGCCCTGTTCAAATGAAATCTTCTGTATGGTTGAATGAAATAAGCCCAGGACCATGGGTCATTCCTTACTTTTCATCAATTTAGAATGCATACAAAATGGAATAAAGAAATAAATCTGACAGTCCCTATAAAAGAGAATATATTCTTTTCTATGAATACATTCCATTCGGCACTAGACTAATGCATACCCAGCTCGCAGAAAGTTCCTTCCCATCCAGACGTACAGATACAGTCGAAATTATCAACATCATCCACACAGGTGGCTCCATTCTGACATGGATTACTTGCACATTCGTCGATATCTGAGAAAAAAAATAGCAATATTCTTGATGATATCAGAGGTTGTACACAGTAAAAATTAATTTAAACAGAATGATAACATCTTACATCCTGATTCGAAACTTAAAATACATTTATTTGTTAACAAATGTTTGAAAAAAAAAATACAGCAATTCTAAACTGTACGCAATGAATATTACAAGATAAAGCTAAAGCTTATAGGGCCACTGTAACACATGCAGAATAATACCGCATGATTAAAACCTTTAGGAAAATATTTATTTTTTAATTCTAGTAGTGTTTCATGTTCTGAAAAAATAAAAATGCACAAAGTCTCTTCGTTTCAAAGAACAAAGAATCCACGCTTTCTTCTAAAATCTATTAAGTGAAATCCAATGTGTAATAAGAAAACAAGCAAAAATGGAAAATAACTTAATATTTACCTAGTTGGCAGTTGATTCCAGTCCAGCCACTGGCACATTCGCATGTATACAAGTCAATCTGATCTGTACAAGTTCCTCCATTCAGACAAGGACCACTGGCACACTCGTCGATATCTAAAGGATTATAAATGATTATTCATCACCAAATCCCATATCTCTATTATTGTTCTTGGTACTGACCACAACTATCAAATCCTTTAAATTATGTTTTTGGTATCAATGATGACAATCATGACTAGTCCCCATCACCATCATTGCTGTTTTACCGGGGGCTTGTTTTTTTTTCATTACCAATTCTATTTGGCAAGCTCCTAACTAATCATATTTAGTATCAAAACGTGGAGAGTAGAATCTAATTGAAAGTTTCTTGCAAAATGCCCTGACTGAATAATTGATTTGATTGGTTGATTGATCTTTACCTAAATATGGTTGAACGCCCTATAAAGGGAACGAAGGTGAAATGGTAAATCAATTTACCATCATATATCAACAGGAATGAGTCCCATTTGGGAATTATGTTGCATTTGAAACAATACTCAAATGGAAATTTCATTAGACATCCAAATGTTAATATCTTGATATTTTAAGCAGTTTGATTAAAACTCGAAAAGTGAAATGCTCACTTGTGTGAAACATCGTGATGACAAGATATTTAGATATCAGACACGTACAAGAATGCTACTCAAACCAATATACATCCATGAAGGTCAACTATGGAGGGAGACATAAACCTATGTCCCGTTTCCCCAAAAAGGTATATTGATTCTAATTTTTTGTTTTTAATCAGATTGTTACCAACCAATATTTTCCCCAAAAAAACATCTGGATGGTTACCTGATTCACAGTTGGTTCCTTGAAATCCAGAACGACAATCACATGTGTATTGGTTTACACCATCGTTACACACTCCTCCATTAAGACAGGGTGAACTGGCACATTCATCGATTTCTGCAAACAGATAATAGCTAGCAGATTAGGCATACTATTTCTAAATCCCTTATTGTAAAATAGATACAGCTTTTAGTGTTTATTGAGTTCATTATTATAAGAGATACAATTCAAAGACAGTAAATATGATGTGAACCTTGTTTAAAAATTAATATTTCGATGTCCTGTTTTGATAATGCGAAACATTACTCCAAAATGAAAGGATAAAGCATTGTCAGAGTACATACAATAATATTTGACTTGTTCTTTTCTAAAGGGAGATGAAATAAAAAATCAAGTGACTTGAAACTGGTGTTTATCATCGAATCTGATTCAATTGCACCATTCTAAGAACAGATGAAATAATAAATAGACCTTGAATTTTCAAATAATAATACATCCTGAGTATTCATCTCACATATCTTTGTAAACTATAAGCCTTTCGGTATGTGCTTCTGAATAAAAAAAAAGAGTGATCGTCTTTACAAAGGTATTCCTTCAGTCTATCTTAATTTTTCTTTACATTTTGTAAACAGACATCGAAAAATTGTGTATATTCTTACCAAATTCACAGCGAGGTCCAGTGTAACCAGCTACACAAGTACATGTGAAATCATTGACGAGATCATTGCAGATTGCACCGTTTCGACAAGGTCCGCTATTACATTCAAGGATGTCTACAAAGAATAAACAATCATTATAAAACAACTAAAAGAAAACGGGATACACGAGGCATTAAAGTCAAGTCACCCCAGCCATAATGTGTCTACAAGAAATAAAAGCTACATTGAATCACATAGCAATTTATAAACAGATATTTCAAATGGTAAATTTTTATAAATGAACGAGTCGATTGAATTACTTAGCAATACTAATTTAAATGTGACCCATGCAAGAAATTTAAATATATGTAATAAAAAACAAGAAAAAGAAAAGAAAATTTGTCCCCTTTATTTAAAAGGCAGACAACTGATTCATTGTTTATACGTGACATTATGCTTTTTACAACAGCTATGTTAAAACGACAATTTTTGCCTCTTGTTCTTGGAGCCACGCAGTATATTACATTGTGTTTTACCTTCCTCACACCGGACTCCTGTATAGCCAGGTTGACAGGTACACGTGTAAAGGTTAACTCGATCACTGCAGGTTGCTCCATTAAGACAAGGACCACTGGCACATTCGTTAATATCTACGGTTGAAAATAAAACGTTTTAAGTATTGCGATCAATTTGTTTACAATAACAACAATTGGCTCTTATTTAGCGCTTTTTACAGATAACTGATCAGAGCGCTCTGCACACCAACAAAAAAGATAGATATCAATTCTCACAATTGATTGAACAAACTTACACACATTTTACGTATTTAAACATTTTAGAAAGGGTAAGGTTTTGATATTCTCTAACTTGACTTGAGTATTTACATAACGGAGTTAATGTGGTAGAGTGCTCCAGATGGATGGTCCGACTGTCCTAACATGATAATTAATTCTAATATTCAATTTTAAATATAATAGAAAGGCAAGAACATTGTAATTGATGCATGGGGACTATCATATTCTTGAAATGAACATCTTTATAATATGGAACGACACAATTTATTTAAAAAAATCACTTACCGAACTGGCAGTTATTTCCTTCATATCCCGGTGCACACTGACAGCTATATTGATTGACCTGATTGAGGCATGTTGCTCCATTCTCGCAAGGGTTACTGGCGCATTCATTGATATCTACATCATTGAGAAAAAATAATTGCTTCCATTAATAACAAGGCTTCAGGGAATATGTTACCCAGTTGGATATCTTGCTGTTGGTTCAAAAGGCAATTATTTAGACATTCATTTAAATAATCAGCCATTTTTTACTTCCCACTTCCAGTTTTCCTTTCCAACATCACTTCACGGACTGCCTCAGTCATTATTATTTGAGAGCATAATACATATCCATAATCTCAGGAAGGTCCCACAAATAGAGGATTGGACGTATGTATTTCATGCAATGGTCCTACTACAAGAAAATGATAATTGTAGAAATAGAAAAGAAAATATTGAACTTGACATCTGTTGTCAATTTACTTTCATTAATGATGAAAGTGGTCCTATTATTATGACATGCTATCAAAATACATAACACCAAACTGATTAAAAGATTATTATTGACCCGGTTATCAGATTCTGTCAGTATTGCCCGAATAAAATGCGTGCACAAGAGTATCCACCGAAGGTAGTATTCCAGTGGAGCGCTTCATCAACATCTTTGTCCGACAAGTTGTCGGATCTGACAAGGTTCCTTGATTTAGAATAGCTGAGTAGCTCTGTTACCATGGTAACTTAGATAGAATAGGACTTGTTGGATAAAATTTCTCACAAGTTATTTCATGAAATGCACTCCAGATGGAGAAATTAATGAACAAATTTACTAGATGATCTAAACTGAATCCCAAAGTCAACAGGATCAGATTCCTTCCTATAAATTAGAGCATCACAATTTGCCTTTAACTAACTTTCTGACATATACTTTGATTTAAGATGGACATTTTGTGATACAGACCTGTCTCACAGTGGGTTCCGGTAAATCCAGTTACACACTGACAGAAGTACCCATCAATTCCATCAAAGCACATCCCTCCATTTTGACAAGGATCACTGCTACACTCCTGTCGATCTGTGAAACATAATGGAGAATGGTCTTATATTGAGGGACATAGCATCAAGTCCAACGTTTCTCAGTATCACATAAGATCAAGAACTAATGCATAATGCATTTTTATATAATCTGAGCAGGTCTAACCAAAGGGTTAAATGCAACAAACTAATGGAACATGTCATTTCATAGTTTAGCTTTTACTACAGAATTTCACTTTGATTTTCATATGCTACATAAAAGTAGGCATAAATGAAATGGATGTGTAAAAGTTTGTCATTCATTCCATTCTTAATCATATGCTCATATAGTTTTCATGCAACCAAAGTCGATTTTCCCTCGTATTTTTAAACATATATATCTTTCATTTTCTATTTTAATTGCCAAATAAGATAATTTCATTGATGAGAATAAAAGCTTAAATAACCTCCATTTTATTCAAACATGACATTATTTTAACCATTCCCTTTTTGCCTGCAAAAAAGTACTGATTGTTTGCATAAATGGAAAATGAAATATGAATAAAGGTAATAAATCTGAATTGCTTTGATTGCTTAAAAAACAACCGATTCACTTTTGATCATTACTGTGAATCAGTAATCAGTGGAGCGTCGTGGCCCAGTGGATTAGTCCCCGGACTGTGAAATAGAGGGTCGTGGGTTCAAATCCCAGCCATGGCGTAGTTTCCTTCAGCAAGGAATTCATCCGCAGTGTGCTGCACTCGACCCAGGTGAGGTAAATGTGTACCGGCAGGAAGTAATTCCTCAAAAAGCTGTGTACACCTGAATAGGTAGCCTAGCTCAGCTTGGGTAATAATAGCAGGGCCCGCTGGGAGAACAGTTTTCGGAACTGAAGTGGCTACCCTGGGTAAATATACCGTTATTATCATTATTATAGTTATTATGTTTATTATTATTATTATCATCATCAAATACTGGGAAGCATCAAACGATAAACTGTGGTCGTACCTGTTTCGCAATTGTATCCATTCCATCCGGGTTGACATGTACACACGTAGTAATCGATGCCCTGTGAGCACGCTCCACCATTTAGACAAGGACCGCTGGCACATTCATTGATATCTGATTAAACAGAAGTTGAGTGAAACAAGAGGATTACATTAGCTCAATGTACTCTATCAAAATTAGTGAAATATAAAAGGGCCTTCAAGGGGATAGACAGGTCTACATAATATTTTCTGTGCTTTTTCTTTGATGTAATGAATATATCTGCTTACATAGTACCTGGAACTTTCTCTAGTAGACATCTCTGATTATTCGACATAGTTCCCGTGGCTTTACTGGATCAGCTGATACGCTCTCAACTTTTCAACGAATGAATTTTTGTTAGTTAGATTTACCTCAAGTAGGATGACAGCCAAAAATATAAGAAGATATTTAGAACCATAAATTAGAAAATCACGTACCTGATGGTTCAAAATCTCGATGTTACGATCATTAGGTGTGTAAAATCATTTAAGTAACTGTCAACTGCATCTAATAATCAGGTGGTATGATTTAATTCCTACGAAAATGTTCTATGCGTGATGCTAACTTTAGTTGAGCAACAAAAAATGCACAATTCTGTAATGTAAATGATGACTATTTGAATGATAAAGGAGAGATGGAAATAAAGAGTAGATGTGTGTAATTACTTAAAACGATATTATAGTTACCTATTTCGCAGATAGTACCGGTCCAGCCTGAAGCACAATCGCAAGTAAAGCTGTTGGTTCCATCTTGACACGTTCCTCCGTTCTGACAAGGGCGACTTGAACATTCATTAATTTCTGCAGATGATAGATTTGATACGGTAACGCACGTATGATTTAGAGTTGGACAATTACATGTATAGACGATAATTTGTCATATGATCATGAGTATAATCATGCTTCATTTGATTCAACACAAAATATTGTATTTTACTTGCATGAAAATGGGGAATCTTCCGTAATTGACGCTGACGTGGCTAGGACAGATATGAAGAAATGTAACGTCAGTATGATACGGTCTCTATTTTCTGTCACAATAATTTTATTCTTCGTGCATATTTTAATTAAACATCACCATTTGACGATTTCCCATTATTTCTACATCCAATGATATGAAACAGAAAGGTTTAACTGTTTATTTTAGTTCATGAAATTACCGACTATCAGGACAGGGTGACACGAGTGACCGCTGCCTGTGCTATATCATACCAATTTCGCAGTTAACACCGCTCCATCCGGCATCGCAATCACAAGTGTATCGATTGACCTCGTCCAGACATATGCCGCCATTTAAGCAGGGAGTAGATTCACATTCGTTGATATCTGAAATAGAAAATATTAGAAGGAATTAGGTTTAACACAACTTGTGCGAATTAATATAAGTTTATTTACGAGTTTAACCGGTAAATTGCTTTCTCTGGCTAAGTGGATGCCATAGATTTCTTCAATCTATTTTCTTTCATTCAGTGGTATAGTACTAAATAGACTAAGAAGAGGCAAACGTAAAACATGATCTGACATATTAACATGGGTGAGCACGGAAAGAACAGGGAAAATGCTTAATAAAATTACGAAAGGATTGTCAACAGCAAGAATAAATGTGTTCTGTTATAATTATTTACTAATCATGAATGCCGAGATTGTGTTGTCATATTATCACATATACACTTCTTACGCCGTGCAGCAAACAGCAAAAAGGGTAGATTAGAAGATTTATGAACAAAGAATGAATACTTACTTGTTTCACAGTTTCCTCCAGTGAATCCACCGGCGCAGGAACACGTGTATCTGTTCTGCAGATTGTTGCAAGTTGCTCCATTTAAACATGGGCCGGACACGCATTCATCAATATCTATTACAGGAAATGTTGGAAAGAATGTATGATATGTTCAATGAAAAGACTTTACATCTTATTTCTGTCATATAATAGATGAAAAGCATTCTGATGCAAAATATTGTCTCTGTTTATTGATATACTGAAGGAAATGATGCTAGACAAAAGATATCAAAATACTATTATCTTTGCGTTTGAGTATTTGGGTTGTTGTCTGCATGGCTCATTAATAAATTATTTGGAATTTGAGCTTCTAATTCGGAAACTAATCCAGCAATGCGAGTTTCAAAAATTTAGTTTAATCATCTAAAAACCGAAAAGTTAAAGAGCGTTTCCAAAAGAATTGATCATTACTTTCAGTGTCTTTGGAAAAAGTACACAATTTAGAGTGTGATATACCAACAGTATATATTCAAATAGTAAGTAAACACGAAGTATATCATGAATTATTCTTACTGAATAAATAGCACACTTTCTTGTTAAAGAACTTATAGAGAGAAAGATCCGAAAGAGCATTTCTCCATTTGTTTTGTGAAAACGGTGTTTTGAATGTTTTCTCAACACACATTTTATGTACCATGTTACAAGTATACACACTTTTTTATTGTTGGACTTACCAACGAAACAGTTTGTTCCTGTCCATCCTGGTGCGCATGTACACAAATAGTTATTAACCTGGTCATCACATGTACCACCATTCCCACAAGGAAAACTAGAGCACTCATCGATATCTGAGGAAAAAAATGGTTGAATTAAAATAGAATGAAATGTGTAACAGAAACCGCTACATTGATGTGGCCACTTTCGTATTTACATGCATGGGAAATTGAGTTATTCATCATTAATTCATCATTGGGCGATTCCATACGTGTCGTACGGGACATTTCGACAACAATTTCTAGTTTCCTAGCCGAATGCTTGAGCAATAAAATATTTTTTTGTCAATGATAAAGCTATAGTGGGTAGTCATGTGAAAAACTAATAACCAACACAAACAAATTGATAATTGGTAAATTATAGGTGAATTTGTTGTGTGTCGTACGGGACGCAGAAATGTACCGTACGACACGCAACATTTTAAGGTCTAATTCACCTATGGACAACATATTTTTGTTGGTTGTCAATTTTTTGCATGTCTACCCAGTAGTACTTTAATATTACCACAAAGCAAATTGAAGTTCTTCGTTCGTTTGGACAGCAGGTTGAAAAATGTTGTGAAAATGGCTGATTTTTCTAGCATGGAATCGCCCCATTAAATCATCACAGAGTAAATGTGGAGTGATAATAGATATAACAATGAAAATGCTATTCCCCTCACGTAGATTCGATTCCCCATAATGTTGCCTGCCCTATTATAAAACATTGTTTTCCTTGGTCCTCCCTAACGTCGATGCATTGACCACCCCCTACCCTATTGTAGCTTTTGGGCAGATATGAAAACAATACCAAAAAGGAAACATCGGTAATAATAATAATAATTGTAATAATAATAGTAATGATTGCTGTTGTATAAGCATACACCTAATCTTAAGCAGGAATGAAATACCTGTGTCGCAATTTACACCAGTCCATCCGGGATTACAGGTACAGAAATACTTGTTGTTAGCATTACTGCAGATCCCATTGATACATGGGTTACTCGTGCATTCATTGATGTCCAGACTGCAGTGAATACCAGTCCAACCCGGTGCACAGGTACAGGTGTATCCATCTACCAGATCATTGCAAGTACCTCCGTTACGACAAGGGGCACTGGCGCACTCATCGATATCTAGATGAAAGCGGGAAAGACAGGAATAAAGAAAGATTGATAGATAGATAGATAGATAGATAGATAGATAGATAGATAGATAGATAGATAGATAGATAGATAGATAGATATATAGATAGATAGATAGATAGATAGATAGATAGATAGATAGATAGAAACAAAGAAAGAATGAATGAAAGAGAGGATGGAGAGAAATAGAGAGGGAGAGAAGAGGGAGGTTTATAAAAAGAGCATGAATGAGAGAGACATCGTGACAGAAAGGTAGAAAGAAATTTAAAAAAAAAGAGATTATCTTCTTTTATACTGATATTTCTTTTTTTTTTATTCTTGGGGCCATATCTTGTTTTGAAATTACCATCAAGACCAACATTCAAAGATAATCAGTTAAACGATCTTAACCAACAGGACTGATCATGGATTAAATTGAGTTTTGTCACTGTATATCACCCTGATTACAGTTCCAAGTAGAACACTATTGATCAATCTACGCCCCTCAGGCTAATATAAAGAGCTCCCGTATCTGTTCAATGCATAATCCCTTCAATAACAATTGATATATAGCTTCTGCCTGTACTGTAAATGAGCGATTTGTATCTGAAATGTCATCACATTTCTGTCGTTTGGAGGCGCTATCCGCTTTTATACTCACATTCCCCTCATTGCCGTAAAATGTTGCAATATGATTGGAAACTCCTTGCAGACTGATCAACACATCGAATCCTAAACCCTTTCTAAGATTCAAAGTCAAGGTTAACTTACTTGTTTCACAGTGAATGCCCGCCCATCCACTAAGGCAAGAGCAGACATAGGCATCAACCAAATCAAGGCATGCCCCTCCATTCTCACAAGGCTGGCTGGCACATTCATCAATATCTTTAGGAAAGAAAAATAAATAAACATAAAGCATACACACGTATTATAAAAAGAAATATAAACACAGTTATAGCAATTTGATTTTTAGGAGCGTATAAGCATTAGCATATTCCTCAGTGGAATACTATTGCTATCTTTGTTCAGAATTAAAAGCTATCTACATACATAAGATATCGTTAACTGATCAAATTTGAGTCATATCAAAAGAAAGGAGCGGGTTGATCATTAAGCTCTATGCAAAGCATCGCCGAATCAGATAATGGAATGGCAGTGCGATTCCATCTACTAAGCACTTGCAAGAGTATATCATATTGATGCAGGCCTTTGTTAAATCCTAGAAAGGCAAATTACATGTATGAAAGTGTACATAAGTCATTGAAATTACCTGTTTCACAATTGAATCCTGTGTATCCAACAACACAGACACACGAGTAGCTGTTCAGGAGATCGTTGCATAGTCCGCCATTCTGACATGGGTTACTACTACATTCATTGATATCTGAAGAATGAAAAAAAAACAAATTATATGACTGAGTGTGATAGTAGCAGTAAACTTTAATATATTAGCAGAAAAATATTGTTTTCTTTTCTGATCTTTAATTCTGACCATTTTCGTTGGCTGATTATGAGTGGAAACATTGTATAAAGTAATGGATAGTTATTGTCTTGAAATCAAAACCCCGACTCCAGAGTTAAACCATAGAAACCTGTAGAAGTACAACTATCATGCTCAAGAGTTATGGATTATGAAAGGCGAATTTATTACGTTTTTTCAAAACATTTTTTACTCAAAATTATCAGTAAAATGTTTGTCAATTTACAAAACCTCTTGAATCTTTATAATAATAAAAAGTAAAAGAATATATCAGCAATCAACACACAGTGGTGTTAGAATTATAATTTAGTAAGGCGAAGACGTAAAAATAAATTATTCACTTTACAACTAAAAGACAGCATGTTAGGATCAAAAGATTGAATAAAGAACTGGTACCCGTTTCCTAAAGAATTATAACTATTGTACCTTTTTTTCATTTTGTCAACTACCATGGTACAGATCTCAACAGCCAATCACCGTCAAGGTCTCCATGGTAGTTTAAAAAACTGGCAAAGTTACAATGGTTCTTAGTCTTCATGAAACGGGCCACCATTGATCTTACCTTCCGTGCAGAATGTCCCAGAATACCCGGGAGCACAGTCACAGGTAAATGAATTTAGTTGATCGTTACATGATGCTCCATTCTGACAAGGATCACTGGAACACTCGTCGATTTCTAGAGAAAAAAATGTTGAAGGATGCATCTTATTATTTTTTTTTTATATCAAATGATATTCATGGCACTAAACGCTTCCTATACAGCAGCCTTATTGACTGGGAAAATTAGAACGAACGCATATTACACACTGATTGAAGTCTTGCTCTTAATGTATTAATGGAATACAGAAAAATAGAGAAGATTTTATTGAATATAGTATGAAATAATTTAACAATTGATTACATTCTAAAATTAAATATATTTGTATTACTCTACATGGAAGAAAGAACTGAATTCAGATATTTAATACTGAAAACGTTTAATGACACCCATATACTAATTAAATTTTCTCACCCCTCCAATAATACATCAATGCTTCAAATGATCAAATAATTCTATCAAACCAAATATACAGAAATTTCGTGACGGAACCAACAAAAGTGGCGAAAACCAGCGTTTGAAGTTGTCTTACCGATGTCACAATTGACACCGGTCCAACCGGGAAGACACTGGCATTCGTATCGATTGATGAGATCGGAACACATAGCTCCATTTTGACAGGGACTGTTGGCACACTCGTCAATATCAATCTGACAGTTAATTCCAGCCCATCCAAGCACGCAGGTGCATACAAACTGGTTCTGTTGGTTGCTGCATATAGCCCCGTTCTGGCACGGGAAGCTGGCGCACTCGTCAATATCTGTGGAAAAAAGGAATGGTTATGAGTTTTATTTACGTCTTACAACAAGTGAATAATAACAATAATGATAAGCAGTTCTTAGAGACGCATAATACCTTATAAATAGTCTCTATGCGTGTAGAAGATTGTTGTTTTCTATAGGGCTAATACATGTGTTTCTTACAAAAATATGTTTTAAACACAGATTTGAATCTGTTGAAATCTGTTATTGATCTTATATTATTTTGTATTTTGAAACGTCCTGACTGTATATAAATATTAACTTACTTAAATCACCTTTTTTCGTTTCTGGAGAGAAATTTTAAAAGACAAAAGATTAAGAGTACTACTTAACATTCATGCGAGCGTAATCGAATTAAGTAGCTACCACCTTAGAACATATTGTTACTGTCCTGAAAGAAAAAGGAAAATTTCATAATGAGGACACATCTATACCGTCTATACAGCTTACCGGTTTCACAGTGTATTCCGGTCCATCCTGGTGCACAATCACATGTGTAGAAGTTGACAAAATCATTGCAGGTTGCTCCGTTCATACAAGGTGCGCTCGCACATTCATTTATATCTGCAAGTTATCATTAAAACGATTAATTTTCTCACTATAGAATAATTCTACATTATCATAAGATTTTTCTATCCATGATGGGGTTTATTACACAAATCTATCAAAAAACATATAAAAATACTTTCTTAAAAAATAACCGAAAAAAATTAATAGATTCGACTTAAATAAGGTCCCTATCCTAGTTGAGTTCGACATCAATTCAAAAGAGTAATCCTTAAATATCGAAAATTATTTATCGCTGTAGCATGATCTTCACGTCAGGTATAAACAATAAGTGAGTACGTTTTTAATCTAATACATTTCGAGCATCCAACTTCAAAATATATTACTATATGCAAATAATATTTATCCAGAAGTGCCCATGTCTTGGATATGGTATGACAATCATCTTGATGAAGAGAAACTAGGGAACAGCAACAACAAAAGTAAGGACATCGAGGATCAATTTTTTCCCTCTGTTACTTACTGACGTCACAATTAGTACCAGTCCATCCAGGTTCGCATGTGCAAGTATATGCATTGATGAGATCATTACATAAACCGTTTACACACGGAGCAGAAGCACACTCATTGATTTCTGGAAAATATATAAAAACATAAAACATCATAAAATGATACATGGCATGGGACCTATAAAATATGAAATTATCAACGCAGACAAGCGGACCCCTCCTAGATCCTTTTTTGTTCGAAAAAAATTAAGCTAAAAATGGCTAGAACAATCTCGAGCATTATGGTATATCAAAATATCATCTTAATAGATCGTGGTAATCTGAAATCTTATGCGAGACTCGCATTTCTGTCGAAAATGACTCTTATCTATAGGACCGATATGAATCTTATTTCCGCCACTCCGTCAGTCATTTTTGTGAAACTTTTATATCATAGAATGCACGTCATCGAGAGAATAAGAAAAAATTACATGCACGGTGTGTCTTTGGAATAATTCTAAGACGTTTTAGATTGTTTTTTATAGGTACCAAGTGTTTGAAAGAAAACGAAGTGTATCAGGGGCGGATCCAGGATTTTCTAAAAGGGAGGCACATTTTCCGATAAAAAAACCTGACAAGCCAAAAAAATTAAGGACATTTCGTCGACGAAAAAAATTGATAAGCAAAAAAAAGGAAGCACACTTCTGTTTTAACGGCATTTTTACATTACAAATTTTAATTGTGCCTCTCAAAGGGGCGAGGGGCACGGGCAGGCTGTTCCCCCCCCCCCCGGATCCGCCAGTGATGTGTATTATATGTTTTATAAGATAGTGATGCGGATACATGTTATTTGAAAAACCACCCTCATCTTGAAACCATGACCAATCAATAAGGAACTAGGTATTCATATCAGTCATTAGAAAATTAACCTGTTATTGTCTAAAGATAAGTGTTCGTTCACGTGATAGATTTCAGCCAATCATCTGATTGGGATCCATATTACAATTTCATAAACAAAATATATGCACTGAAATGAAATACACACATACCATTACAAATTTGGGGAAGACAGTACACTGTATACAAAGTTCGTTTGTTAATAACCCCTATTACGAAAGTTGCTTACCTATCTGACAAAGCACTCCTGTATATCCAGGTACACAATTACAGGTATATCTGTTGACCAAGTCATTGCATGTCCCACCGTTCTGACAAGGATCACTGGCACATTCGTCAATATCTAGAAAATTAAAATGCAGAGGTGTTGGATGGATGATACTCCTTCATCGGTGTTTTAGGCTTGATTTGATTTTTGTATATTGAATTCGTCATACATTTGGCTTGAAATGTCATTTGACTGCTAATTTGGTTTTCCATGGACTTTGTATATTTATGACATAGTGAGGATTAAGTGATTTATATAGGATAATCTAATAATACGATTTCTTTTCATTTCCTTTGGTAAACTGAATCTTGTGTATCTATTTCAAAGCCCTTAAGGCTTCGGTATTCTGCTCTTGATAGCAAGTGAGCAATATTATCAATGATATTATAATTATTTTATTAATATTTTTACCAATATTACTATTATTAGTAGTAGTACTAGTAGTAGTAGTTCTAGTAGTAGTAGTAGTAGTAGTAGTAGTAGTAGTAGTAGTAGTAGTAGTAGTATATATTATCATTATTATCATCATTTTAATCGTATCATTATTATTTTAATTTTCATCGTCATCATTATTATCATACTCATCAGACATACTGAAAATGCAATATACTCACTTATTTCACATCGCGGTCCTGACCAGCCTGCTCTACAGGTACATACATATGCATTCAGTGTATCGACACAATCACCATTTACACATGGATTGCTGGCACACTCGTTGATCTCTGGATAAAGAAAATTATAATCAAATTTTTCTTTTAATTTTGATATGTTATGTGCTAAATGATATATATTTCATAATAGATGTTTAAAGGGCTAGTTATTTTTTCACCATTGCAATAGAGATTAAGTGTCAGCATTAAGTACAACGATCTATGCACATGCAAAATCATATGGTTTATTGTACATGTATATTTTGATGGATCGAGGAACATCGAACTTTAAATTGTGTATTTTGAATATATGCATGGTGTTGTAAGTAATTTATAACATGCTATTTGTATTTGATTTTAGGCTTTGTGGAGAAATAATGAATGAAAACTTTCCTTGAAAAAAATCATAACGTGTCAATTCTATTGATTAAAATGAAATTAAACATTGAACAACAAATCGGACGGCGATCCCGTAGGGATATGAGGCTTGTCCGCCCCCCCCCCTTCGAATTTGAAATTTTGTACAGCGCTGCCCATAGGAGATAGTCGCCTCATACCCCCAGCACGTCCACAGGAGGGGGGTCACAAAATCGCCGCGCATGAAGCATATTGATGTGATGTTAAAATTGTAACATTTCAATCATTGGCAACCGAATGAGAAATTAATCATTGTGGACGTAAAATCGTTATCGAAATATTTGTTAGAGAGTATATTCCAGTCAATTCTTGTTCATAAAATTCTAGATTCTAGAGTATTCTCTTTCAATGTATTTGCTAACCTGATTCACATCTTGTACCAGTATAGCCAGGTTCGCAATCACACTCGTACCCATCCAACATATCCGTACAAGAGCCTCCATTGACGCAAGGGTTGCTCCGGCATTCATCCGTGTCTGAAAAGAGAACAATATAAGATTGCAAGCCTTTCCCCTTTTTTGCGCAAAGTTTTTCTCGATCATTGCATTATTCAGGCGCGTTGAAGATCTTGAATTCTGAATCAGTAGTGGGGAATATATTTCATAATTCTACATACACATAACATAAACCATATTGCAATGATACAAATGAGTATGAAGAACGAAAATTCCATCTCTTTGCAATATTGAGTTAAACCTGGAATATTGTCGCTCATTACATAAGCACTTCTTGTGTGTTTCACCAAAAAGTGCAAGAAATGAATTATAAAAAAATGCCCGAAATCCTTTTCTGAAAACAATTTTGTTTTCCCTGGTTTACTCGAAATGAACTATCATGGCGTAGGATCGTTCTTGTATTTATATACTTCAATATACATCATTGTAATATCTTGATAAATAATTTGAAGTAACTCACAATGTTTTTGAGAGAGAAATCTAAACATCTTAGACATTATAACGAGATGAAATAAAAATGAATAAATATTTAGATTAGTATTACATGCATGCAAGACCAGATATATATCAATATAGGACAGCAATGGATGGGCATTTTATGAATATGTTTTAGTATAATTACTGATATAATAATGTAAGGCATAATCTATGACTGCTACAATGGGGAAAGAGTTGTTAGTATGATAAAATCTCTATTAACAAATTCAGAGGGTTAAAGAATACGGATGGGTCGTGCATCGATTTTCATTATAAATGTAATTTAATTTGGTAAAAGATTCACAGCATGGTCTGGTTACCATCAACAACATTCTGACCATGCATTTTACCTATTTCGCAGTTAGCTCCTTCGTATCCTGCTGCGCATGCGCATGTATATCCATTGATTCCATCAGTACACACGCCGCCATTTTGGCATGGCATGCTGCTGCATTCGTCGATACCTGAAATTAAGGTTAGATATGAATTAATTTCAATAAAATAACACAAATTCACAAATGATTCATACCTTAATGCAGAAGTCTATAAATGTAAATGCATTGTACGTTTTGCAGGCATCAAAACTGCATATCATTGGTTCAAATAAAGGATACTGAAACTATAAGACGACAAAATTTAAATGCATTACATGGGATTGTTTTTAAGATCTTTTTCCTCAGCCGTGGAACCATAAGAAGAAACAAATATTCTGGTCTTAGATTCACTCAAACAGTGGTATATAATTGCGTAAAGTATAACGATATCTTGCCCCCCCCCCGAGCTTTCTTGATATCCAGATCACATCAGAAGGAACTTCAATTCATTATGAATAGGTAATCCCAAAATCATGAAAGTCATTTGGTTAAACGAAAACATGTAGTTGATTTGCATTCATTTGCTACTTAACCTTCTCGTAACTCCCAATAAGCTCGATTTGCCATTGAACGTATAGTTTCTGTTAATTATAATAATGATAGTAGTAGAAGTAGTAATAGTCAGTTTTTTCATAACGCATATCACTTTTTATACCTATGTCTCTAGCGATTCAGAAAATAAAGACACGAAAAAAAAACATAGGTTACTGCGTTCACGTTGTTGAATTGAGGTACATTTTAAAACAAGTTTTAAGAGCCGTTAAAGAAACGTCCAATTGAAGAAATAGCCGGCAATGAACGTTGGTGGCGCATGAATTATTAAACCAGAGCAATTAATGTGTGTGTGTGTGCCGTGGCCGAGTGGTCTAAGGCGCCTGGCTATACATGAAAAAGTCCGGGTTCGATCCCCGGCCGCGGCAGCTATGCCCGTGAGCAAGGCATTTAATCTACAATGCTCTTTTATCCTGCTTTAAAATAAATGGAAATGCTATATGCATTATTGGTAACTAGGTGTGAATTTGTTTGTTTTTTTTAAATTTAAAAAAAAAATTAATGAAATTAATTACTCTGCATGAAATGAACGGATTGATATGATTGGCTACTCACCAATGAGACACGTGACACCGGTCCATCCAGAAGCGCATACACACCGGTAAGAATTGACAAGATCAATGCACTGGCCACCGTTCTGACAAGGGATTGACGTGCACTCATCTACATCTAATGGTGGAAATTAAACAATTTACGCGTATACATATTTTAACAACAGATTAGTAGGCCTACCCACGTAAACCATAAGATTCACATCTTCCACCGATTCAGGGAAGCATTTCATGGAAGTAATTGTCAGTGATATTCATTGTCTAATGTTAAAAGCTACTGCGAATCCTTGTATCTGATTGGTTGAAAGGACATTAGTGAGTGAATATCACTGACAAACATTTTCATAAAACGCTCTCCAGATTAAACATGACACTGTATCTACAACCGCGCTCAACAAAGGAAACGTTTTATCCGCGACACATTTGTGCTACGTACTTTACTGTATATTCCGTTTTGTTTGAGGAAATTCAAATCAGAATTTTGATTAAAATTCGAAATGATAAGGAATGTTTTCAAATGTTTCTCACAATGCAAGATACTAAGCATCAATAATAAGTTTCATAGAGGTCTCTTTCAAAAGTCTGAATGAAACCAGTGTGACGTCAAAAATATTTTGCAATTGTACGATTGATGTAGTCTTTGAACGACCTGACTTTTCGTCATTCAAGGAATGAAAAAAAAACTATTGGTCATTTTCCATTTCAACGTCTTTACATAGGTATCACATTTCACATGTTTGTCAAAATACAACGAAACCAACCATAGTATACGCACTAATGGCATTCGAACAAATTTACTTTGTTAAAGCCGATTCGAACACAGGCTACATTGTTAGTCCGTTTTTACATTCAGGCCTGGTAAATCGGGTCAAATGCAATGCACAGGTGATGATAATAATACCAATGATTAAAATGGTCGAAAGCGAATTGATACAAATCTGCAGTTATAATTATGAAAGGTTACCTAAGTGAGATGACTTATTGTATACATTTTTTATTAGAGTCTTTTATCCCAAATGGTGCAAGATACTATTTAACGTGAAAGATATGGTACTAGATGTATCCCTGACTGCTATAGGCCCAATGATAATTGCATGATAGGATGATAAGAAAGGAGATGGTGAAAATGAGTAGGAAATGTTTATCAGTATGGGATGATAAGAATGATATGCATGGATTCGTTGCCTGGATAATACCATCTCTAAAAATAATAGTGAGATGACATTGCTCAATTCTAAACTCACTTATTTCACAATTATCGCCAGTCCAGCCCGGGGAGCATGCGCAGATGTACGCATTTATCTGATCAATACAGGATCCTCCATTCTGACAAGGAAGGCTAGTACATTCATCCGAATCTATAAAAGAATATTAGGAATAAACAGGTCAGCGACTTAAGGGATAGATCATCCAATAAAACTTTTTTTTATTTGCTTGTTTATTTGACCGAACAATAGGACACATGATACAAACATAAATGGATTTTACATGGCATAAACAAACAGAACAGAATGGAGCAGTTCTACACGTACATGCTGGTCAGGAGTGTCAAACGCATTTTAGCTGTTGCTCGGAAGCATATCACCCCCACACATTTAGTACTGTTTACAAATATCAAACATAACTGCTCATTAACAAAGATGTGAATAAAAAAATATCATGTGGATATTAATTGATACAGAATGATTGCATTATAAAGATATTAGATAAATCAATAAATGAATAGCAAGCAAGAAGGGTAGGATTTCAAAAACAAATAATTCTGATTTGTAGCTGCAAATACTATGTAAAAGGGTCAGCAAGGGGTGTGGATGAACTATTATTTTAAGCATGGTAACAAAATACAGTCTGGATACAATTTACAAAATTTGGTGGAAATTACACAATACAATCTAATTGAGTGTTTAACAAGATTCTTATGAAAGAATGATTATAATACAGTAAAAGCATATTTAGAAATCTGAGCAATTCTTACTGATTTGACAGATATTTCCTTCCCATCCTGACGCACATGTACAGTTGAAACCATCCACTCCATCGATACAAGTTCCTCCATTAAAGCAGGGACTACTGGCACACTCGTCGATATCTGAAATAAATCAGCAGATGCCCACACAAATACATCAATTATTGATCTTCGTGAGTGTGATCATTACCGTCACTGTGTCGTTGTTTTATTCATTGTTCCTTACTAAACAGTTGGCTGTACAAGGTGGCTAGCACGTAAATACTAACACCAAGACGATTATCGCTCTGACTTTCCACTTGTACAATACGATACTTCTGATTTACAAAGGTACCTTTCAATACGAGACGATAGCACGAAAATCACTATAATTCCAATCAAATGTCATTTTACGAATGAGGCAACGCTACCACTTTCCGTTTGAATGGTGATAACACGACATCAATGATTCGGTATGCATACTAGTGAAAGTTCGACAATGCATTCAAATCCATAACACGGTTTATCTAATAAAACATGGATCAGTTGGTTTTCGACGAAAAGAATGGTAAAATAAAAAGGTAATATTAAGTAAATAGAAAGTTATTGTCTTATTGATATTCGGAAGGAGATTTACAGATATGTTGGAAAAGGAAAAAGAGAACTCACAAAGAAAGGATATTGTATTTGTGAAGGGACGTGAGAAAATGATCATTAGTCAGAATCTCCATGAAAATAATGAAAACTTCTCTTTCATTCCTTCAACTTTTCCATCTAGCTACAAGTTATCATTTTCTATGAGATACTCATGGCGCCATTGGATGCAGATCGCTCTTACACGGGTGCATGTCTTTGCATTTAAATTGATTTTTTAGACAAATCTTACATCATCACATTAATTTCTTACCAGCTGAAAATAAGGAAATGTTAAAAAAATCTTATTTCCGAGAAAGTCCACAAATTTCAGCGTTATTCTGGCGTCAAATATTTACAAAACGATTGTAATAATTAGTTTTATCCTTCACCATTTTAAATTGGTAAGATAAGTAGAAAAACAGCCCGTGTCCTAATACATACGAATTTATGAAATAGTGAAATGGATCCTATACAAATTCAATTCAATTCAATTTAATTGAAATTCAAATGATTGAATTACAAATTATTGGGTCAATTGATCACATGATTATTAATTTTAGCCAAAAAAGAAAATTTGCAAGTGACTAGTAGTAATGACTAGTTCAATTGTCATTTTGTAATTATCTGTGTTATTGCTTGAACATTTTTGTGTCATAATTACCTCGCAAATACATCGCAATTTGGCCTTAGCCGCGATGATGTATTGATTTTCATTTATCTATTTATCTATCTATCTATCTATTGACCGGCCACGGCTTTGAAATGAGGATGGTTCATAATGAGTCGTTATATGTCTATCGGTTCATAAGGATCCAATTCACTACCTTATAAAACAAATAATACACATCATTTTGCTCCCGCATTAGACTACTTGCACACACTCTTTACCTTTGAAACAGTCCAAACGCCCTCGGCTACAACCTGTTAGAACTGTTCTAAAGGTACCTCGGGCGTGTAATTTTGCTTAATCCCAAAAGGGTTTGTATTAATCACCGGCATAATAAAAAGGGGAAGAAGAAAAATCGAATCCCGAATCTTTCAATAGAAAAACCACAGAACCGTCAAGTATTGCTCTCCCTTCAAGATATAGGAGATATACAGAAATTTGATTTAGCAATTTATCTTCCACTAATAAATATCCATACTGAACCAGATCAGAGGAATAGGGATTGACTCTGAATAAAACAAATGAGTAATAACCATAAACCAAGAATAGGAAATATAAGATATACCACTCTATTCCCTTCTATTTGGGAAACCAGGTGATGGAAAATATAAAACCTTCATAAAAGTAATACAAGGGATTCGTTGGTAATTATAAAATAATTGGAAAATACCACTAGGTCAACACGATCACAGAGGAAAATAACATATTTGGGATAAGGAAAATAACATATTTGGAATAAGGAAAACATATCTGGGATAAGGAAAGTAACATATTTGGAAGAAGGAAAACAACATATCTGGGATACGGAAAGTAACATATTTGGATAAGGGAAAGGCGTATTTCATATGATAAAATGTTATTTCATATAACATCCCCATGTATGTAGGAATCCTGCACCTGTATCTTGAATAAAATTTTGCATTATGATGACATACCAGACGAGTTAGACGAGCTAGACGAGTTATACGAGTCAGACGAGTTGGATAAAACACGGTACAATCCTGTTCATGGAGGCAAGTGTTCATAGAACGGTTAGAAAATGATTAGGCGTACACCTTGGAATCGCGATTCCCTTATGAGCAATGTCGCTGAGGTAAGATTGTCCGGAGGAACATACCCTTGGTTTTCGCAATGCATAATGCAGTCTAAAGAAGGAGACTAAATGCGCTCATGCTGTGCGGTGTGGCTGCTCATTGTTTGGAGTCTACTCCCCCCCCCCCCCTTCCCCCGCCCCGCCCTCGGTATGATATGTATTTGTTTTTTAAGACTAAAGCTAAGAGAAATATCTAACATTTTGATTAAATATATTCAGTCGAATATGATTTGAACAATCATGAATCATGCGGAAGTTGCAAATGGTATCTATTCTGCTGTACTTTTGCAAAAGGAAGCAAGTTAAAAAAATATCATTTGTTGTAAAGGAGCAATGTGTGTTCGTCATGTACATAGGCGTCGATGCAATTTAACAGCATATTTTCGTCGATATCTTTCCACAGAACAATCATTTCTTCCCCAAACTTTGCCTGAAAGTGCAACATACAAAGGGTGTTTCAGAAACAAGAATAACTCAAATTTGACTGATGTGTCACTTGTTTCCTTTTGCCAAAGTTGGGCAGTATTGTGGTTGACGGTACTCCAAATATCGATTGATTCGCTCTTTGCTTCCCAGGTACTCAACGGTGATATTCATTTTATATGCTGAATAACAATAATAAGGATAATAATAAAAAGCAACATGTATGCGCTTAGTACAACATTTCTATGCGCTGCATACTATTATCCCGGCCTTAGCACGGCTATCCTGATAAGGTACTCGAGCATTCTAGGAACTCCTTCCTACCGGGTTCCCATTGGGTAGAGAGTGGCAAATTATATAGCTAAACGTCTTGCCAAAGGACGCGAGTGCCGAGGTGGAATTCGAACCCCAGACCTTGTAGTTCAAAGTCCGGAGACTCATCCACTGGGCCACAGTACCTTTACAAATGACCGAATAAATAAATTTCCATTGAACTTGTCAATCAGTACTTGTACTTACCAATATCACAGTTCGTACCAGCCCATCCAGAATCACAGGTACAGTCATAACGGTTGATCCCGTCGGTACAGATGCCATTTTGACATGGATTACTGGCACATTCGTCAACATCTAAAAGGGTGGAAAGTGGATTAATGCTACAACCATGAAATCTTGAATAATTGATTTATCCTAATTAAATTCAAGGTAAGCCTGAGAGGCAGTTTGTACTAGCCCAACTCTGACATACTGGTAAAAATACGAGTGAATGGACTTGAAATCATACAATCCATAAATCAATCAATGAATAAATTAATGAGTACATAATACAACTGTAAATTATTCAATCAATCAATTCATGAGAGTTGAGACTGTGCTTATACATCAATATTACTCTGAAATAAATGCATTATTAATCTATCAGTGTGGGAAGTTCACGGTACGCCATATATTCCTTTTTGTGAGCATGAGTGTGGTCCCGGAAATTACCTCCCAAAGTCGAAGTTTCTACAAAAATGTTTTTGTCATCTTCTGACAAAATAGAATCCACAGTTTACCGTGAAGCATCTACATTGATTAACTCTGCGCCATAGAAACATCAGAGGTAACTAAATTGTTTATTCTCGACTCCCCGTGAAAGAAAATCTACGCATTGTGTCTAACATTAATCTCATTTAAGTTATATTGTCCTATATGTTCGTTTTATAATGATATTAAGAAAATTTTAAAAATATATATCTTACTGATCAGGCAAGTCGGCCCGGTCCAACCTGAAGCACAGTTGCACAAATAGCTGTTGACGCCATCTACACAGGTACCACCGTTCAGACATGGGTTGCTTGCACATTCGTTGATATCTTCAGGAGAAAATACAAAGATAAATTGCAGAATTACTTCACTAAATTCATTGAGTGAAACATAGAAAGGTGATATCCCAAAGGGCCAATTCAGATCATCGCCTGGTAAGGGTGTTAAAAATATTTTTGTTGTATATGAGCTTCTCCACTAATCAAAGGGAGCGTTTCATCACCATGTTTTTCTTTTCATGAAATGCTCCCCGGATCTGACAACTTTCCTTGATTTGATTGGCTATGTGTTTCTATGGTAACTGAAACACCCAACAGATGATGCTATTGGAGTATTGGGGTTTAATCCCGTCAGCGGAACCATGTGGTACATACAAAAAAGGTCAAATCGATAAGTCCACCCCAGATAAGACTAAATCTAGCATGGGTATTCATGGCAAATATTTCTTGCAACATAATCGGGATCCGTATCAAGCGTTGTATTCGAAGAACAAACGCCGCTTTGTCTGGATAATGTCGTGAAAACCAGTACGGACAAGTACGACATTGCTCCCGCATTTTTTTTCCATTTCAATTCAGTTTAGTTCTTTGCAATTCCGATAAAAAGAATTGTACAAAGAAGTGACATAATTATTTTTGCGGTTACAATGATACGAAGAATATTTAAATGAAGTAGTATGGACTAAATAGCAATACCTAAATTATACACATTGTAATACAGACATGAATACATAACGCAGCGAAAGTCGAAACGAACTTAGAACAAAGATGTTAAAAAGCCCCCTCAAGTTTCTGTTTACGTCATTGGACTTTAGCAAGGAGCCCTCACAATTTTTCCCATTTTCACCGTAACGTCTCCCTCTCTAGTCATGGCGCCTAAAGATAATAATTCTGTTGAGGGGCATGATCTTGATTAACCTTTGATTAACCCTCAACAAATTTCGCCGCTACTCCGCCGTGCAAAATTTTTTGACCGCGCCGCTCGCTGACTTATTACTTACAAGTCTTGCGCATGTTTTGAGACCAAATTTGCGATGCCCGGATACGCGGTTCCAAAATTACGCAATATTTTGTCGCATGTCGGTCCCGAAATTGCTGAAAAACGTGATTACGTGTACAAAGAGATCAATGCAAATTGTGTTTTTCAACCAAAAATCATAAATGTATGATTATTTTTACTTTTGTTGGTTTAGATGGATTTATTTTATGCTATGTAAAGTGAGTTAAAGACAAAAACATACATAAAAAATTATGGCAAATTGTATACGCTTATTTGCATAATTAATCAATAAAAATATAAGCAATTATATACCTTACTTAAGATTGTTGTATTGAGAGTGTACACAAGGAGAAAAAGAATAGTTTTACTACGAAAATGTTTGCCATGAAATAGTTCATTTTCCTTGCTGACGTCACGCATAGTCCATTTTTTTCCCTAGGGAAAAAGTGAACTACACGTTTTTTGACCCCGCCCCCTACTCGATTCGCGAGCTGTGCGGCGCGATGCGAGCAGAGCGCTGCTCAGCCCAACGGTACTCTCTACTGCATGCCACGGGGAACTTTCGGCGAGCTGCACTAACCAGGTGCGCTCGCTGAATAGACGATCAATACGGCAAGGCTTATTGTTTTCTCAACTTCTCAACGATTGTTCCACCATCGACTTATTAAAAATCGTTTTGCTGTAAAAGTCGGGTATCAACGAAGAATATCGTATGAAGAATATATATGAGTGGAAGGGATATAAAACAAATATACAATGACCCATTCTCGGAACTGGCTAAAACTATTTGCACTCAGGAACATCACATAGTACTATTCTCCCTCGGGCCGATGGCCCTCGGGAGAATAGTACTATATGATGTTCCTTCGATGCGAATAGTTTTAGCCAGATCCTCGAGTGTCATTGTATATTTGTATATTAGTTTTTTTTTAAGTGTTGCTATACTGTCTTGTAGTTTACATATGGCTCTACGCGCGTGCAAATTTTCGGGGCGATCGCGCAATCAACGGCCGAGATCTGACCCACTAGCGTACCTACGGGGGGGGGGGGCAGGGGGCACTCTGCCCCCCCCCCCTGACGAGCCACAACCCATACAAAATACATATCACTGCCCCCCCTGACGAACTTGAAAGACCTTTTATGCCCCCCTGACGAGCTTGAAGTTGCCCCCCCCCCCTGACGAGCTTGAAGACCTTTTTTTTTTTTTTTTTTTTTTTTTTGCTTGTCAATTTTTTTTCTGGAACAATAACCTTTATTTTTTATTGAAGACCTTTTTTTTTTTTTTTTTTTTTTTTTTGCTTGTCAATTTTTTTGGCGGCCGATTTTGCCCCCCCCCCCCCTGTGGAAAATCCTAGGTACGCCACTGCCCCCAGCCGTATTTGTTGGTCTGAAATAGCCCAGTTAAGGTAGGGTTAAGTGAGAAGAAATGACATATAATGATTTCTTGACAAACCTGTCTCGCAGTTGAATCCAGTAAACCCAGGGGCACAGTTACAAGAATAGCTTCGTATGGCATCCACACACGTTCCTCCGTTGATACACGGAGCACTCAGGCAATCATCACCATCTGAAAGAGTAAGGTATTGTGGAATGTTGATGATGTCAGTGAGAAGAGTTAATATGTTTCGTGCTATTATATTCTTCCCACAAATCAAACTCACCGATCAATATACCCACCATTGTGACACAATTGATTGTTAATGTTTTGTTCGTATATCGTATTCATTTATGTGTTATTTCTATTTTTCTTTGTTTGAAAACGAAAGAAACCTTTTTAAAGACTTCACATGCGGAAAAAATACAGTTCTGTTGATGGAACTTTCAAAGAGTATTTCCGAGACAATTCACAAATAGAACTACATGTACTGTACATTGAAGAACGTTCAGCGGAGTGTTTTATCGACATATTTCGTCGGTCAAGTTGTCAGCTCTGACAACTTTCCTTAATTTTAATTAGATGAGAAGCATTGTTGAAGTAGAAACTATGGGATAAAACGGAGTTTGTCGGATAAAACTTCCGATAAGTCCCTTCGCGAAATGCTCACCAGGGGCCCGTTTCATAAAGGAATTGCAACTGTTGTAGCTTTGCCATAATGGTAACCTTGATTCTGATTGGCTGCTGAGCCCTGTTACCGTGGTAGTTGCCATTATGGCAAAGGTACAACAGTTGCAAGTCATTTATGAAACGGGCCCCAGGAGGAGTATATCTTATTTTGATCAATGGTTGCCCAAATGGTCAATAAAGTGATTAAGCAAATGGTAGCTATTAAAAAATATTTCTACTAATTGTTACCTGCGCTGACGGAAATGCTAAATCCTTTCATCTGGACGTTACGATCCGATGAGAAGAGAAACCAGGCCGATGATCCAGGGACAGAGATGACCACTGGTAACGTATCAAGGGTACCCTGGTAGACCCCTTCTGGGTTGTTGATATCAACGGTGTCCCCAAAGCCGTATTCAAGCAGGTCTTTGTTGAGCTCGGTGCTGAAGTCTTCGATTGTGAAGTTCATGATATGCGCTCCGTGGCTCCGGATAAGGTAGAAGCATTCCTGTCGTTGTCCGTAATTCGAAGGATAATTCGGGCTCTGGAAAGTGCCTACCTGGTCGTAGATGTTGGTCCCGCACTCCTGAACTATAACATGTATAAGATAAGAAAGAGAAGAGGGTTGATATAAACAATCTCCTTTTTAGGGAATAGCACAAAAACGTACGTGTTCATCACGGTTTCATATTGATAGATAAAATATGACCAAATTGGATCTAGATGTCGTTCTAAGTTATAGACTGGCATTCTAAAGACTGTGAATCCAATAGGCTAGTGTACCACTTCCACCTATTATAAACTGACATGTATACATGAAGGCCTTGTTTCATTCGTTGAATTCATGAGGCAAAATATATCAGTCCTTACTACTGTAGACATGCCACACCCTAAACCACTGCTAATGATATTGGGTTCAAATAGAACATGGATGTAATATTGAAAATGTTGTGTGTTCTTGGAAAGGTTCTTTTATCATTATTTGGTGAAACTGACACAACACTGCTTGTTGGTGTTAATCAATGTATTATCTCTTTTACCCAAATATCGAATAGAGCTTTCTTAGGGGTGTTAAAAAACCTATTTGTAATCAGTTGCAAATTTTAGATACCCATTTTATCAAAAGCCAATCATTTTACACTTGTAAATGAAAAAGCAGACCATCAATGAACTGCACATTTGCAGTGAACAGGGTGACTTTCAATGGATATGTGGATTTCTTGAACACCCCCATTAAAGTGCAAACTACTGTCTCAATCACCATCGTTAATAACACTACTACTTTTTCAATACATTAACTAAAATCCATTATCGAATCAAAGACCTACATTTACATTAAAACTGTATAGAGTAAATGAGTAATAAATTATTTGTCAATAAAATAGACCAATACTGTGTAGTCCCTCATTGAATGTGTGTTATACAGGTTTGCTTGTTCGTATTTGACTTAAAGGGGTACTCCAAGATGAAAATAAAATGATTTCAACAGATTTTTTAAAAATCAGACAAACAAAACACTGAAAATCTGATCAAAATCGGACAGAATCGGATCATAATATATTTAAGATTTGCATTATTTCGGTGAAACATGCATGCGTTCGTGAATAATTGATAATGTCATATCTCCACTTGCTGTCGTGTATTTGTTATATGAAATTATGTTTATTCAACGTTTATCTCAAAAAAATGGATTGAAAACTAATTGAATTGCTGCAACTTATATGTTACTTGTAGAGGTGTTGTGGCTCAGTGGATAAGTCTTTGGACTTTGAACCACAAGGTCCGGGGTTCAAATCCCACCGCAGCACTCGCGTCCCTTGGCAAGAAAGGAATTCCGTGAATGCTTGATGCATATTATTATCATTATTATTATTATTATTATCATCATCATCATAAGGGAGATACATCAAACGCACATGTATGAAAATATGAAATAGTTATGATTTCATGTAGAAACGTAACAGACATCATCAGTCCATATAATGAATATTCATGGCAACGTGCATAAACCGCATACTCTCAAATATTTTGGCTAAACTATAAAATTCATTATTTTCTTATCAGCATTTGTTCAGTGGATCATTTTTAGCACGGAGCACCCCTTTAAAGGAACTTTCCCACTGAATTACTTACGCAATGGTTGTTCACAATTGGTGCCATGAAAATTCTGTGCACATTCACACGTGTATGAGCCTTCCAACCCGTCTCGGCATACTGCTCCGTTCTGACAAGGTCCACTGTCACACTCTAGGGATGGTAAAAATTTTAAAAATATGAAAGAAAAAAGGTTATGACGTCATAAACAATCTGTGCGGGTTAAATGGAAAGAGTTATATTCCAATGCATGACAGACGTTTTTGTGCAGACAATTCATTGCATGGTTTTATTTAAAAAATATTCAGGAAGGAAATGCACTATTAAGAATTTTTTTCATAATTTATTTTTTAATTCCATCTATCCTGTTTAAAAATCATGAATTTCTATTTCCAGAGTTCAAATGACCAAAACTGAACCTGTTTACAATAATCAAAACATATTGGTAGATGAATTAATAATAGCAACGGAAAAAATAATGAACAACGTTAAAACAAAATTATAAATATATGTTTATAAAACAAGACCACAGTGTTTGAATTTACATGTACTCTGCTTTTATATACATGCATATGTACCTTGAAATTGACGACAAAAAAGAACAAAAAACGATTACAATTTCAATACATTCAGTACATAACATGAAGCGTGAAAGTATCATCTGAATATAAAATCTCCATATGAATTCTGATTTAGAGAATATGAAATGCCACGGTAGGGCCTATCCAATGGCAATTCTATTACCGCTCTATCCCTGGCCCCACCCCTATACGTGAATAATTGGACATGACATAGAAACCAATAGAAATGCAGTTATCATCTGAATAATGAAATAAAGGAAAATACGCCAGTGTTTCATTATTCAAAATGAAACGATGCGCTGATCATTAGACTGGTATGTGGAGTAGAAAGTCATTTGTCATTCTCATTACGAGTAGATGTGTGTATTCAGACCTTTCTAATACAATCATCATGATCAAGTCATATATACACCACTACGTTCGCCAATTTTTATCCGATATAGTCCATATCTCTAAATCTACAATGCACATTATTTTAACTTGATTTGCGTAAAAATATGATTTAAAAAACTACAAATTATGCATCAGAAATAGCTCTTTTGATGATTAATCAACTTATTCATTTTTCCATAAATCGACACGCACATAATCATCATTTGACAGATATCGATATCATAATAGAATTATATGTTTGAAAAGGAAATTGATACATGTAGTATTGTTGATACCGTTTATTCCATTACTCTATTGCACATTTGTTGGAGGTCTACATACAGTAGACATGCATGGGAATTAATATTCAACAGGGTTTATAGCACAAAAAATGAATATATCACACGTTCCCTGTACGAAGCGACTACTAGAATGCACTTGCTCAAGCAATATAGATGATTATGGTGCGCGGCCATAGTTGTCATGGTAATGCTTAACGCTTTTAATTATCTCAATCGATTTGCCTTGTAAACAGACAGGGAGCGATGGTTGATGCATTGTCAACGGGATTAGCCCCAACATCATGCATTTTTGTATGAAAATTAACCATAACCATGTACATTTTGCAAATTTTCGTTTAATGTGTTATACCGAAATTAAATAAAGAAATTTATAGGAATGCTATGAGATCAACGCAGATGAAGGTTGAATTTCAATCGTTACTTTAATACATATCAGCAAAAAGTCGACCTTTGTGTAAACGATTGTGTACTTGTCATGATATAAAATTATTCACTTTCATTTTTTCAAATATCATTTTAGATGATATTTCCTTTCTACAAGTGTAGCATTTACTTGAGTATTAGTCTTGTGATGGTAGATGTACATTCACACCAAGTAAATGGTTCTGATTATATTTTGCTGCATGTAAGAGTTTACATGTACATCATACTGGATAGAGTAATGCCAATAAATATTAAATTTTGTAATATTTATTGCTTTGTTGCTAGATGTGGCACGTCATGCGTGGTCATAGACAAATGATACTACACCTAAAATTGATTAATGTGCGTATGCTCACACATCATCTGCGCAATCCCTGTGCAGCCAATGTGTTCCATTGAGTTTACCCATGTAGTACTTTTATGTACATTTATCATAATCGTTATCCTGAGAACTTACCGGGCACAGGGAAAGAACGGTTTGGAGTTACATATATAGAGAGATATAACGGATATTGCCAAATGAAAGCAAAACATATATATGTATTTCTATGAGTAATATCTTTGATAACGTAAATTCGTTCAAAATAAGAAGGAAAATATTGCTCCATTGTTCGAAATCGCCTTGCAAGGGTAGATAAATATTGAAGTTCTTCTGGTCTGCTGGTGGTGGTATGATGTGTCCTTCAAACCTGCTACTTGTCATAACGGTCAAATAACACACGAGACAGGCGTGTGATCCAGTTATTCAAGTGACTGATATACATGTATTCTAGTTTTGTTTTCTAATGGTACGTCAGCCATCATAATGCTTGTATAATTTCAAATTGCTTCATAAAGTTGTTGTGCGTCAACAACGACTAAATGATATAGAATTTTGTTACAGGCATTTTGGCACACTAAAGCAGAATTTGATGAAAAGCAACAATTTTGACAAATGCTACAAAAAGAATTTTTATAATGATAGAATAATAAATAGTGAAAGGGAATGTATATAAAAACAATCGCATTATTGACGTAATTGTGAGTGTATTTATGTATCTCAGAGAGAATAAATGTTTAGGACTTTTGTTTCTCATGATTCCTTTTCTGCTTTTTTTTGTATTTTATAAGCGCATCGTATACATGCGTCACAGTTACATGTATAAATTGTATATAACAATAATTATATATTTATATATATATATATATATATATACATATATATGTATGTATATATATATGTGCTTAAAGTTTTCTTGTTTTTTATTCCATATCCCATTGAGATCTCCATGCATATCATACCAAAGCTATGAAGTGGCAACCTGTATATACATGTAGCAGTTGTGATATTCAAATGCGATGTTTTGATTCAAGATTATTTTCCCCCATGTCTTTGGACAATAATTATCTTACGTAACGTCGCATTCAATATTAGCATTCTGAAAGGGATTTAATTTCGAAACCTATTGAAGGGGAACCTAAATCCGTTATAAGCTAGGGCAATTTGTACACAATTTCCACGATATGTCTGGCATATAATTCCGTTATATATCAAAGATCTCATGTCAAATGCTTTGGTAACGTATAAGGCGGTGGCAGATGAAAACTCAATATCAGCAACATGATCAAGGGTTTACACTGAGTGGGGAATAATCAATGAATCGATATCACGTGACCGACATCTAGATTAGTTTTGAGAAACACTTTCCCTTTGTATCCTTGATTCGTGGTTCAATGAAAATAAGGTGTTGCTGGTGAACGGGTGTGGTCGAATTCTTGCTTGAGGGGGGGGGCGAAAGAGGGAGAGAGTGAAATATAGAAAGGAAATGAAGAGAAAGAAAGAAAGAAAGAAAGAAAGAAAGAAAGAAAGAAAGAAAGAAAGAAAGAAAGAAAGAAAGAAAGAAAGAAAGAAAGAAAGAAAGAAAGAAAGAAAGAAAAAAATAAAATAAAATAAAAAAGATAGAAAGAAAGGGGGAAAGAAAGAAGGGGAGAGAGAAAGAGAGAGAAAAAAAAAATAAAGAAACCCAGTAGGAAAAGGAAAAGAGAGATATAAGAAAGATGACTAAACTTCATCTTCGAGACAGGATGCAGAGCTCTTTGAAGATTATAGCAGAAGGAGATTTAATGATTTAGGGGATTCAAAATATCTGCTTTTAAATTAATTCAAATTATTTATATCCATCTTTTTCGTTTACTTACCTCATTTGCTTTACGATTGTTCCAATTGTATTCATGTTTATGCCTGTTATGTTATTATACATGTATTTGATAAAATATGTATATAGTGTCGCATGGCCCCAATCACGCCAATGGCGGCCAACATGTTGTTCAATATGTTGATTATTACCGATGTGATCAATAACAATAAATACATCACATGAGTATATATAATTTTGTTTTTAGACAGAGAAATGTCAAAATGTCTTCATATTGATACGTGAATAAAACTATGTGCAGATAATAATTAATATGGCTTACGCATTAACATCATATGTACAGTATGGGAGGAAAGTATGGTAGTGGAAGAACCAGAGCATTTATTTCTTTTTAACATTGTATCTTCCAAACAAATTTCGTATCCGTGACACTGAATGCTTCATCTTGATCTTATTATTATTCCTCATCCCAAAAAAAGTGGGATGATACACTCTAATCATGAAGTGCCAATTTAGTGCTTAAGGAGCTTGTACATGTATAATGACTGCACTTCAGAGTGCTGATTTCGTAATTCAAATTTGAAGTAGAAAATCAGCACTCCAAAGTGCAGTCACTATACATGTATACAAGCTCTGTAAGTGCTAAACTAGCTAGCACTTCCCTTTTTAGAATATAAATACCAACTCCAATGGTAGTTGGTCAACATTTTCGGCAAAGAGGGAATACTATTTAAGTATATGGTTTGGGATCATTAAATTGATACAAGTCAGCAGAATATTAAAGCAAATTCATATATTACTTCCATAATTTCATAACTCGTTGCCTTAATAAATACAGAACGATAAAGTCTGCCGAATGAGTTATACAAACTGCATGCTTTAAAGTGCTTCTATACAAAGTCTATTAAGAGTGACTTAATAGTATTATCAGGTTATTAATATTACAAATGGGCATAAAAATATACATGTATATAAAATCTTTGCTTACTTCTTTACGTTATAAAGTATACAGAAGATGATGCACAAAAGTGTGAATACGCCTATTTGGTATTATACTTTATAATTTTTATGAAGTATAGAGTATTAAAGCGGTAGTAAATGTATATTATAGAAGCTTTTTTGTTTTGTAATTATATTTGATGGACATGGTTAGTTTGTAATAAATTGTATCAATTATAAGGCTAGAAAGTGTAACACCCATGGTAACTTATTAGTTGTGGTGCACCTCGTACTAGTGTGAGTGGTTCTGGTTTAGTTGCCACTTGTACAAATTTCTTGGGCTTAATTTACGTTTAATGCATTATAAACGTTCCCAATTAATAACAAGTCTTTCCTTATACATGAAGTTATGCATACCTAACAATGATCTTCAATGCTAATTTATTGACTCCAAGATTTCATACAACCAGAAAATGAACATGGAATAAAGATGAAATAACAAATGAAGATTGAAACTCATGTGTAATTTCACAACATACCTTGCACATGCTTAGAATGTATATTTCTCTTCCAGATTTATACAGTATCTTATGGCCCCTCAAGGAAATGTTGTCAATCTGGGGTTGGCCTGCATGCATATATTTACATGCATAATCCATATAATAGTATTTCACAACTACAGCAAATTTTAGTAATAATATTTCAAAGAACAGCATTTTCAAGTTTAACATTAATAAAATAAACATGCAAGAAAAGTAAAGATTCTTACCATTCAAAGCAGCAACTCCTGAAATTAAGACGAGAGAAAGGCCGAGAAGGGTGAACAAGTACGAATCCATATTCGTCTCACCTTTCCGTCTTATTGATATTCCATATAACATTAATTATCAACCAATCCTTGATGCTAAGAGATCAAAAGGCAAAAATATAACCACCTCTGTCCGTTTTGTAACTAATTTTGCAATACGTGTGGCAGGTTTGGTGGTGGCGCCGCGATTATGTAGGTAGCTTTCCCCGCGACTCGTCCGGTAGCTCTTCAAACCAACGCGGAATTCTGAGGTCACTTATTGATCATCAGTTTTCGCGAAACCCGCTTGGGTGTGTGTACATCCACTCAGCCTTCCTTACGTCGCCCGTATTGTTCTCATGAGAGTGCTCGCTATGCTCCGGTGGACGCCATGAAAAGGCATTTGCATCTTCTATTGTAAAGGAGCCTTAGTCAATAATTTGCCTATGCAGCGAACAACTCACCAGCTATTGAGCTCGATTCAAATAAAAGCAATGCTCACAATGATAAAATAATGGTCACCTGCTCATATCGATTGTTGATATTATGGCGAGTAAAATAAAATCATGGTACCTTTATCACATGATATCCTCTCTCTCTCTCTCTCTCTCTTCACTTCTTCACAACTTTACTCATTAAGGTTCACTTTATCATACACAGACACACAAGCACACTATAAAATCAATAAAAATTACCACCTTAATGAATATGAAGTATTCAAAAGAAAAATGTCCAGGATTATATTTTCAAAATTGTATCATAAACAGTAAGAACATACATGTCTGCAATAGACCATATCCAGTGGCGTATAACTACGGGTGGCACGCACCCCCCCCCCCCCCCCCCGAATCGGCTGGCAAAAAAAAAACCGGGGGAAAGGGAAAGAAAGAGGGGGAATCTTAGTGGAAATTAAGCAGGAAATAGCATATTTTTTCAGAATTTGATGAAAAAAAATTTGCTGAGGGCATGCGTTCACTCCTCCCGACGCACGAATTGGTTAATTGAATAATAAGATACATGATAATCACCGTCCAAGAGTATTGAATGGCGCTTAAAACGTTAACTCATATTTAAACATTCCGTTTCAAGTAACAAATATTTCTACACGCTGCGAATTTTCGTTAGTTTATTAAGTGCATACGCATCTTTTTTTCAGGATCACTGCTATAAGTGCTTATAAACTCCCCTTTATAGGTCTGAATACAAAAAAGCTTCAGCTCGCGCTTCGTACTCGCCTTTGTTTACGTATGGTCTTCATGAATTCTTAAAAACAGTCCTTCAAACATCAATATTTAGGTCTACAGTGTATCAGGACTTTTAAAAACCTTTTTAAAGAATTATTTGATTAGTGAGATACTACTTTCTTCATTAATTCCTACAAACAGTCCTCAAGTTGTCCCTTTTCAGTTCCGATAATGAAATTCTAGCTCGCGCTTCGTGCTCGCAATATTTGATGAGCGAGATACCTATTATTTTTTTATTAAAATGCTTAAAAAATGCTTAGAATTTTCCTGTTTTAAGGTCCTAATCTGAAAAAGTTTCAGCTCGCGATTCACACTTGCATTATTATCATTCACGCATGTATCCACTTGATCACATTCCTACAAGTCAGGCAGTGCTTAAAACGTTTCATTTTGAATAGACCCACATAAATATATATATACATGTATATATATATATTGTAAAGAAATGGATGAAGAGAACAATGGTAGGCGTAGCTTAAATCAAGGTTCCCCAGAGCTATCTACCCTTTGGATACCCCAGATAGCTCTGGGGAACCTTGATTTAAGCTACGCCTACCATTGTTCTCTTCATCCATTTCTTTACAATATTTAAAAATAAAAAAAGAGTTGCCAAAGCTGTTGTACATGTATAACTTCACACATTTATATATATATATATATATATATATATATAGTGTGTGATGATAAGTTTACTTCTACCAATCGCTGTTGAGTTGTGAATATTAAACATAATGAGATGAGGCAAGGCCAACTCAACAGATGACGCAGGACACCATTATTTGCTTTAGCTTTCGTCTTTTAATTGAGACTTCGTCAGAAGCGTCTGTAATTACAGACTATTGTGATAGTTTAGTATGACCGTATCCTATCTCGTTATTTAGGAAATAACGAGATAGGAAAGAACGAGATAGGATACGGTCATACTAAACTATCACAATAGTCTGTAATTACAGACGCTTCTGACGAAGTCTCAATTAAAAGACGAAAGCTAAAGCAAATAATGGTGTCCTGCGTCATCTGTTGAGTTGGCCTTGCCTCATCTCATTATATATATATATATATATATATATATATATGACGATATTACATTCCGCGTGTTGGTCACAGATGAGATAAAAGAGGCAAAGGGGTAATGCATTGTTATAGTTCCAACAAAGTTTATTTCCAAGTCCAAATTTTCGACGTAAACCCACGTCTTCTTCAGGGATACATTATATATTTATATATATATATATATATACATATATATATATATAAACAGCTCGCACTTCGCGCTCGCATAGTAAGCTGCGCGACATAAGTACAAAATAGTTAGTAAACCAATAAGAATGCACTGTTTTCAGGCCTGAATATGAAATAATCAGCTCGCACTTCGCGCTTGCATCATTTGATCAGTGAATTACCGATGCTCTTCATGAAATCCTAGTCTTCAAAATGGAACATTCTATAAATCATTTTCTTGTCCTGAAATCCAACAAGCACACAAATATAAAAGTCTATATTGTTTAATAAATTTGAAAAATATAATTAAAGCCTTCTCTATCGCTTTTTCTAAAAAAGAAATCCGATTTTGGTAGGTTCCTCTGGAAAAGCTGAAAATTGAAACAAGCTCAAACTCGGATGTTTGGAAACGCAGACCAAACATCCCTTCAACCTTCACATCTCTCTCACAGTAATGTTATGATAGATGTTGCTTCAATATTTTGAAAATATAATTGGAAATTCCAACAAACTGATATCTAAAGGATTGAAAATTGTCTTCATACGATAATTTTTTCAATATCTTGTGAATGTCGTGGCGGTCAAATAATGAATGGCAAAATGTAACCATGGTAACAAAACCAAAACCAAAAAAAGGAAATGGGTTACCCCAAGCTGAAAATCATTTATTTAAAGTTCAAGTCCACCACAGAAAAATGTTGATTTGAATAGAGAAAAATCAAACTAGCATAACGCAGAAAATTTTATCGAAATAGGTTGTAAAATAAGAAAGTTATGACATTTTAGAGTTTTGCTTATTTTTCAGAAACAGTGATATGCACAGGTCAGTGACATGCAAATCAGAGAGTCGATGATGTCCCTCACTCACGATTTCTTTTGTTTTTATTGTTCAAATTATACAATATTTCATTTTTTACAGATTTGACAATAATTAAAGGACCAACTTGACTGAACCATATAGTATTAAACTATGCCGATTCCACATGTTCAGGGAGGAATTAATCGTTTTTCACTAGACAATGAGGAGAAAATTAGAAGATTTCATATTTCATATAATAAAATACCAAAGAAATTGTGAGTGGATGACGACATCAGTTTCCTCATTTGCATACCGACCAAGATGTACATATAACTGTTTTGTGAAAATAGGCAAAACTTTATGATGAAATAACTTTCTTATGTTACAGGCGATTTGATGAAATTTTCAGTGTTATTCTTGTGGGATTTTTTAAAATTCAAATTAACATTTTGTTGGGGTGGAAATGTGGAATTACATTAACATGATATGGTTCAGTCAAGTTGGTCCATATTGTCAAATCTGTAAAAATGGAAATATTGTATTATTCAAACAATAAAAAACAAAATAAATAGTGAGGGACATCATCGATTCTCTCATTTGCATGTGACTAAATTGTGCATATAACTACTTTGTGAAAAATAAGCGAAAATTTTCTCTGATTTTTCTCTGTTGATTCAAATCAACATTTTTCTGAGGTGGACTTGACCTTTAATAAAGTGAGTAAAATTTAACAATCGAAACACTGAAAATTTAATCAAAATCTGATTAAAAAATACCCACTGAAGTTTTTGAATTTTTTTGAAGTTAGGCAGTATTTTGTAAATAAAAACGGTGATATGCTTGAGGTCATAGATATGCAATAGGTGGGCTGGTGTTTTCAAATCACCACTTTCCTTCTTCTTTTTTTATCATATTGCATATTTACATTTTTACATGAAATCATTATTTGTAAAGCATGTTTTCCTTGTAATGAAACAAGTTACTGCAATGAGTATTTTAGACACTAAATCAGAAGTCAATCCCATTTTTACATTCTTGGAGGAGATAAAAGATGAATAAATATGAATTCCTATAATGAAATATAAAATAACGAGGGAGGATATGACATACTTGCTCATTTCATATTCATGAGGACATGCATAGAAGTTTCATAAAAATAATGCAAACCATTGAAATGTCATACTCTTGTTATTCCTTGTCCCATGAAAAAAAAAAAAAGTGTTTTATTCGTCTGATTTGATTCTATTTTTCAAAATTAGAATTTTCTGCCTGGAGTGCCCCTTTAAGGTTTGCATGTTTTTACATATAACCAGGATTGTAAAGTAAATTAAGAGGGATGAAAGGATGGTTAGGAGAAAGAGAGAGGGAGAGAGTGAATGAGAGAGCGATGAAAAGTGAGAGCAGTATAATTGAAAAAATCACCTAGAAATCTTTATTTCTCTCACATGCATCAAATTCTCAACCAAACTTGCTCTTACTTTGATTCCAACTAAAAAAAAAGCAATAAAGGTTGATTTTGGCATGCCTTTTTATTTTAATAAAGTAGTATATAACCCATACAATATCCCCAATATATTCAGTAATGTAAGCTTTAACTTTTATAACATACTTTTAAATCAACTCTAATTCGATATCATACACATGATAATAAATAGAACAATTATAAGAATATAAACTAAAAAATACATATATTTGACATTTTCAGCAGATGGTCCTTTATCTTGATATACATTCTCTAACATTGACAGATACTTTATCTTAACACTTGTCACGCTAATGTTGCAATTTTTCACATTGGTACAATCACATTCAACAATCGTAGTAAATTTTTCCCAATAATTTTATTCCAGGGAAGCTAATAAATGGCTATAAGTCTTTAATTTTGTCTATACAATAATGATCAGTACGAAGGGTGCAAAATATGAATCTAGATTCATAGAAAATATCATAAAAATAGTTGTCATTATTCCCTCAGATATAGCTTAATATGATTTGTTGGCGCTCTGTAGTTACAATGAATATGTTCAAAGAGTGCCTGCTCTTCCAGTAAATGTAATTTTCTAAATGTATGCATCTAAAAGATTATTTCAAGATAATGCCTGTAAATAAAAAAAAATATACCTCATGGTATACAACTCAAATTTTAGCATGGAGATATGTTCATGTAGATTTATAGGTTGGACGACGGACATAAATCTACAACTTATCTTTATATTATGTCATGTCTTTTTGAAAATGAATTGAATGATGATATATTATGGATACAAAATATCAACTATATGAGAGAGATAATGAAATACTAAATTATGTATGTATGCCCAAGTCTAGCCGCTAAATGTCATAATCTAATGAAATTAAGACTTTTTGTGTTTTTCATTAGCAATGAAATATTAAAATTGAAACATGACATTCTAGAAATAAAGAATTTCTTACTGACAGTAAAGATTACTGGAACATATTGTTTGAACACTACAACTAGGTATGCATGATAGACAAATATCATATTTTAGATTGTTATATTCAACGTTCTTCATTATATTAAATTTTTTCTACTAGGGAGCAATGCATGATATATGAGCTGCATTTTAAGGATTAAGATATTCAATGTAGTAATGCTGGGTAAACTAATCTGAATAAAAAGTGCATCGGAAATGGTGTTTAAAGTGAATGACGCATTGTAAAGCATTTTTAGAGCTTCAAACAACCCAATGAGAACATTGGTCAATATTTTGGAAAGCAAATAAACTATAAATTAATCAATTTTTGCCAACTACACAGAGAATTCTGGTAACCATTTTGAAAATTGCTTTTCTCTTTCAGATATAGGCCTATTATTTTTAGAAAAAATAACATACCGTAATCTAAAAAAAAATGTGTGATCCAATAGAATAGATAATCTCTGGCCTCTAACATGAATAGGTACAAAATGTCATAATTGATTTGGCTTGAAGGCCTATGTTAAGCAAATTTTCCAGCTCAAATCTAATCGAGAGTGATTACATTTCTTCATTCTAAAAACATTATCTCCACATATTCATTTTGTAAAGAAGATTGTACTAGGAAAGTACACTGATAGGATTATGTAAACGATTATCAAGTTTATCCCATGACCATTTCCCTAAAATAAGCACACTGTGTAAATCATAAGTAAGATTACATTACCCCGACTTAGAGAAGTACAAACAATAACCAAATTGTAACAAGGAAGTGTGAGTATTATAAGTGTGAGTATTATAAGTATGTTCAAATATTAATTATTATATAATATGAAAACATGAAAACATGAAAACATGAAAACATGAACAGCATCAAACAGCAATTATCTGTGACATAATCATTTTTTCCCAAGAAGAAAGATGCTGCTGAAATCAGAGACACTTAAGATTATATATCCCAAAACTGATACACAGACATACAAACTATTATTGCACTGGAACAAGTGTCTGAGTAAAATGACAGTATTCTTAAATGTGTATCATATATCAATTACTAAATATCTCATATAGTATAGTTCATGTATATTTGAGGTTCTCAGCTCATCATATGATGGCCATTAGATGTTGGCAGCACTCTGGGGCCACGGTGACTGGTTCGCATTCATTGCAGAGACACTCCCAGATCTACATCAATCAGAAAGGGTAACAAATATAGTCAGATGTTACTCTAATGTTCTAAGGCAAAGAGAACTTTAAAGCTTGACTTGAAACAAATATATTCGGTGGTCATTCTACACTTCTAACGTAAAAAGAATATCAAAGCTTGTCTTGAAACAAAAAAATAACAATGACCAATATGAAGGGTTACATCCTCCCTGAGCATCAAATCCATTTATATTCTGCTTGAATCATATTGTGCTTTGAAGAGAGTAAAATAATTAGATGAATGGGAAATTGTGAATTTACTCACATATAATTCATTACTTTGACATGATAACAATGGTGATAATATCAACAAAACTATGAAATGATATTAGTCATGCAGACAACTGCAGGACTGCTTTAAGATATTTGCTTATGAGCAAGATTGGCACAAGCGTAATTTTATACGGGGCAAGATGGTGATTTGAATAATGATATTCTAAATTTACCTAATGCATGATACATCCAAACACCTCTTGTTACAGTGCCATATGACCACAATCTTTAAATCCATTCTAATTTCTGAATATCCAATTTGACAACAGTCTTAGTTTCCCTCTTAGACTAGTGATTTATTCGGGGAAGCATTTTATTTAACGATTTGTCAGTGATTTCCACTGAAAAATTGTTACACGCTATTGAAATCATGGCAGGTGATTGATTTACTTTCCCTCTGGATCAAGTGGTTTATTCTATAAATCATAATAATAATAATGATATGTTTACCCAGGGAAGCCACTTCAGTTACGAAAACTGTTCTCCCAGCGGGCCCTGCTATTATTATTACCCTGGCTAAGCTAGGCTGCCAATTCAGGTGCACACAGCTTTTTGAGGAATTACTTCCTGCCGGAACCCATTTATCTCACCTGGGTCGAGTGCAGCACATTGTGGATGAATTCCTTGAAGGAAACTACGCCATGGCTGGGATTTGAACCCATGACCCTCTGTTTCAAAGTCCGGAGACTAATCCACTGGGCCACGATGCTCCACAATGTCCACATACAACAATGTCTTACTAATTCACACCAAACCATCATAAGCTACATTAATCCTTGCAGGTGATTGGCTGAGAAAAAGATGGCCAGTGGAAAATCACTGAAAGGATACTCCGGGTGAGGGAAATAGGGGGAAAAAATCACTAGGAGGGACTCAACGAATGATCAAATTGGTCTGATATTCAAGATCAATCATGGGGATTTTCAGGGCTCTTTTGAGGATTTCGGTGGCAACATTGCCCCAGGGCCCCCCCAGGTGCATTTTTTCCCAAGGGGGACCGAAGTGATCTAGAATTCTACCTTGCTCCTCCTGGTAGGTGAACGAGTTCATAAGCTCCCATTTCAGTAGGAGGGACCGGATCCAGAGCTCTGTTTGAATACTCCTCAAGAAGCTGCTCTCCATCTTCAAGCCGTTGACTGTAAGGGATAAGAGTCAGTAACATTTATTAATTAATTAATTAATTAATTAATTAATTAATTAATTAATTAATTAATTAATTAATTAATTAATTAATTAATTAATTAATTCATTCATTCATTCATTCATTCATTCATTCATTCATTCATTCATTCATTCATTCATTCATTCATTCATTCATTCATTCATTTATTTATTTATTTATTTATTTATTTATTTATTTATTTATTTATTATTTATTTATTCATTCATTTATTTATACATTTATATATTAATGATTTTTTAAATTGATTAATCAATTAATTAATTAATTTATTTATATATTCATTTATTTATTTGTTTATTTGTTTACACATATGTTTATTTATTTACTTGCAAACCCGCATTTATTCATTTATTTTATTTATCTATCAATTTGCTTATTTATTATTTCATTATTTTAAACAGGGTAGCCCCCCATCAATAGTAGATAAATGTACTGTTAAATTGTTGGGTCATCAAACAAAACAAAATGCATTTATATACATGTGAGCAGTATACAAGAAAACATCAGTGGCAGTTAGTGCAATATGTGGCCAATTAATTCATTTACCATGACTTTCCAGTACCGAATATAGGCAGGCTTGATGCCTGCCCCCCCCCCCCATGACAAATCTTTGTATTTGCTTGTCAATTAATTTTTAGGAGATGGGTGTTATTTTTTTTTTGATAGTGATTGACTTATTTTTTCTTCTTTTATTCTTCCAGTTAATACTTTAGCTGATACTTACATAATTTTTAGGCTAATAAGACCTTTTTTTATAGCGGAAAGGAAGGAGGCCAAGTTTTTTTTTCTTTGCAAACGAATCAATTTTTGTCTCTCCCCCCCAATTAGTGGATCAACAACATTAATATGACCTACCGCCTTCCTTGATAGTATCTATATCCAATGTACATCCCCATAACAATGATGATGATGAAGAGGACAACGATGACAGCTATCCACGATGCTGATAGATTTGTTGATGCCAGCTCAGGTAAACTCAAGTTCATGCCATCCCGGGCAGAGGAGCGAGCAACATTAGCATCTAAGAAAACAACAGTATTACTCATAAAATGCATCATGGAATAGATTTTTCTCGAATGACATTGAGCATTTAAAAATGTAGGGTTAATTTTCTTGGATAAACTAACATTGGTATACTAGTGGAAACACAGGTCCCTGGGCAAGTGATAAAATCCCCCCCATTCAAAGCACTTTTTTTAAAATTGTTTTCTGCATTCATATCATTCATATAATATACTTTTCCATATCATAAGAAACACAATATACTGATGCTGAGGATAGCACTGAAATCATGTCTGGCAGAATTTTTGCATGATATTGGATCAAACTTTCATTTTCATAACTTTCGCCAACCCTGCTCACTCTTTCTGAGTGGCGTCAAAGGTGCACGTCCCTCTAAACCCCTCCAAAAATGTTACAAAGACTACATAAACAAAGTCAAAGGCTGTAAAACATTTTAAAAACAAATGCAATGAGATCAAAATAAATTTGGTTGTAAAAAAAAATATGAAATGAGCAGGACGCAGGAACATGGAAGTGTTCATCGCTATCAAAATAGCTCTCCTCAACAAACACAGCAGCTATGGAATACTAATTCATTAAAGACATGAAATAATAGACAAGGATATGAATTTGCAACATATTTTGGCAGATTATGAAGAGACAATCAGACTTATAAAGGGTGTGGCCTTCCAAGGTGTGAAGGATCGAGTACAACAAAGCCCATCTGGTGATTTGATTGGTCTTAGGTAATGTCTTTATGAGCAAGGATCCCCCAACCCACCACTCAGGGATTCAGCTTATCACCTTTGCTCTTCAGCTAAATCTTTTGTTTTTATTACGGGCATTATAGTGGCGAGAAAGTGTCCAATATCTGCACCTCTTTCCAGAAAGTTCTGTTACTATTCAATAATCTAGACATATGTTAGAAACAAAGAATAGTCATTTTTATAACAATTTTTAAGATGTTGCAATACCTATGGGAGGAAACATGTTCCTGAATTTCATTGTGTAAATTTGATTACATCAGGTAAACTCACTGTTTGTTTCGCAAAGTATTCCAGAGTATGGATCGCGACAGCTGCAGAAGAATCCATCAACTTGGTCTGTGCACATACCACTGTTGAGACAGGGGTTGCTCTCACATTCATTAATATCTGCAAAATTATATTTTAGAAATTGATTCATTTTAATCAAATTTCTGAAATAAGGTCCCATTATGATAATAGTCTTATGAATCTACATAATTTAAGTTATTCAGAGTTTCATTTCATTGACACAATTGCCTCCAATGAATATGGTGAAAACAGGTACCACAATAATTCATTAAATAGAGTAATTGGAGATAATTGCAATAAAAATAGCTTTAGCTTAAAACATGACTGAACTATGCCTTTTTGGACAATGTAAGGTGAAATTGACATTCTGTCAAAAAGGATTGGTTAATTGCCACTTGGACTTCAACAGCTTGGTCTACTTCCCGTTTGGTCTCATCTCACTAACCCTATAGTTCGTCTCATAACAATTCACTCTAATTTCCATTAAACCTACTTACCATCTTTTCTTATTTCCAATTCGGCTATACCCATTTTGTCTAATATCTGATTGGTCTATATAGTTAGATGAAATGTTTCAAATTTTCATTTTTACAAAGCGCAAAATAATTAGTAGGCGAGTGGAAATTAGACCAACTGTACATCAGACTGAAAAAGAATGAGACTAAGCGTGTATTACACCAAGTGTAGAGAAGACCAAATGGTCATTAGACTAAATTGATAACAAACTGATGGGGTTTTAACCGATTTGGTTTACTAGTATAGCACTATCTGAGTAGACCATTTGCTGTAGATCAAGTGAAATTAACCAAAAAGATGACAATAGGACACGATATTGTGCAAAGCCATTAATAGAAAGCGAGTTCGGCCAACTGGGTTTCAATGGGTAACCAACAGTCCATTCTTCTGTCCTATTTTTTTATGCTCAGTTCCTACTGTGTAATATTATTAATGTAACGCATAAAAAAATATTTTGAAGTGCAGAGTCCCTTGAATAACATTGAATGTAAGTAATTCGTTTAAGTAAAACATGGCTCGAAATAAGCATTCATGAAAACAGAACAAAAAATGAACTGTTGGTATGTAACATTATATTCTGTCAATTTATTTCTTGTTATGCATGGTGAAAAAATAAAACAATCAAACAAGGCCCAATTTTTTTATTTATTTGGGCTTGCCTAACAAAGCATTATGCGCTAAGTCGGTTACTCTCTCTATCAATGGCTCTGATATTGTCTACCATGAAGTCACTAAGCTGCAAACAAAAATATTATCTCTGGCAGAACTATCAGTCTCACAAATCTTATTAAATCATTTCTTTCCATTCCTCGGCCATTCCTTCTAAAATATAAATTTTTGGTGCTACACTCACTGGTTTGACACAGGTTTCCTTCATATCCAGCAACACAATTGCAGCTTGCCAAGCCTAACTGCGACATCACACAGGTTCCTCCGTTCCTGCAGTCAAGGCTGGTGCACTGAGTTGTTACTAAACAAAAATAGAGATTGATCAGTATACTGGAATAACAAGAACTGATATTGTCTGTAAACATGACATAATTGTTGTCAAGTTGGTTTCTTATTTATTCCTTATTAAAATCAGATTGATTATCGAAAAAAAAAGGATTTGAACTCAAAATTTACAAATACTAAGAGATTGAGTCTTTATGGATCTACAAGCTTCTATGACTATGTAACCATGATTTGGATAACTGTTTCTTTGGGGTAAAGTTTACATGTTTTCTCTTCAGTCTTTTGTCATTTAATGAAAGCAATAAGCTTTCATTAAATAAAAGTAAAACGCAGTGTGTGATTTTTAGAAAGAGGGGTGTGCAATATAATACTTCCAACATTGTTTTAAAAGTAAACGGAACCCGTCTACAATTATATGACTCTGTGCAATTTCTAGGTGTTATATTGAGTAACACACTCTGTTGGGATGTTCACATTAATTTTATTTGTAATAAGGTTTCTCGTTTTATTGGAGTTCTAAATCGACTCAAATATGACTTGCCAAAACACATTTTATTTACTCTTTATAACGCTTTCATTTTATCACATTTGACCTATTGTAACTCAATATGGGGAAATACATATTCTTGCCATCTACACAAACTGTTTTTATTACAGAAAAAAGCTATACGTATTTGCATGGGATCAGATTATAGAGCACCTACTTCGAAACTATTTAAGTCGTTAAGAACCCTTAAATTACAAGATATTAATAAACTACAGATTGCTTCTTTAATGCAGCGGTATCATACTGGAACCCTTTCTCCTCAATTAATGAATATGTTTTCTTTCAATTGTAATATACATAATCACTATACAAGGTCTTCACGAAAACTTCACAGATGGAATTACAAGAATGACTTATCTAAATTTTCACTGCGTCACACTGGTCCCACAATATGGAATAGTCTGAATCTTGAACAATTTAATATTACTTTTCATAATATTTTTAAAAAGCAATATAAAAATAAACTGATCCAAATTTACTAAGATCCTCATCGTACTATAATTTCCATTAGTTTTGCCTTATGTCTTGTTTTTTATGTTTTTATGTTTCTGTTTTTGTTTTATTTGTTTTGTTCTTTTGCTACTTGCCGCATCCATATATTACAATTATTTTAAGAATTTATTTATTTTGGGTGTGTGCGTTTTAACAAGCCTTCTTATGGCTTTTTAGTACACTCCTGTTTCCCATTCATTTATCTCTCGTCTTGTTTTTATATTGTTTCAATGATTTGGCAATAATACTTTATCACTTTCGTCTGTATATATTTATGTTTCAATGATATGTTTTAATTGTTATTGTCTCTTTGTTTGTACATTGTATTTTTAATGAATTGGAAATAAATGCTGAATTGAATTGAAAAAAAAAAAAAAATCATACACCATGCCATGAAATAAACTCCCATTCCAAAATCCTTATAACCCTTGTGCCACAGTCTTTTAAAAATAAATGCCAGTTGAGTTTATGACCTCAACATGAGTTAGATCAGAATCCTGTAAAATGACCACCCAAGTGTTTCTATGTATAACAAATATGAGCCAAATGATTGTGGTAGGAAATGAGCAAAACAAACATATATACCAGCTAGATGTTAAGTATTTTCTCCAGCAATAAATATATGTGGTCCCACGAGTGCTATTTGGGGGATCTGCAGTGTTATCGTTTTGTAAGCTTATATTTCATGATTTCATAATATAACTTTACCAGATCTAGATCTATGGTGATATCATGACAGTTGACCTTGATTTTAAAGATTTATACTCATGGAATCTTTATTTGATGCAATTGTACTAATTTTTTTTTTATTCAATTCATTATTCAACATTCTTTAAAAAAAAAACCCAATCACATAGAAAATGATATTAACACAATGACAAAACGATACAATAAATAAAAGTAAAAGAACTTTACAATATAAACAACAAGAATATAAAGGAAATGTAAACGAAATGAAAAGAGAACGTAGCGGATGTCGCGAGTGAAAAAGGCAATAAGCTTTAAATAGCATCATCCACCATAAAAAAAAAGCCCACTAGATTGGTGATACTATTAAATTGCAGTGAAGCCAACACTACCTGTTACACTTTAAAGGGGAAGTTCACCCTGACAAAAAGTTTATTGTAAAAATAGTAGAAAAAATAATAAAAAATACTGCTGAAGGTTTGAAAACATTCATAAAAGAATTAAAAAGTTATTAGAATTTCAATTACTTGACTTGTGACGTCATATGCGAGCCGCATTCCTACATAGCGAATGGTAAAAAATAATGAAATGTCATTTTCTCAGAAAATTGAAAATGGTTTTCACTGTACCTTTTGTATATCAATAGACAAATCATTTCACACCCGATCATGAATAGAAAACAAAATCAAGTCATCAGGAACCATACAAAATTTGAAATTCATGCATTTTATATTACATAACATATGGGGCAGCTGCTCGTTTATGACGTCACAAATACAAAACTTTGAACTCCAATAACTTTCTTAATCTTTAACGGATTTTCCTCAAACCTTCACCAATATTTTTAATCATTTTTTCTGCTATTTTTACAACAAAGTTTTCTTCAGGGTGATCTTCCCCTTTAAGCATTTACTTACTTGTTTGGCATCTGGGGCCAAACGTGCCTGAAATACATGTGCATGAGTATGCGTTAAGAAGGTCATTACATCTTCCTCCATTGAAACAGGGGTTGCTGGCACACTCGTTCGTATCTAAAAGTAACAGGATAACACAAGTACATATTAAGAAATCAATGTTTGTAATGCTTGATTATGTCCGGCATTGAATTACATTTCCCCGAAAGACTAAACCAATCATACTCTTCATGTGATTATTTGTATCATCAGTAAAATCATTATTGCAAGCAATATCATGATCATTTTCATCAACATCAATTCTATCATTGTCTTCACAATCAACATCAGAATTATCTTTTTATCATTATCATCGATCTTGACCTGTGAAAATGAGGATTAATAAAGCAATTAAAGCAACCCTATAAATGCTATCATCATCACTGCCATCATGATCTGCTCATAATCAGCATTATGTACTTCAGAAAATATTTACATTTTTTACATTTTTTTTTTATTGTCAGAAAATGTGTGCCCCTCCTGATAAGGGTTTCCAGATACGCCACTGCTCTTAACCACCCCCCCCCCCCCAGCCCACAGCGGTTGAAGATACTAGCTTACCATCAATGCAGTTATCTCCAGTGAAGCCATCCAGGCACAGACATCCGAGGACCTGGGGTTGATCAACTACTACCACACACGTACCTCCATTTCGGCAGAAGTCGGGTGGACAATCAGCCATGAATTCTGTATAAACACATTTCAAGCAACATGTTACAAGGCTTGAGATCACTTTTATTTTTATTTCTATTTTTTTCCATCACATTTGCATGTTTCACTTGCGAATAAAAAAGGTCAAAGTCATCAATTCACACAACACAATATATGATATATCTGAGATACATGTATCTTGTACTATGCATATCTTATATTCTTCTTTCTTAGCACTTTGAAAAGTCCGTATAAAGCGCTTTATAAATTTATATTATTATTATTATTATTATGATCAGCAGCCTGGATTACCCAGCATGCATCATGATTTTCGGCCACCTCTTTTTCCACTTCATTCCAGCTCATTGCGAGAGCAATGACTTTTTCAAAATGACACTTTTTTTTACATTTATCTCACCTTGTTGGTACAAAGAATACAGGGTAGACTTACAGATAAACCCTGCAGTTTCAGTGAAAGTTATTTAAAATTCAACCAACACATCCATCTCCAGGAACATCACAAAATCAACTGATCATTTACTATGCATACAGCCTATGCACGCACATGCAGCCAATACTGGGCAACTGGTTATGCCAATTAGGGCTTGATATTTGTCCTCTCCAATATACGCTACAATTATGTGACAATATCAGCATTTCTCAGAAGGGGTACAGAAAATGATACAAAGTTTACCTTAAAGGAGAATGAAACCCCTGAAACCAGCTGAATCCATATCAAAGAGAAAAATCAAAGAAACATATTGTTGAATAATAAGAAATTTATGAGCATTTGAATATTGAGATCACTAATGCCATGTAGATCCTCCAATTGGCAATGCGACCAAGATCTGTGATGTCACACACGTACAACTCCCTCATTACTTTAGTACTTATTTCACTTATATTCTCACTTTTATATAGTCTATCACAAGGTGAGGTGTTCTCTTTATAAAAGGACAAGTACAGAGGTTTCACAACATTATATCATTGATGAATCGTTTGTCATATGATTAGAATGAGCAAAAAGAGATGTTTTGGGGTATATTTTCAGTGTCCAAAAGGGGAGAATTGTTCATCTGTGACATCATAGATCTTGGTCGCATTGCCAATGGGAGGATCTCCATAGCATTAGTGATCTCGACATTAAAATGCTCATAACTCTTCTATTGCTAGTCCTATTTTACTCAAACTTTTGTTGATCTTATTCTTTGATTTTTCTGCTTTCACAACAGCTAACTTGCTCCAAGAGTTTCATTCTCCTTTAAGTTTGTAAAGATCAGTTTTCTGTGCCATATTATTTACTCTTCAAATTCATCCAAAATAGCGTTTTGCACTGAATTCAACAAAAATTCAATGGTTGGAAGGGGGACTTTAGTATCAACAGAGGGTAGACTGACCTAAGAGGCTGATATAAAGGAAAGACGGGGACAAGAAGATACATGAATACGAGCAGGAAAAAAGACACAAAACATCAAAGGATTGATAACCATAGGGTAAGAGGAAGTCAAAGATATAGGCGCGTATTCTGAAGTCGGGTTTAACTTAAACTAAGGTTTAAAGTTGTGGTTTAAGTATGGATAGCCAATTGTTACATAAATCACTAACGGTGGAGATATCATACTTCAGCTCATTTGGCACTCAAATCATTCATAATTGTCTAGGAAGTATAAATAGATGATTGTCTTCGCCATCAATGAATCAGGAAAGAGCACAGTAAACATAACAAAAATACAACTTAATAAAAATTTTGACACTTTTGGCTTTCCATAATTTTAGCACAGAGTTAGACCATGGTCTAAGTTAAACCTGACTTCAGAATACGGGCCAGTGAGTTTGATAGAGTAATCTGAATGTATTGGTGATACGAGAAGCTAAAGATACCTGTGGTATCCACATCTTGGACCGTGAGTGCGAATCCTGGATTGGTGACCCATAGATCACTTTCAAATAGGAGCCATCCCTGGTTGCTGTCGATGACAAAAGGCGGGACCTGTTCATCGCCAGACAGTCTCATCAGAATGGAGGTCTGATCATTCAGATTTCCACCATTTCCAGCCTACAATCAAGATCAAGTCGTTGATACATTTCAATGCTACAAATACTGTTTAGAATGCCAGTAAAACTGATGTATGTTTTGATTCATTCATTAAGAAAGACAAAGAGAAAATACATTTGTTTTCTCTGGACTTACTGTTATTTAAATAGAGAACAGAATCCGGAATATTCCTCGATGTCTCAAAGACAATAACATCTATTGTGCATCGGCGCCAAGTTGCAACGACGATTTCTCGCCAGTTCAGATGGGCTGAAGAAGCATTCCGGATCGGACGTGAAACTGTTCTGCGTTTCAATAACAGTATTCCAGATGAACAGATTGATCTTCTCTTTGAAATGCCAGCAAAATATTTTGGGTAGAGTTTCATTCCCCACCAATCAGTCAAAATGTGATGCCTACTTTAATAGAAAAAAGACAACTTTGCTCTTGCAGGCAGCTAGATGTTATTGTATTATCAACCTCCTCTAGTTTGAATATACTACAAGCAACACAATGTAAACCATACATAACGTTTTTTCTTCATCCCTATTTGTATTCTTCTCCATTCTTTTCTCTTTCTATATGGTCCACAAGTAAGACCAGTTGAAAGATATTGGTGTGGCTGGTGATGGGCTTTCCAACCATCTGTTATCTTTTTTCTTATACCTTGGTTGTAAATATCCTTTAATTATCGTTATTCAATTGTACTCTTCCTGACAAATATTTCAAACATTTTTCTTTCACATTTTGGTGTATTTCTATGTTGATCGTTTATAAGACCATATGATTGCACATTCCATTTATGAGGAAATAAACCCAACATAAAGACAAATGCTCACCGTAACATAGTCATGCTCACACTCGGTATCGAACTCATTGACAGTCACGCGTAGGCGCCTGTTTGGATCTGATGCTTGGAAGTAGATCTCACAGCGAACCGAGTTAGGATAGGGGTTGGGATAATTAGGGCTTGTCACTGCCACCTGCTGTCCCTGGGCTAAAGTATAGTTCCTGGAACATGTCGTTCCTGGCAAGAAAAAACAAACAAATGATAATGGCAATTCCATAAAATAATTACCCTCTTTGTGCACAGGATCTCCATTTTCTCCGTCCTTACTATACATTAACTACTCAGCCATAACAAATTGAGAAAAATGAAACATTTTTATGATGTTGAAAACAAAACAAAACAATGTCAGGAATTGATATGTCTGATGATATATCCCCTGCACAAATAAAATCACTTTCCAATCGTTTGAAAAAAAATGACATTTGGGGAATTTATATCATATGCAACCCATGGAGGAGCTGCTTTCTTGGGCTTCACAAAATCAAAACTTTAAAAAAAATCTTAGCTGTATTATTATTTGACAGATTTCCATCACACTTTTAACAACGTTTTTCTCAATTTTTTGCTACTTTATGTTCAAAGAATTAATCGTAAACCACCTTTAAAGCAATTAAATGCCTGCATGTGATTGGCCGAGAGCAATATTATTAAATGAAAATCACTGGCAAGAGAAATCTCATACCTGCCAACCCTGACAGACAAGAAATGGAAGCATATTAAGAAATTTCCAGAAATATTAACATTCTTGAATTTTCTATCCAACACTACAGACATTTTTTTTTCACAAAAATAGGAACACAAGGGGTAAAATGACAATTTCATCACTCCCCTGCCTCCATAGGAATGTTCCTATTTCATAGGAAGAATTGGGAAGTATGAATTCAGGATGCTTCCGTGGTCAACCGAACTGGAAGACTTACTTGAGAGGCACTGGTTTCCATCAAACTCTTGGGGACATTGACAGACATTCACACGATGAAGAACATCCAACACACACACCCCTCCGTTAGCACATACGAAAGTACAATCTGTAGCAGCTGATAAACCAAGATGAATATAACACAGACATTATATATTAATAATAATAATATTTTTAAAAAAGCTGTGCACACCAAAATCGGTAGACTAGCTTAGCCAGGGTAATATAGGAGAGCCTTGAGCACCTAGCAAGGTTGATACGTGCGCTATACAAATCCTATATTATTTATTTATTTATTAAATCTTGTATAATGCATATCACGTACCATGTAACGTCTATATGTGCTTCCAAAATGATTTGAATATTGACGTTGGTCTGGCAAGTCTTTTTCAGCGCACTGAGCATTTTCAGGAATACATCCCTTCCTGGTACCCATTTACCTCACTTTGGTTGAGTGCAGCACAATGTTGATTAATTTCTTGATGAGGGAAATCACACCATGGCTGGGATTCAAACCCATGACCCTATGTTTCAAAGTCAGGAGACCAATCCACTAGGCCACAATGCTCCAATAGGTACATATTACACCAACATATCAAGACAGATACTCAGTAATATATTTCAAGGTTTAACTTTCATAAAGAACATATTTAATCCAAAATGAAAATTGTATACACGACAATTTTTTAATCAATATCTTTAACCCTATAAAAATACCAAGGTTATTCATCTCTGCAATATTCATTTTGGTGCATTTATTTATAAATCAAAAAGTAAAAATTTAGCAATTTTCAAGGAATATAGTATTTGAAATTATAGTTAAAAGTCACTATGGTTGTAATGGAATAAAGAGATAATAGGCTTCTCTTATTTTCCTTTAACTATGTTTTATTACACGTGCAGTTCTATCTTGTCAACTGTCATTTCATGTTTTACTTGCCATGTACTGTAATGCACATTTGAGTGTATCCATATAGAAATTGAAAAATGTAAATTTACAATTATTATCATAATCATTAATAAATTATCAACATAGCTCACTTGGTGTCTGGCAGGTAGATCCGGTATATGTAGGCAGACATGTGCAAAAAAACACATTACCAATGGAGGAGCAGGTACCTCCATTGCGACAAGGGTTTGTAGGCTGGCATGGAGATGGAACTAGAAAAATATAATAACATAGTTTTATACTATTAGATAGGGTTAATATCTCTAAAGGATATATTATTGAAGTCAATGTTGCTGAACATTTCTTACATTATCTTATTCATTTGTGTTGTGATGTGATATCTCATTGGGGTAATATCATACAGCATTTGTCTTTGTATTTCAAGCATTTATTGTTATTCTGAAGTGACCCTTGACAGCCCAGTTGGCTTTCTTTGAGCCCTCACATTTTTCCATGTTTCTAGTATATACAACTACTCTTTACTGCGTAAAATTTGATTCTTTATCCTACATTTTTGTGTGAAAAGAAAAATGAAATGACCTGAACTAAACCTTTTATAAACAGAACTATTCATTAATGTATCTGCAACCAGTGTTCAATTTGGGAGAGCAGTTTAACTTAAGGTAACCACATGCCTCAAAAACACCTGTTCCTAATGCACTTTTTTTTTAAATGTCTTAGATATATTATTGTAGAATCTATGTATAAAGTCAGGGTGATAAATTTAAGTAATCAAGATAGATATAATTCATATTTCAAGATATGTTCTCTACTGGATTCCTTTATTCCCATAGGCTTTGTACAGAGACCACTTGATTCCAGTAGGCAATGGGTTAAAAGGCAGTATAAGATAAAGACGCTTACCCACTGTTGTGCATCTGGTGCCTCCGAATCCAGGTTGGCATAAACATATAAAACCACCAGTTGGTTGTTGTGCACAAGTACCTCCATTTTCGCAAGGATTGGACTGACAAGGGCTGGTAGCGACTTTGGAATCAAGGTGGGATCAAGATAATTCAAGTTCAAAATATATTTTATTTATTCCCAATCAACATTATTTTGATTTTTATCATAGTAATAATAACATTTATATCTATAGCATGTGTGAAAAAACATATTTGAAAGGGAGAAAATTGCTGTAGATCCCTTACTCTTAAGGGCAGTTCAGCTAACAATTCCAATGCCAACCTAACCTATACAATACAATCTTCCTCTTTATTTTACTAAATATTTGAACGAATTGCAAAACAACATGTGCAGACATCACTTGACTATTCTTAGAATCATATAATCCATTTCTTTGTTCTAAAAATGTTTTACTCCTAAAAAAATATCAATGCTGTAACTGTGAAGGCCAACATTTTCTCGAATACCCCCTTTTAGCAGACTCTCAATTTGGTGAAACTCAAAGATCCATAGCAGAACAAAAAAAATGAGCACATAAACCCATGTTAGATCTTGTATATCTGATTTGGCTTGTAAAGGTACTAAAGCAACTGTGCAAATTTTGGGGAAAAGGACTTGGATTTCATTTGAATTGAAGAATGTCTTTAAGGGGCGGGCTGTCACTCCTGGACCGTTTTAGCCACCACATTATGAACGTCAGTGTACAGTGCGTCTCGCAAAAAAGAAAACCCATTTTCAGAGATAGATTTCAAATTTATTAAACATGTTTTTAATCTGAATTTGTTACTTATGGTAAGAGCGTAATCTCATCTTTAAAGTGAGACTAACAGCTTAGGAAATCATTCATGCATGGCAAAAAACAATAAATATTGACGCCTATCAGAAACAATCTAAATCCACTCTCATTTCAGGGATCAGTGAATGAAACTTAACAAAGAATACAAAAGAAATGCTAATGAACCCATCGTCGAATAAGCATGGTTGTCGTATTACGAACCAATCTTGTCTAATTTCCCTGCACAACCTGCATTTGACATTGAAATTTCAAACTTGTCTTGCTCATTAATGCGAGAAGTGTTTGTCACATATTAGGTATCAAAATGTAGAGGAAAAATTGAATTGTATGATGATGTAAATGAAATATCATAATTTATTTTTCTTTGAAGAAAAAAAATGTGGGAATCCCGGTTTCCATTTTTCTGGGACACACTGTACACTGGCTAAAATATCAAGGTATATAAGACCCTAAAACTCCAATATTATAAATTATTATATAGATGTAGGGTTTTAGAGGTGCAGATATTTGTTGACGTCTTGCGAGGTTGTTTCAAAGAGACAAACTATCAAAACTGATTTTTAACGTTTATTCGTATGAATACCATCCAATAATTTCCATATTGGATGAAATCAATATTTTGCCCCGCCCACAAGATTATTATTGGTTAATATTAAGATTGTGCACATGAAGCTATTGTTACATCACAATGAAATTGCATTGCGTATTAGTTGCGCTTTTCTTCATTATGCAGACGACGCGAAGCTACGTGTTAATAAATGATTGTGCGCATGAAGCTACTGTTACATCACAATGAAATATGCTCATGAACAATTTTTTTTGCTTTTGTTAATTTATGTTTAGCTTTGTCGGGGAATCTAAATAATAATAATATTGGATGACCAATTTTCGTGGGATGCGTAGAAATATTGTTACTCGCTGAAGAACAATATTTCTACGCATCCCACTCAAGGCCATCCAATATTCCCCAAATGTGTGGTGCACATGTCCCCTATTGCATTTTCTTACCCAATATCTCACATCTGGTACCGGTATATGCTGATGGGCACGAGCAGGAGAATATCCCTCCAGATGAGGAGCACACTCCTCCGTTAAAACATGGGCTGGATGAGCAAGGTGATGCTGGAATATGATAATAATCATAAATATAATAATAATAACAAGAATAATAGAAGTAATAATAATGATAATAATAATACTAATAACAATGATAATAAAAATTATTAACAATAATTTACATGGGTCGTGTGGTCCAGTGGTTAGAGCATTGGACTCATAATTGCAAGGTTGTGAGTTCGAATTGCCACTCTGCCATTGTCTCCACTTTGATAAAAAAAACCTGAGAGTAATATCTGTCATCTCTAAGGTCAGCCATTATGACTGATTAACCTAGACGTAAAATGTTTCCTAGGTAATTGGTTATATACCAGCCTGGCGGCGTTTACCAGCAAAATACTGTCCTGACAAGCTCCTACAGGAGTTACCATAAACAGAAACAGAAATAATGATGACAAAAATTTCTACCAAAAAGCAAAATAAATATATGAATATGTAGTATTCTATTGCACTCCAACAGCTCCTAACTGCTGAGATGTTCTAAATGAATAAATATGTTTTTAATTTTGATTTGGAATTTCTTTTAATTCATTCATTCATTTCGGTATAAAAAACATTGCACAGAATTGCGTACAATTTACAATGTTTGATACAACAGTTAATAACATTTAAGAACACTAAAATAGTACATAAATAACTAAAATCTGATCTAGATTCATTGAATATTGGTAATATAATTTAAAAAAATGAATTTGATAAATAAAGATTTCATAGTATAATTTAATCCGGTTGTTTTGGGGTATATAACTATGTCTTATATGGTATATGTCATCTGTCATATAATTCTCTTGAGATAATGTTTTTCCTATTTTAAGTGGCAATTGATCACCAAGAGTTAAAGTAATTTTATGTTAGGATGTTTGCAGCATAAATTTGTCTTTGTTTACTTTGCTTTGAAATCTAGCATAGTATCTTAAAAAAGATTCTTTGTTGAACTGGCAAACAGTTAGTTCCTTAAGAAGAATGTAGTAAACAAGGGGGTTTCTTTGATAGAGAGTTAAGTATGAACTAAGCAATCATGGGCAATCATGGAAAAAAATATAAGTGGTCTCTCAATAAGTGTGTATTATGAATAGCTTGTCTTAAAATATCCCTTTTGAGACAACCATCAATACACAACAGAGAGCAAATTAGCTAATAATTTCAGTTTGTAAACTTTGAATGGGAAGCTACTTGTTTTCCTACTTGCATACTCGAGGTGAATTAGTATGTTGTCATTCAAGTAGGCCTATATCATAACACTACAACGCTCAGAATGTAGCATGATGGGTTTAGGAGCCAGGCCAGGCAGTTTAAGATTTCAGGTGATGCTAAACAGGGCAGCCGGGTAATATGAGCTCTAAGGTGCCAGTGGGAACATTTGAACACTGTTAGAGCACTACTTAAATGACATTTTATTAGTACCACATTGAATTCAAGGAAAGGAATACTTACGTGGAGTCTGGCATCTGTTTCCAGAGTAACCAGCTAAACACGCACAGAAGAATGTGTTTCCAGTGTTGCTGCAGCTTCCACCAAACAAACATGGATTGGAAAAACAAGGTAATGCTACAGGGGAAGAATAAAGAAAAAAAGTGAATTATATCATTTTCCATTTTAAAAAGCATGATAAAAAGGGAATATTTTGGAAAAAATCACATGCTATTGGAAGAAAAAAGAAACCTGGTATATTTAGAAAAGGAACACGAGGAGCAACTTTTACAGGTACAGCTTTGAACCTTTTCTGTCTGAAGGTGCAAGAATGCACCTGCAAAGGTGCCCCAACACCAGACAGATGCAAATTTACACCTTTTAAATATATATGTTACCAGTGTGGGATAGGAATGAAAATTAATGTTGAATCGTTTTCTTTAAGTGTCATTCATCTAAGATATTCAGATCATTATGATAAGCAGGGCCCGTTGGTAGAACATTTCATGAGAACTAAAGTGGTTAACCCTGGGTAAATTATTATCATCATCACTATTATTAATAAAAATTTATCATTTTTTATTATCACAGTCCTCATTATTCTCACTATTATCAAGATCATCATTATCATTATTGATATAAGAGAGAAAATGATGATAAAATGGCTTTTGAACTAACACAACGAACTATACGACGAGAGAGATTTGCACTTACGAGGTGTCTGACACCGAAGTCCAGTGAAACCATCAATGCAAGAACACCTATAGATGTTACCTTCCACATTACATGTTCCACCATTGAAACAAGGGTTAGACTGACACGGTGATACTAAAAGAACAAAATGAGACACCAAAATAATGTAAATTTCAAAATAGCTTTTAGGGATATCTAGTCAAAGTCAATTTGTACTCTACAACATATTTACCTACCATAAAAGAACATTCGTGTTTGTTAGTATCAAAATCTTGGAATATTCTACACACAGCTGTGTGATATTTACCCTTGAAATGTACTTTTTAGTTTTTGCTTAACATGATACCAAAGAAACATTAATGTTTGAATTGAATTGTTCTATTTCGCCCCGATCTGTAATTAATTGTTACTCTATTTTTTTTAAGTAGCAAATATATCACTGCCTCTCACTTACTAAAACCAGATAATACCTTTGCAAAGCCGGAAAGTCAAAAAATTGTTCACATCTGAACAATTCAATTTTGCTTTATGAATTATTGATGAAAATTATATTCATTTAGATAATATAAAAAAAATAATTACCAAACAATTTTATATCATTATGGTAACATATTTTCTTCATGGTTGCATGGACATAAGACATTTTAAAGAGGAGCAATAGTAAACTTGCACCAAAGCATTCAAGGGATTCAGACAGTTGGGAAGATTCAAAGCAGACAGACTGAAATACAAAATATATGGACATAGCAATGAAGGCTGCATAATAGGGCTATCGCTTTTCACCATGTCCATTGTGAAGGAATTAGATATCAATTGTATTCAACTTTGTTATTTAAAGTTAAATATTATTAAGGTAACATTTCAAAATCATATGTTATTGTTGTCAGTCAGTGTTTTAATAATAATCGGCATTTATATAGCGCTTTATCAATCTACGACTGCTCAAAGTGCTTCACAATTATTATTACCCGGTCACTGGATTCATAGCATTTCAAGCAGCCTGTTAGGTGCACACTTGCTAAACCAACCACAATGACGGTTGTTTCCTATCGGTACCCCTATCGGATTGACGCCTTGCCAAAGGACAATAGACCATGGTGGGATTCGAACACACGACCCTCTGATTACAAGGCGAGAGTCAGAACCGCTACACCACGGCGCTTCCTCGTTTTGAATATAAAATGAAAGAAACATTTTATTCTCACCGTTACTCTGCTCGCATCTGGTTCCAGCAAAGCCAGGTAGACAATTACACACGTAGGCATTGGTGGATACCTGGCAATTACCTCCATTTAGGCAAGGGTTTGAGTTGCAAGGAACAGCTGAAATCAAAATTAAAACAATGGTACGACATATAAAGCAATGGTTAAGAGCATGAATATTGCCATTTTCGTTTTACTAGTGTACATGTTTCTTGATATCTCAACAGCTATTGTGAAGTTAACTCATTATGCAATTTTGCGGGCACAATATTGTAACTTGTTCTCAATTCTATATGAATTATTGAAGTTTTGGAATCATTTTATTTCATAGATAATAAAAGAGAATAAATGCTAATTTTAGTTTTCTAATGACAGAAATATTAAGGAAAAATTTTGTTTTTACAATTGTTTAATAAATTTCAATAAATTTGCATATGAAATGCGCAACAAAATATTTTGATGGTTCACTATGATCATCTTATAATTTGACATGTAAATTGTCAAGATTTAAATAAGGGATACCATTAACAATGTTAATAATGTTGATTTGATATAAGCACAAAATCCATTAAGAATGGGCCCTTGGGGGCATGAATTAGTAATTTTTATGGCCAAAATTAAATTGCAAAATTAGGAATTCTTACTTTTGTCTGAAAAGTGGAATGCTTTATACACATGTTATGATAGAAACAAGATGGGAATTAGTAAGCTATCAAACTCACATGTTTGGCATGTTGTGCCGGTAAACCCAATTCGACAAGTGCAGAAGAAGGATAATCCGTTATTGGTGCATGTTCCTCCATTCTGGCAGGGATTGTTCTGACAAGGTGAAACTAAAAAAAAAAACACCAAAGATAACAAGATCTAACCTTGTTGTCATTGACCTTAAAGTTGCATTCGTGTCATGCTAATGAATTACTCTACAAGTGCAGGTGTAAAGGTAATGATGTGGGGATTATCATTTGGTCATTCAAAAATAACGAAAATAATGCATACAATTATGGGAAGCCAAAAATTTAAAAATTCTGTTTATATTGTACATTTCTAATGTTTACTAATACTATTTTGTTTTCTGATGCTTTCATAATGAAGAAAAATAGTTGTTATTCCCAGAAAATTATGAACAATTTGGGTGTCATTTGAGTTAATAAATTGAATGTGTACTGTTCGGGATTTCTGACCCAATTGGCTCTCATAGTTAAACCACAACTTTAAACCAGGGTATCATTGAAACCCAAGATCAGAATACGGGCCATTATGGTTTGGGAGACATCACAATGAACAGTGATATATTTGTGTGCCTGTTCCAGTAGTTTTGATTACAATTTACATGGAATTTCAATGCAACCAAAGACGTTTTCTTTTAATCCATAAATTCCATCCAGATCATTTCAATAGTAAAGTCACAATTGTAAAAAAAAAAAACAGTATGCAAGCCCAAGTGTAACAACACTATATTTTTGTGTCTATTATTTCACTGGCTGAGGATGAAACGATGTCTTTTTGATTACATAGAATCTCACTACAAGTAAATGATATTTTACTACAAGCCATACATAAGATCTTTTCAATCGCGGAGTCATATTTCTTTTAAAATACACAGAACTGGAGGTAACCAAAAGCTATTGATTCGTTGGGATTTTTTACCTGATTGCTAAGAAAGCATGAATGCTTGTAAGCAAGCAACCAGAGGACCGACGGCTTAAGGTCCTCTCCGAAGGACCTGGTAATGAGGATTAATGCCTTACCAAAGGGCAACGGCGCACCAAGTGTGAATCGAACCCGGGTCACCGGAATACGAATCCCCCGCTCTACCGACTGAGCTATCGCGCCTCCTCCTATAAGCTTGCCTACAGGTAATCTACATCTATTTCATTCCTTAATTCAGACATCGTAGTCCATTTCATAAAAACTAAACAGCAAAATAACCTGCCAATAGCATTAATAAGGAACAGTTGCCTGAAGCTTATTTGCAATCAAGTATCGAGCTATTTTTTTTCTCAAAAGCACATCAGGATACACTTTCTTTTGCATGAAGCAACAAAGAAATCTTTTTCAAGCCTTTTGTGAATTAAACAAATTATTAATTTTGGGGCTAAAAACCGACTATTAATTGATTGAAAGTTTATGGCAACATCCATTCATTCTTTTTATGTTTTAATGATATATTCGGAAATCAGTAAATTGTATAAAACACAATTTTGGCTCTACCTGGAGGAGTTATTAAAGTCTGGCATCGTACTCCTGTATAGCCTGCCTGGCAATTGCATTCATATCCGCTGATAGTTCCTGATGTCGTAAATACCGATGAGCATATTCCTCCATTTAAACATGGGTTTGATGAACAAGGGTTTGCTAGAAAACAAAAGAGCATTATTTATTCTTAAAAATAATACAACTATAGGTAGTACAAATATCCCACCAGTATTTATTCTTACAAAATCGTCAGTTCAATCTAATTCCTCTCTGATTATGGCCCGCTCAATTTTACATTAAAGCACGCACTAAGTATTATATCAATAATCTTTTTTAAATGTTTCTTCCTTTGAGGCACAAGACTTAAACCCATCTCATTATCCTATCCACGTATTTCTCATACCATCGTAGTGTCTCAAACATTTTATTTTCATGACAGTAAAATGTACACCCTTTACATGTATCCAGGCTATAGAAAATTATATCTTTTCTCCATGGCCTGTGCAATTTTATAACTTTTACACTACACATGCGTACATCAGCCATCTTTGTTTGTGAAGAACCTTTCAAAATTATGTGTTTTTGTGTACGAGCATGGTGTCCACCCCATCCCCGGGTCTCCCCCCTCCCTCCTTTCTCCTCCAATATTCCCATGGATAACTGCATGAACAGAAAGCAAACTAAATCACTCAGTACAACAAACGGAAGAAAGAAAATTTGGAAGTAAATGCACTTACCACCTACACCTGCACATGTGATGTCAGTCAAGCCAAGTCCAGGTGGGCACATACAGAAGAAGCCATTCTGACCACTGGTCATGGATACACATGTACCACCATTCTGACAAGGCTGGGGGAAGCATGCCGCTGTCAATTATAAGTCATTATAACAGTAATAATAATAATAATACGTAAAATTCTAAGGGTGCTTAACACTTTTCTGTTCTAAACGCAGTTTTCTGTTTATTAATAAAATGGACATAATGATCCAAAAATCATTTTAAAAAAGGAATTATGAAACAATTAATACTGAAAATTAAAGCTTGTGTGACCAACAACTGGGAAGGTATAAAAAAAAATAATAATGCCAGAAAGTCATTATCATAGCAGTAAAACTTGCATAAATTGACCTTCCATTAGTTGCATATCCATCAAAGTTGAAGCAATTATTTAACACCAGATTATACAAACGTGTGGAATACCTCTCCTTAATCAAATTCATCTCAAGTTGAACAGTTTTTGTTTGGGGTGGGGCAAATTTAACTTTATTCGAATGCAAGATTGTTATTTGTTTCAGAATTCTCTGAATGGTTAAAATCTTCCCAATGCCCTATTGTTTTAAATTGTTTGTAAACGCTGTGATATAGTTAACTATGGAGAGCGTACTAAATGCTAGTTATTATTATTATTATTATTATTAATGCCTACTTGAACTGAGTGGTCCCTGAGTAAAGCCTAATGGAATTACAGAATTCAGGTATCAACAGGTTAATAGACTATGGGCATTACGATAGTTCCAGACACACTTACTCTGCCCAACTTCACAATTATTCCCTGATGTCCCAGAGTAGCAGACACAGAAATAACTAGCTCCATTCTGAGTTGGTAAACAGGTAGCTCCATTCTGACAAGGTGAATCGGCACAAGCTGATGAAAGGAAATCAAAGGGGGTCTTTAAAGCTCTTAAGTAACATCACAAACATCTAATTTTTTCAAAAAATCAGATATTGATGTAAGATATGTATAAAGAAAGAAAACATCACTAAATTTAATTCCTGGGGACACAAATGTAACACGTGTTAGTATATGGAATAGTTTGGGATTGCATTTTGGATCACTTTTTTTTTTACGCACTAAATAATGATTTTGGGGTGCAATATTTCCAGGAGTTCATTTTTGCAGCATATCACAAGCACAGTGTTAGTGCACTTTCAGGAATATTCAAGATACATACATAGCAAGTAAACCAATTCTTAAATATTGAATATTTACCTCTTAGCTTTACATCAATTTACATCACAAAATGATAATTTAATCTCCCAACTTATGGTAAAACCTTTAATGAAACAAGGGCAGTGTTACTCCAGTTTCAGGAATATTCAATATACAGACATAACAAGTAATCAAACTCTTGAATGATAAACACATATCTCTTAGCTTTGAACCCAACTAGATCACAAAATAACATAACACACCCAATCAAAGGTAAACCTATAATGATACGAAACCAAATCTTACTTGTAGTATCGATCGGCTGGCTACATCTTACTCCAATAAATCCAGTGCGGCAGTTACACACATAGGTAGAATCACCAGTCCTTACACAGGTACCTCCATTCATGCAGGGTGATGACATGCAGGGATTGGCCACTGTATACATTAACATTCACCATAGATAGATAATGAAATACATTCAGACAAATATAACAAGGAAGAATCGACCACATATATTCTACAGCAAGCTCTAGCTAAATATATTATGCAGGATTGGGGTGATTAAAGAGAGGGTGATGAAATACAGGGGTTTGCCACTGTGCGCTTGGGCTTGGGCTTCGTACAGGATCCCAAGGTTTAACCCAGGGAAGTTTCGGTTTTCGCCGTACCCAGCATTTTGCTGATATGTTGCGCTTCATTGCAGAGCCAATGCTAGACGGAGTCGGAGATGACATTGTGGCCGTACTAAAGCAGTAAAATTTCTATAATTGTCAACTAGCATAATCATAGTTTCTCAAATCTATGAAGAAAAATGAGTGTTGCTCTTCCTGTGAAGTATGAATTTCAAGATCGGTGGTGTAAAAATATGTCATAAAAGGGGTTATTTTGAAAAAAATTTGTGCAGTGAATTGAATGCGCATGCGCAGGTGGGATCTCATGTAATAACGATTGAGGAAATATGAGAAAATATAAAATAAAATAATGGATAGTGTAATATATACACTAAATAGATTTTTCATGTATTGTTTTCTTTTTAATGCTTATATTGTATGTATTCCTGTACTTTTTAATAAAGTAAATTTGAATTTGAATTTGACTTGATTTTGGACTACAGGGACACTTTAAGCAGGACAGAATAAAATGGTGATACACATGATTAACCCAAATTAATACAATCTTGATTTACATAGACTACAAATGTTAAAAATAATTACTGTTTATGTTTCTAATAGAGTAACAATCAATAAATCCTTGAACATGATTACCTTGTATAGGAGTTTCACATCTTACGCCATTGAAGTTAGGTTGACAAGTACAGCTATATGCATTGCTTAAGTCATTACATGTACCTCCGTTGAGACAAGGACTGCTAATACACTCATCTATGTATAAGAAAATTAGGGGGTTATTGCTTAAAACCTTCAAACCATTTTTTAAATACATGTAAGAGGAATACAACTCTGTTAAAAAATAAACAACTTTTGTCTCCAGCAGATTTGCTCTGACCAGATGTAACATTGAATACTACTTTGATAAAACAAGTGGAATGCCTCTGGCGGTCTCACCTGCATCACGCGATTCAATATAGCAGCAGTGCTGACTTTGAAAACTACTATAACTCGCACAAGATGTTCAGTGATACTTGGTTACTCTTATGTCCATGTTTTATGAAATAGACCAATACACTTGCAGAGATATGATGGTAATTCAACAAATACCCACAACATGGCCAAAGTTCATTGACCTTACATGACCTTTGACCTTGAACATGTGACCTAAAACTCGCACAGGATGTTCAGTGATACTTGATTACTATTATGTCCAAGTTTCATGAGTCAGATCCATAAACTTTCAAAGTTATGATGGTAATTCAACAGATACCCCCATTATGGCCAAAGTTCATTGACCTTTGATCTTGGTCATGTGACCTGAAATGCGCACAGGATGTTCAGTGATACTTGATTACTCTTATGTACAAGTTTCATGAATCAGATCCATAAACTTCCAAAGTTATGATGGTAATTCAACAGATACCCCCAATTCGGCCAAAGTTCATTGACCCTAAATGACCTTTGACCTTAATCATGTGACGTAAAACTCATGCAGGATGTTCAGTGATACTTGATTAACCTTATGTCCAAGTTTCATGAACTAGGTTCATATACTTTCTAAGTTATGACATTTCAAAAACTTAACCTTAGGTTAAGAATTTGATGCTGATTCCCCCAACGTGATCTAAGTTCATTGACCCTAAATGACCTTTGACCTTGGTCATGTGACATGAAACTCAGGCAGGATGTTCAGTAATACTTGATTAACCTTATGGCAAGTTTCATGAACTAGGTCCATATACTTTCTAAGTTATGATGTCATTTAAAAAACTTGACCTTGGGTTAAGATTTGGTGTTGACGCCGCCGCCGTCGAAAAAGCGGCGCCTATAGTCTCACTCTGCTATGCAGGTGAGACAAAAAATTGTACAAGTACAAAAGAAAAAACAGTTTAGTGGTTATTGCCGCTACCCACTTAGGTAGTCATTTTTATCAAATCCTGACAAAGCCACACGAAAGACTTAAAATGGACACTTTGTTTTTTTCATTTTGTTCAATTTTGTTCAATACATGACACAGAAATGTGGAGGAAACCTTAGGAAAATGCTTGTAGATAAGGATCCCCTTTTTTTCATTCACAAGCTTTATTAATGCAGATGACATCATAATTAATATTAAAAAAAACAACTTCAGGCACCAGCATTTTGGATCTTATAAAGACACAAATACCTGCCAAAGAGTAGATTTATAATTGAAGTAGCTACATGTACCTTGGACAATAACCAGTATAAATTATGATTATCATAATAAATATGAAGACAAAGATAACTAAAATTCCTATCTAGTATTATCAGTTTCAATGTTATTACTACTACTTCTACAGTCAATAATTCAATAACAATGATAATAGAAATGATGATGATAATGAAAATTTAAAAGAATGGTAATAATGATAAGTACATAAATAGTAATAGTCTACTACTACTACTCCTACTGCTATCTACATCAATGACCTTAGAAATTAAATTAAATTAAAATAAATTATAACATTACAAAATATTACACGGGACCAATGAAGATATTGAAAACAATCAAACATGTCAAGGCATTTCTATATAACATGGATCAGTCATGGACTGGTTTAGAATCACAAAATTTATTCCTTTTTAATGTCAGTGTTAAATTCCATAAGTTCGATTCTTTGAAATGTTTAATTCTTTTCTTTAAGCTGTCAAGCTACAAGGAACAAAATACGTTTTATGCATGAACACTGTGCATCTCCCGAAAAAAGAAAGTGCTATAATAAAATAACTTCCAATACTAGTGGAAACTAACTGCAAAATTGTCATATAAGAATGAAATATACTCACTGTTGTTGATTTGGCAAGTGTCACCACTAAATCCAGGAGCACAATTACAGGCAAATCGGCCGTTACCATCGATGCACACACCACCGTTAGAACATGGGTTTGACAAACATTGATTACCATCTGATACAGAAGAAAGTTTATTTCAATAAGAGATCTAATTATGGAAACACAATTTACTTAATTGGTTTCTATGCTTAACCCTGGTTCTGATTCAACCCGTATCACTCTCTTTCCAGATGACAAGTCACCAATTAAATCAATACTGATAGAACATTCATATTTGGATGATGAAATTATTGAACTACTTGTAATATTTCAAGAACTACATACTACATAGCATTTCTCATTCTTTCTTGACCCAATTTGCCTGTATTAATGCAAGTGTCGTGAGGTTTTAAGACATTTTTTCAAATTAAGTTTTATTTTCAGGTAGTGTAAGGAAGACAACTTTTCTAAAAGTATTTTCATATTGTAATAGTGGTGTGTTGTGTAAATGAATATATTTTTTACACAACTCACATGACATATGCAGTTTTTTTCTCTTTGTTATGATACAATTATATCTTTATGTGTATGTATTTGACTTAATTGGAAGCTAAATATCTTTGAATGCCTGCATTCATGGACCAAAATAAAATAATCTTGAATCATTTACTCTCCACTTTCCACAGATGCATAAATTTCCACTTGGAATATTTGTATTATAACTTTGTACCGGTATATTTCTTTATGCTGTAATTTTCATATATTTCTGCAATGATTTTGCAATATATATTTTTTCTGTTTGCAATCTACATTGAATTTGAATCTTGACACAGTGGGTGATTTCAAGTTCAGTGTTGACCTTTTTTGGTGTTGGTGTTAGGTCAATTTTTACACGAGTATAACACCAAACATAAAATAAAGATGGTCCTGAAAAGTGTCTCACTAGTTGTTGAGAAGTCAATAATGTGATCTGGTTCAGTTTTACAAACTCAGAATAGGTTTTGGAGCTAAGGGAACAATCTAATTTGTCCTTCCAACACCAACACCAACGCCAACACCGGACTTGAAATCACTCAATTAACTCACCGAATTGACATTGGTTTCCACTATATCCAAACTGACAGGTACACAGGAAACTACTTGGATTGGCGGGGTTGATGCTGCATGTACCACCATTCAAGCATGGTGCAGTCGTGCAGGGGTTGACTAATTGCATGAAAGAGAGAAACAGAAAGTTGTTAGCATGTTCCAGTAAAGAGAATGATACCACAATTTTATTCAAATTGGATTTTATTTTTATTTTTAAAAAATACTGTGCAGCAGTTACACACATAGGTAGAATCACCAGTCCTTACACAGGTACCTCCATTCATGCAGGGTGATGATATGCAGGGATTGGCCACTGTATACATTAACATTCAAAATAATAGATATTGAAATACATTCAGACAAGTATAACAAGGAATAATCGACCACATATATTCTACAGCTCAGACATTAGGCTGTACACTTACATGCATGTTTCATTTTCATGAATATTCACGAGGTGTAGTATTTGATTAAATAAACCCTATCATTTTCTTTATATTTTTAATGCCCTGCGGATATTCTTTAAAATGTTTAATTTTTAGCTTACTACAAAGGAATGGTGGCTCAACAAGTAGATTTAGTAACAAAAATTATTTTCTTACTTTCTATTAAGAAACAAATGGCTGAGTTTATTTCTATAAAAACAAGGCAAAAGACCATGATTATTGTAACACATATATCAATCCATTGACAAAGATACGTTGTATTTTCAAACCGAATTATGCTACAGTAGAAAACTGAATAGAACTTATGCATTGATGTCACTGCGCCGCCATCTTGGAGGCTGAAGTCATTGCCTGGCATGCTTTAGTGATCTGCAGCTGGCGCATCTCTGACAATTATTTTTACGCATATTCATACTTCCCCCGAGGAGGGCGCTATGAGATCATGACGTCGCATAAGGTCTATACAATATTGCAAATTGAACAGGTCACTCACCAATAGCAAATGCACAGGTCTGTCCAGTGTAGAACTGGGTACAGGTGCACGTGAATCTATTCACTCTATCAAGACAGGTGCCTCCATTCAGACAAGGGTTCGAAGCACACTCATCTTGAGAAGAGAAACAATAATATACTTTCACATTAAACTGCTGTTAATTTGCAAACAATTTCAAAACTAAAATAATGGCTTTTGATGTACGTAAGTACAATCCGCCATCCAAATGTCAATATCAATAATTTTTCGGTCGGAACAAGAAATACAATGTGCCTACCTTCAATCATTACATATTTATATGCATCACAAAGGCTATAAAAAGATACCAATTTATATAACAAATGTGTAAAACAGTCAAACGCCTTAAACCTAATACAACTGATGTCGATGATACGTGTTAACATTGCCCATTTGGCAAAAATTATACTCAACTTTTCCATGGAATTAAGAAACATTGCCATCACCTAGTGTTCAAACTACCTCACAGAAAAGAAAGTAAAATAATTAGTTGCTAGTCTCTTAGAGTTTAAGCCTTTATTAAATAAACATGAAAATGAGTCATTTACTGATATTTATTTGACAATTAGCGCCTTGGAATCCTGGTTGGCAGAGACACTGATATCCGTTATTGATTCTTGTGCAGGTTCCTGCATTCTGGCATGGGTTAGAGATACATGCATCAGGTACTGTAACAAAAGATCAGAAGAAAAGATTTGGAAAGCTGTAAGCATTAATTTATATATATATATATTGAGGGGGTTTTTACATATCAAACATGAATATAAAGTTAGAATTACCAGGGATACTGAAATTTGCATCAGACAAAAAAGTATATATCTGATGTACCTGAAGGATTGTATTGAAAACGCCAAAATATACATTTATAGAATTAGTTGTCAGACTAAAATTCTAGACAAATAGAAAAAAAATCAAGTTCAGCCAAACCCGTCTTGGCAGCTAACAGTTTTGACTGTTATATGACCTTTCATGAATCAACGTGGCTGGAATGAACTCTTGCACACAAAAATGTCACACTGTCAGTAATTGAAAATACAAAGTAAAACAATATAGAGGGAAAAGGAATGAAAAGGTAGAAAACTGTAGCTCCATTAATCTTACCTAGTGGAGTTTCACATCGAGTTCCAATGAAGTTTGCGGGACAGTTGCACAGGAAAGCGTTGATTTGATCAAGACACTGTCCTTGGTTTAAGCAAGGATTGCTGCCACATTCATCTGTATTTGGTGAGGGGATATACGAGAAATGTTCAAATCATCAGTTTGTATCTGCCACAAGTAATTGTAGTATATTACCACCCATAAAGTATTATAGTGTTATTGAAATAATTTAATGTTTGGTAGTAAATGAACAAAGAAATGTCTTCACTTCAATTTAATCAATTTCCATTCAAAAATACTATCTTAATAATTCATAAGTATTTACAACATATGTGCCCACTTTCATAAAGTACAGGAAAAGGGAAGCTCTAACATTATTTACATATATGTGTCCAATTTCAAACAATAAAGGAAAAAGGGGAGTGCAATAAAAACACAATAAGATGATTTTTTTTTAGATATGTTCCCCTAAATGTAATATAACTGACATGGTATTTTGTCCTCATAATAGCAAATACTCACTGAAATTGGTTTCACAACGAGTTCCAGTATACCCTGACAAGCACATACAGGTAAAGCGGTTGTTTCCATCAATACAGCTACCAGAATTCAGACAAGGATTTGAAAGACACTGATTGGGGTCTAAAGGAAATAAACAATATACAAAACATACACATTGTCAAGGGCATGAGTAAAAATTTAATGCACATGTACCTTCAGAACACTTCTTACATGCTTAACCCTAAAAGAGCCGGGTTAATTGGACCCATCTCACAGCCAATCATAATCAAGGAAAGTTATCAGACCTGACAACTTGTCGGGTGAAAATGTTGATGGAACGCCCCCCCCCCCCCCCAAACTAGCTTTTATTAGTTACTTTGATCATTAATTTTTTATTACATAATATCCAATTCACTTTTTTTCTTTGTACATTTCAAATTATCTTCATTGTAAAACACTCTATATCAATTTCATGAGAGCACTTTATAGCACTAAGTTATTATCATCATTAATGTCAATGGCCCGTATTCTGAAGTCGGGTTTAACTTAAACTCAGGTTTAAAGTTGTGGTTTAAGTATGGACAGCCAATTGTTACATAAATCACTAACAGTAGAGATATCATACTTCAGCTCATTTGGCTCTCAAATCATTCATAATTGTCTAGGAAGTATAAAAAGATTATTGGCTTCACCATCGATGAATTAGGAAAGAGCACAGTAAACGTGAGAAACATACAACTTAATAACAAATTTGATACTTTTGGCTTCACATACTTAAACCACAACTTTAAACCTGAGTTTAACTTAAACCCGACTTCAGAATACGGGCCAATGGGTTTACAGTCAATAGGACTTAAAAGTAAATATTTCATGGCCACATGCCCAGACCTTGATCTGGTACCCTGACTGCATTACCTTGAACGATCTCACACATAGATCCAAAGAATCCTGGCAAGCAGTTGCAGAAGAATCTATTTAGACCGTCAGTGCAGGTCCCTCCATTCTGGCAAGGATTGGGTGCACAATCATTGGGGTTTATCTCACAACGGGACCCAGTATAACCATTAAAGCAACGACATGCGAAAGTCCCTGATCCGCTAAGGCAGTCCCCATTCACACAGGGGGATGGTGAGCACAGGTCGTTACGTTCAAAGCAATTGGCCCCTGTGAAACCTGTTGATGGATAGAAGATAACTATGTGATTATCAACAAAAATTAACCTGAAAGAGAACGGATATCTATGCAATTTTGCTGTTAAAAGAGTTGTAGAAATCCTCACAGGAGTGTCATATCCAATAAAATTTCTTGTGGAGTATCAGGTATTTTAACATAAAGAGAAAAGCTTAATATTTACAATTGATTGCAACTTTTTACAGTTACACTCATTTTAAAATTGATTGTATGTTTTTTGTTGCAAGGACCAGGGCCCCATCTTACAAAGAGTTACAATTGATCCAATCAATTGTAACTCTATGGAAATCCATCAGTGTCATGATTTTTTTTACAGGAAATTTGCAAACTTTCTTTAGTACACTTAGAACACAAAAAATTGTCGAGAAATCAATGAATTTATAGATATACATTCATATCTAGAAATTTTTTGAATTAACGTGCATTTTATATGTTGACTTTGCTGGCTTTCCAAAGTTGATCAAATCAATCGCAACTCTTTGTAAGACGGCCCCAGGGCCCCGTTGTACAAAGAGTTACGATTGATCCAATCAATCGCAACTATGGAAAGCCAGCAAAGTCAACATAAGAAATGCATGTTTGTTAAAAAAAATTCTAGATATGAATCCATATCCATAAATTCATTGATTTCTTGACAATTTGGAGTGTTCTCCTTTGATTACAAAAGACATTTTGCAAATTTCCTGTAGAAAAAATTATGACACTGATGGATCTCCAGAGTTACGTTTGATCAGATCAATCGTAACTCTTTGTACAACGGGGCCCAGATCCCTGTCTTACAAAGAGTTACAATTGATCCAATCAATCACAACTATGGACGGCCAGCAACGTCAACATCTATTATGCATGTTTGTTTGAAATATTTTGTAATTATGATGTATATTCATGCATTCATTGTTTTCTTGAAAAGTCAGTGTGCTTCTTTTTGTTTACAAAGGACATTGTGCAAATTTCCTGTAGAAAAAATTATGACACTGACGAATTTCCATAGAGTTACTATTGATTGGATCAATCATAATTCCTTGTACCCAGACGTGCACATTTTTGCTTTAAAACATATTTGTATAGGTCACTTGAGATGGCTAAAAGATATATTTTGTTGAAGTAATTCGTGATCCTGCTCACTTATGCACACAGATTTGATTTGCCCTTGATTGACAATGTCAGCTGAAAACAAAACAACCAGGTTAACCAACTTTAATGTTAATCTTACATATTGCAACCAGGAACTCTATCATAATTTGATGGCAATTGGGAAAACAAACATGCTCAAATACATGCGAATATTCATTGGTGATTCAAATGGTGATTAAGCGTTACTTTGTATATTTCATTAAGGGCATAAACAATTAAACACTGAGTCTTAAGGGTTTGAGTAGTGTTACGATCTGGGCCTTGTTTCACACAGACTTGTTATTATTTTGTACATGTTTACCATCAGCCAATAAAATTCAAGGATTTCAGTAGCTTTTAACCATTACTGCAAATTCACTATTATAACAGGTTTCATGAAGTAGGCCAAAGAACCTCTTAGTGCCGAAGATTCTCACCTTGTGGACAATTGCAGATATAGCTATTCACATTGTCAATGCAAGTGCCACCATTGGCACAAGGCTGTGACGCACACTCATCTACGTTGATTTCACATCGGATCCCCGTGAAACCCAAGCGACATTGACACGTGTATCGGGCTAGACCATCCAGGCACGTGGCTCCATTCAGACAAGGTGAGCTCTGGCATTCATCAATGTTAGTCTGACAGAATACCCCAGTGAATCCCTGATTGCACTGGCAAATGTACCTGTTGAAACGATTGAACAATTGTCATTCATACTCATGGTCAAAGTATTGTTTTTGGTGGTGATTTTTACCTGATTGCTTTGAAAGCATGAATGCTTGTAAGCAAGCAACCAGAGGACCGACGGCTTAAGGTCCTCTCCGAAGGACCTGGTACTGAGGATTAATGCCTTACCAAAGGGCACTAGCGCACCAAGTGGGAATCGAACCCGGGTCACCAGAATACGGATACCCCGCTCTACCGACTGAGCTATCGCGCCTCCTAAAGGACTTGTTTTCCCCTTTGCAGTGGAACTCATACCTACTGTATCTAAAGTAGGTATTTATTAAAGGTTGTCTTTGTTTTCATGTAATTAGGGATTGATTGCTAATTTCTAGTAAAGGTCAATGTCATTGAACTACATTGGAATGATTGAACTTTGATTTGAACCAACAAAGTTTTCATCAGAGAGACTTTGCTTCCACACTAGATTTCAAAACACATTGATTACTATTACAGTAACTTTGCCATCCAATGGTTACTTCCCTGAAATACTTGATTCTGATTGGTTGATTAGCATTGTTACCATGGCAGTTACCATTGGGTGGCAAAGTTACTATAATAGTAATTTTTATGCAACGGGGCCCTGATGTACAGATATCAAAAACTTCACATCTCTCGTCAACAGACAACACCAATGAAAATTAGATAGAAAGGAGTTATAAATTTCACATGCTACATCAATATCAATGAAAATAAGATATAATGCAGTTTTGTTCACGGGTTCGATACTCATAGACAGGTTTCATCAAATTATGAGTTAACTTATACCAACCCTTGTTGCTGCGTAAGGCAAGCACCGTTTTGACATGGATTACTCTGGCATGGTGATGATGACAACTGACAAAATATTCCCCCGTAACCAACAGGACACTGACAGATGAAAGAATTCACCCCATCAATGCACGTTCCTCCATTTTGACAAGGTCCACTTGAACATTCCTGTATTAAAGTGATGCAAATATTTGGTAATTTTTCCTTAATATCTCTACTGTAACTACTAAATACTTATGTTAACATGATACAAGTGTCAAACATTGATCTCAAACTTTTCAAGATATTTCATAATAATATTAAACATGACTGTCATTAAAAATATATAATTTTTCCTAATAATAATATTTAAGTATTGATCACTTTAACTAATGAGATTAAAATTGGAATGCATAAAATATCCATATGGCTTGGCCCATTCCAGTCATTCTGTAAAGCATTTTCATGACTCTGCATCTGCTCTGATGTATGGATACAATCATCATATTTATGAATAAGTATTCCTGTTACTTGGTCATGTTAATCTGTCATGGTGTGAACAATGCAACATCAAGGAATCATAGTATCACAATTACTTTGACACATAGGCCCGTATTCTGAAGTCAGGTTAAACTTAAACTCAGGTTTAAAGTTGTGGTTTAAGTATGGATAGCCAATTGTTACATAAATAACTAACGGTAGAGATATCATATTTCAGCTCATTTGGCTCTCAAAGCATTCATTATTGTCTTGGAAGTATAAATAGATGATTGTCTTCGCCATTAATGAATCAGGAAAGAGCACAGTAAACATAAGAAACATACAACTTAATAAAAAAAAAATTGAGACTATTGGCTTCCCATAATTTTAGCAGAGTTAGACCATGGTCTAAGTTAAACCTGACTTCAGAATACTGGCCATATCATCTCAATAAATATTGTGTAACATGTTCCATACCGGGATATTAATTTGACACTGTTGACCTGTAAATCCATTGGCACACTGACACTGATAAGTTGTGGATAAGGTTTGGCAGGTTCCGCCATTAAAGCAGGGGTTGTTGGCACAGAAATTCGAAATCTGGCAGAGATTACCAGAGAACCCTGCCAGACACGTGCACGAGAACGTGTTCACTCCATCCACACATGTGCCACCATTCTGACAAGGGTTCTGCACACAGTTGTTGCTGTTTGTTTGGCACCTAATTCCAACAAATCCACTGACACAACTACATGTGAAGAAGCCATTATTGCTGTTGCATGTACCTCCGTTTAGGCAAGGAGAACTGGAACAAGCATTCTGAGTAATCTCACACCGTTGTCCCTAAAAAGAAATAAAATTGAACAGAGTGAATGTATTTGTACACAAATATTTCTTTTCCTATATTTCAATTTCTTGTAATCTTTTCCTTTTGATTTTATAATCAGCAATAGCATTTAATAGGCATGCATTACTTCTTCTGATTTAGACTTTTAGTATGTAAAGCCATGAGATTAATTTTTTTTAAATGAAGAAAAGTTAGTTACAAGCTGCCTTGTAGCAAGCAATAAACTGGTTCTGTATAACTCCACACATTGTAATTATAGATTATCTCCACGATATCATTCTTTGCTGTGAATTGGAATATGGTACTCTCTGGGTAAATTGCTATCCGCATATCAAGGGGGGGATATATTGATATTGGGACAAATAACCAAAAGAAGACACATTTTTCTTCATTGAGTTATATGGGTATTAAAGAATAACACAGGCCAGAACTTCATTTTCTTATACTCTTCTTTCTTTCTTCCTTTTGTGATCTTTTTTCCCCTCATTTTCCCCTTTTCACTACTTAAAAAACCAAGGGCAGTTGTCCTTAACCTCCACTGTGATGCCACCCCTTTTTAGCACCATGTTATCAAAACATATTCATACAGAGCACATCAAACAATGAATCTTACATTCCTCTATTCTAGAAGCACGCAAATCATGCTGAATAAATGACACCATGTTTGAAGGTTTGCATGATGGTACAGAGAACGTTTACAATGAAATGATACCATGTTTACGATTTGCACATAAGAAGACACAAATTGACTACTTACTGAGAAACCTAGAAGACAAACACAGGTGTAAAGATTGATTCCATCATTGCAAGTACCTCCGTTCACACAAGGATTTGAGGTGCATTCGTTGATATTCACTTCACAATTAACTCCACCGAATCCAAGGGGACAATTACAGCGATATGACCCTTGGAGATTAGTGCACGTCCCACCATTGAAACATGGTTGGTTCTGAGAAAAGTATAGTAAATAAATTATTTTATTGGTAACATTTCAATTTCCATACTATAGAAAAATCAGTCCAGTAAAGTTCTTTCTGCAAAGAGATTGATATATTTCATCTTGAACAAAAACACATATTTTAATGTTTGTCGTACATAGTGATAAGTCTGTATAGATATGTAATGACAAAAAAAATCTGTAATAATGAATCATTCTTGACAAACGATTCTTTTCGAATATTTCAACAAAATATTTCAAAATATCCTTTCTGTTATCAATTTGTTGATGATGAAGGTTATTAGACCAAAAAACAAATGATTTTATATTTATTATGGCAGTAAAGCAGTAATGGTGCTGCTTCAGAAAACTTGATCAAATTTCACTCACAGTTTATTAGCATTTAAATAATGTATAAATTATGCAATAGGGCTATTTCTCTCAAATGTTCTTTTAAATGTATGAAGGGCACATTATCTTTGGACATGCTTTTGTCTTGATTAAACGAGTATTCTCATTAACTAGCTCCAATTATCACATATTTTCATACCTATATGATATCATCAAATATACTTTTAGAAATATTTGTGAGATATTGCTTGTAAATATCATTGTAAATGTTTAAACTGTCCTGACATACAATATTTGGGTATAAGTATTATACATAAAGTAATCTACATGTATTAGTCTGTTTGAAGAACCTCCACAGGGCAACTCTGTATTATTAATGTAGTTTATGAATCATGTTGGGAGATAATATGAATTCAGTATTTTCATATGGCATTCTCTTTAGAAGGTTGGGTTAAAGAAGATATTTATGTCGCACGCACTCTCAGAAATTCATTAACCAACCTGAAATTCGATTAAAATATTAACCTACCAACTGTTGGTCAGTTTAACCGACTTTTGGATTAGTTAAAACAATTCTGAGATGCGTAGCTTGAGAAGTGCTTGAATTCTTGAACTCCCTTACCTGGCATTCATTGACGTCTGCAGAACAAAATATCCCGGTCCATGCGGAAGGGCAAGTACAAGTAAAGCTACGGAAGCCCTCGTTGCAGGTACCTCCATTCCTGCAGGGATTACTGGCACACTCCACCCCATCTATGGGGTTCTCACAATTCACACCGTTGAAGTTTTGCGGGCAAATACAGACGTAGTTGTCATTGTTCTGATTGTTGCTGCACGTGCCACCATTTAAGCATGGGTTTGATGTACATGGTGGGTTGACTTAATATTTTAAAAAAAGAAATGCAAAAGGGGATGTTTGTACTTGCAAATGTGAGTGTCAATGAATACAGACATTGCAGACTAATAAAATGAAAATGTTACAACATGGAATTGCAAGGAGAAATGTTGATTTATTCCAAAAGCCTTCTGGAGATTTTTTTTGTTTACAATCAAACTCGAGCCAAATTTTAAGGAGAAAATATGTTTCAGAGTCATATGGGAATAACAAGAAATGGATTAAAACTGAAAGTCTTTTTTCATGTGACGTTATAGGCCACTACCAGCTTCATATAATTGCTGATGGTAAGATATCCACAAGTTATCTGCAAAAAATGTTTTTACTGATGTCGTCCTTTATATGTAAACAGCATTCAGTGAATTTACCGGTATTTTGCTTCCTCCTTGTAATGCTCATTTGCAGCAATAGTAAAAAAGGTCCTAAATTCTACTAAAGAAAAACTAATGCTGCATTCACATTTCCCCTGCGGTGCCCGCACTGCGAGTCAAAATCAGACGTTTAATTTATTTTCATTCCAAACACCTACATATGTAGCTGGTACAAAAATTCTAAAACGGCTGGTTTTGACTTGCCGAATAGCCACCATGGGGAAAATGTGACTCGCCATTACTATGATATTGTAATATAAACAATTATTTTTCATCAGATTCATAGCATTCTAAAAGAAATAAAGTTCATATTAGAGTCTCTATAATTTTCAAATGTTAAGGCATAACTTGCATTCAAAATATGAAGCATGAAATTAAATACTTACATGATTCACAACGTACGCCCCTAAAGTTTGGTTGACAATTACAGAAAAATGCATTAACCTGGCTAACGCAGTTACCACCATTGAGGCAAGGAGAGCTGGTGCATGAATCAAGAACTATCAAAAAAGAAAAGAAGTGGAAAGTCATCAACATAATAATGAGCACTGCATTGTTAATAAACTACTATATACAATTACGTTTCTACTTTTTAATCATCCTATCATCAAAAATTGTAGAACACTGAGAGACATAGTTGAGATGTATTGAGCACAATATAAGAGTGAAATATTATATTATTCATATCATTCAACATCAACAGGGTTCACAGAATGACCATCTGATCGTGATTTTCTACAAGGTCGCTTTCCTACTGTTGGCTCAGCCCTCGCCACCCGGGACAATTTAAAAACTGTTCCGCGGGCCCTGATTAATTATTGATATAAATGAAAGCGCATTAATGAATTATTATATTATAATCAGTGTTAATTTAATTACCTGAAATGTTAATTTAATTACCTAAAATGTTACCTCCAAAATGAAGGCAATTATGCAAAACGGACCAAATAATACCAAAGTTCTTTAGCATGTAACAAACAAAAAGTACTTAATTAATAGTAATATCTTCACAATACAATGGCGAATAAACTAAAATCCCTTTTTCTGAAAAGACATGGAAACTGCATTTTGAAATACTAAAATTCCAGCATATAGATCAGAAAACTTACCAGTTTCACAGCGAATACCCGTGTAACCCACTACGCACAGACACGAGTATCCATTGACTGCATCTATACAATTTCCCCCATTGAAACAAGGCCCAGAAGCACACTCATTGATATCTACAAAGGGAAAAGCAACAGCATTATCAATTATTTCAATCAGAATAATGATTTTGATTTGAAAAGATGCTTTGTTCCCATAAACCCTATGCACATGACGTCACAATCTCATAGCACCCCAGATGATATGGGAATATGCATAAACAGAGTTGTCAGAGATATGCCAGATGTAGATCACAATACAAAGGCAATGGCTTTAGCCTCCAAGATGCATAAAGGTTTATTGCATTTTTTTTTCTTGAAGGACCAAATTACATCTTTTGAACATAGAAAAATAAATGTTAACCTATTTTCCTTGTTACATAGGCTACATACATGTCAATTGTATTAGAGGTTACAAGTCAGCTTAAAAAAGGAAACTAACTGTTGTCTAAAATGATTTTTACTTTCTTACATGAAACATTTCCAAGCTTTCAAGAAAGTACACAGCAATCCCCCCACCCAGGTCCATGTCAGCCATATTTCACAATGAAAATCAGTACGCATGTCACCCATAAAGCAATGTAAAGAATAGTAGCCTATAGTAAATTTATCCCAAAAAATTACACAATAATTAAAGCTAGAAAATGCTAGATTTTGGTCTGGATACTCTTTTTAAGCTTTGTTTATATAAAACAGATTTGTAGTATCATCCCCCAACTGTATATATATTTTTATTTTCAATTTTATTTGATTTCATATTTCTTTGGGTTTTTTTTTACGTTTTATTTTTAATGTGTTTTCCAAGAAAATCTTTGTCACCTGCAACATGAAATTCATTGTTGCTGGACGTCACAATATTTGGTCTCTGAAATGCACGAAACTTCAAGGATTAGAGCAAAAGTACATTCAATCAGAAATGGCAATAGGAAAAACATATAATCAATCTTGCAGCGATCAGCAAAAGGTCTGCAGACATACTTATTGAACATGTGGTTCCAGTAAATCCAGGTGCACAGAAGCACATATACCCAAGAGGCGTGGCAGAGTTAGGTGAGCAGGTAGCCAGGTTCTGGCAAGGCTGGCTGACACAACCATCCTCAGCTGACATAAAAGATAAAATCAAATGTGACATACATCGAGAGGTAAAATTGTTTACATACTCAAGGAGATACTACCCCTATTGAGTGGTATCCATTCAGTTTAGTACTTTTATGAAAACTTTGTGTGAAATTGATCATAATTTTATTGTACATGGAGATTCAATATTTTCTTGATAACCAACTATTTTTATCTGTCAAAATCAAAGAATAATTGTAATTTTGAAATTGCATGTGTTACACTTTTTCACTAAGAAAATTGTCATCCAGGACATACTGCCTATTTGTGTTTTTACTAAAACTTGCTATGGCAATGCAATTTATTCGAGTTTGGTCATGTTGGCAGAAAGTAGATCATGGCATAAATATAAAAAAATAAATGTTATAGTTTAATTTCATATCTGTCATATAAGTAATCTTAACGGGAAATTGGGCTAAACCTTGTCAAGGGACCACAGGTAATTCCGACCAATGTCATGAAACTGAGAAAAAATGCCATGAATCCCAACATTCAACGTAACAAGCATGATTGGTACCTGACGAGCCATAAATAGTACAAAGGCTATTTACAGCATGGGCAGAGCTTACATCATGTATGTAAAATGAAGAATTTGTTTTGATGGCAGTACAAGAACACACAGTGATTAATCAGACAATCATCTTAATCAAATTTTGTCAATAATTTGTGAAAATTTCATCTTATTCAAAAACTGAGATTCCCTAGTGTCATTTATTCAATCACCTACATTTCACGTCGTGTATAATACCAATGACAGATATAAACCAGATTCAATGGCCTTCAGAGGTTTGAGGAAACGTTGGTCCCCTCAGTGATGCAAATGCAAGCATTTTCTTTCAAGAACCATAGTTAAAACCACCTCCTCTGACGACGGTACATATTTGTTCACTTACCATCTGTAGTGAATGGAACACGGACTAATTCAAAGCTCTCCTCTGCCGTGTCAGCAGCAATGATGACTGTGTACATCGCTCCTGGATTAAGATTTGAGAACACATAGCTTATCTCGGTATTGCGCGGTGGAGCGGTTGGTAGGGTCGTTGACTGCACGACATCAGTTCCATCAAGTAAGAGAAGACGATGTGCAGTGGCCTCGGTATTTGGACCAATGGAACTAAATACTATTTCAAAGGAATTTGACGTAACCACACCTGGTCCAGCTGGAATTACCCTTGCTGCAAGATAAAAATAAGCGTTCTTTGATCACAATCTACACAGTAATATTGATAAAAAAGACAACAAATGTAATATGGAAATCCTAGTACTTAGACAGTCAAAAGGGAAATATTTGGACCAGCGGTGTGAAAAATTAGGAATCAGCATCAGTCCTTTACGCCTGATGGGTCCATGATATAGTATGTACGGTCCTAATCATTTTCACACTGGTAATATGTAATAAATAAATACCAATCATATGGTTTACAAAGAGAATTGTAAAGAGCATTGAAATTTACATGGAAAACAAGATGTTTGCAACATAAAATCATGAAACAATGTTAGTTTGTCTTTTTAGACATGGTTAATGCAATAGCCCTACTGTGTTTATTTTCAGACCTTTTTTTATAGAAACATGTATGTTTTTTCCCACTTTAAACTGTGTTTTGGAATAATTAGAAACAAACCTATGCTAAACATCATAATTGGGTGTTTAACAGGGAAGAGTAAGATAAGGGTATTCATACTTACGAATAGTGCAAAGATTTCCTATCCAGTTGGTAGGACAAAGGCACATCAGAATTCCTGGAACACTCAAACAAGTCCCACCATTCTGACAGTTCAAACCACAGACATTATTAGCTGCATCCAAGAAAAGAATTGTGGAAATGAGGGATATGTACAAAGATGAAAATGGTGCGACTAGAAAACAGGTTAGGACAATAGGAAATAACGGATTCAACCCTCAACATATCCCAAATGTTATAGGATCAAAGTTGCACTTGTCAACAGATTGCATGTAATATGTTCTGGGCCCCGTAACACAAAGCTCAGCGATGAATAGCAAATATTAAAGAAAAAACCTGTATTTTAGATGTTGACGTTGCTGGCCTTCCATAGTTGCTATTGATTGGATCAATCACAACTCTTTGCAAGACGGGCCCCTGATTAATTCTTGGTCAGTATTTTGAACTAAATGCACGTGTAAGGTTGATCTTGATTGGTCATTCTATTTTTTATGGAGATTGATCGCTAATCTTTGTGTAACGGAGCCCAAGTGGGTGTTTCATAAAGCTGTTCATAAAGTTACGAAAGACTTTATGCGCGACTGGAACATATTTTTAGGTCATAACTCAATTACATAGAGATATCACATAGCACAAGAAAGGATCATCAGTCGTTCGTAAAGTCATTCTTATCTTACGAACAGCTTTATGAAACACCCACCAGGTTGGTAATAGAAAGTCTAATTCAAATTCTATAATAGTGACAAGTTTTAGGCATCAAGTACTGGCAAGAAATGTGTCCTTCTTTCATACATTTTCGAACAACAAATTATTTGCCATGGGCTTTTTATTCATACATTTTTCAAAGAGTATGTCCAATACAGACAGCCTCAGCTTGTACTATCGATGAAGTAATTCCATGCCCTTATTATACTTTCTAGGAAGTCTAGAGCTCCCAAACTGGTAATGCACATAATTTATTTGTTATTATTTACTTTTTAAAAATAATATTGAAGCAGCTTATGAGTGAATAACCACTTTGAAAGAAAAAGTAACTAATATCAACGATAATAAGAATATACAACATTCATATATTGCTTACTGCAACTTTTCTAAGTGGTACTACATACTAGTATCTGGCTTAAGCACAGCTAACCCGGTCAATCTCTCAAGCATTCATGTAATTTCTTCCTACCGGTTACCAACTTACTACACCAAGTGGCCTGGGTGTTCCATAAAGTTGTTTGTAAGTTAACAGTGACTGGTGACCCGTTCTTACGTGATAAGAACGTGATAGCGTGGTGGCCCAGTGGATTAGTCTCCAGACTTTGAAACAGAGGGTCGTGGGTTCAAATCCCAGCTATGGCGTAATTTCCATCAGCAAGGAATTTATCCAGTGTGGTGCACTCGACCCAGGTGAGGTAAATGGGAACTGACAGGAAGTAATTCCTCAAAAAGCTGTGTGCACCTGAATAGGTATCCTAGCTTAGCTAGGTAATAATAATAGCAGGGCCAGCTGGGAGAACAGTTTTCGGAACTGAAGTGGCTACTCTGGGTATATATATACCGTTATTATTATCATTATAAATAATCACCAATGAACATCTAATGGTGAATATCATTTACCACAAAAAAGAATCAACAATCGTTCTTAAAGTCGCTTTTAACTTACGAACAGCTTTATGAAACAGCCCTCTGGTAGGAGAGGCAAAAGCAGGTAAATGACAATATGCTTAAGGAAGCAAATGCTGCAGTTGGAATTCGAACTCCGGACCTTGTGGTTCAAAGTCTGGAGACTTAACATACGACAAATACCTTGTCCACAGAGAGTCCCAGTGAAAGTAGAAAAACACCGGCAGGTGAATGTAGATCCCGTTGGTGTGCAGGTTCCTCCATTAAGACAAGGGGATGGATTACAAGGGCTGTTTACTGGAACAGACAAGAACAAAATCAATCAATAGTTTTGCATTGTTTTCTTTGTCTCTGCACTCAATACCTTGATATAATTTGGGCAATTCTTCAGAGTTGGAGATTACTTACTATGGTTACTACAGTAACAATTATAACAACCAAAAAAACCTTTTAAATGTAAAGCAAGGGTCTAGTTTTTATTGGAATCATTTCATTCACTTTTGACGGTGACTGTGGAATGTCTGTGAAGACTCTAATGTCACTTATGCAGAGCAGTCTGAATGTTGTTGAGGAATACTGCATGAAATCTGGCAAGATATTTCATTTCCACGATGGAAACAGAGGCAGAATATTCTTCAAGTACAATTTATACAATAGAAAGTGAGTAATACGAGAGGAGATTCATCATGTGAACTTACAAGTTTCACACTGAATACCAAGAAAGTTGGTTGGGCAGAAGCAGAAGAAGCCATTTACTGTGTTCTGGCAAGTCCCTCCATTCAAACAAGGTCCCGAATCACAAGCAGATGGAGCTGCAAACCAATATGTAGAAATTATTATTATGATGATTGTTTTCACAGTCAGCATTATATACCTCTCTTTAAGAATATCGAATAATACATTCCTCTGATTGGTTAAAAGTGGGGTCATGTATTTCTTCATGCCTGCAAAACAACAAACTAAGGTGGTTACCAACTTAAGGGTAATGGGCATAGTTAATTGTGTCCGTTGCTCCCTGATCTGGCCCTTTTCAACGGGCATAGTTAAATTTGGCCGAGATCCCAATTTGATTGTGTGCAAAATGTTGCTTTCTGTGGTGATTGCGGATACCATAAATACCAGCGTGATTTAATCCAAAACTTTTGACAACTCACGCATTTACACGCTTATTGTGCAAGTGCACGCAATGGATACGACATATCAATGAAACTTTACCAGTTCGTGACTCCTGTTTGTTCTATCTCCAATATTTTATTGAGTATTGGTGAAAAATAAAAACATTGGAAAGAATCTAAAGGAAATTTAATAGCAACACTTTGCATTAAAAATTCAGCAAATAAATTTGTCAAGAATGAAGGTGTCATGTCGCAGTAGTGCTCTACAAATGCATGACATAAACACTTTCAGTGTTAAATAAAATGAAACTTATCGAACAGGAAAATATGTCGGGAGATATGCACATCAGAGTGGTTTAATAATCTAATCTCAAAACAACAATTACATTTTTGGATGGCTCACACACTGATACAGTAGTTTATGAAATATTAAGCCATGGGATTGGGATGCTCGATTTTAACCCATGCTCCATAGCATCCAGTCAGAGCCACGCAACAAGAGAAAATCACAATGGCAAAGTCATGTCGGCTACAATTTACAACTAAGAATGTTTGACTCACGTCTTTCACAGAAGATGTTTGCATTTGAATTTGGAGGACATATGCAGTCAAAGCGATTGACACCGTCGATGCAGGTACCACCATTCAGACAAGGATTGCTGACGCATTCGTTGTTATCTAATCAAAACACATCAAAACATCACATTGCAATTATAAACTCTTAAACGATACAGTTTTATTTTGCAATTAGGCAGAAGCCATTTGGTGCAAGACATTATACCAATAGCTCTACTTCATTCAAGAATGCAATCTAAATTCATTGAACAATATAGTTTTGTCAATTCACATTCGTTGGTGTGTTGAACCTAATCATTAATTTCCTTGGCAGCTTCCTCGCCCATTATATAAAAATAATATTGTACAAATGGTCCGCGGGTAGAATGTGCCAACCGGGCCTATAATAGGGTCAAAAATCCATGTTCGCAAAGTTGCATTAAAATGTTTCCATCAAAGAAAGAAGTACATACTCAGTAGCTACTTAAAATAAGCTTAGAGTGCATCCATGCGACTTCAAACCCCTGGACACCAACAGTCAATATGAACAGATCTTTTTTTACAGCATGAAATTCAAATTGTTATTCAGTAACAAAAAGCATAATGACTATTAGAGATATCATACTTCCATGAAAAGTTTGCAGACTACTTTATAAAAGGTCAAAGACTGGGCTATTTTGATGCCTGAAATTCTAATATTTCACCAACAAATTTGATTTGAATAAAGTGAACCCCGAATGATAATGCAAAGTCCACTTACTTGTTTCACAGTTGGTACCAACATAACCAGGGATACAATTACAAACATATCCATTGACTCGACTAACACAAATTCCTCCATTTCTGCATGGCAAATTCAGACACTGGTTGACGACTTCAGGGAAAAACAAATGATGAAAAATTGATTACTAAAAAGTACATCACCGGAGAAATGTTAAAACACATGTACAAACATAATGACTTCCCAACCATGCCATAGGGCAGGCATGAAGGTGGTGAGGGAATAAGCCATGACCCTAATTTTCTTGCAGTCATGCACAGTGTCACATGCAAGATTTCAGAATAAAGATGAGGATGATGGTGATGACAATGATATGAATAATAATGATCAATGAAAACTTGTTCTACGCAATCAACATAAAGCTCTCCAATAATATCATTTCATTGGTTGATGAATAAACTCTCAAATCTATGATGGCAATTCAACAAATACCCCCAACACGGCCAACGTTTGTTGACCCTAAATGACCTTTTATCTTGGTCATGTGACCTGAAACTCATGCAGGATGTTCAGTGATGCACATTACCCTTATGTCCAAGTTTCATGAACTAGATACATAAATTTCATAGTTACGACATTTCAAAAACATAACCTTGGTTAAGATTTTGATGTGGATTCCCCCAACATGGTCTAAGTTCGTTGACCCTAAATGACCTTTGATTTCGGTCATGTGACCTGAAACTCGGGTTCCCTTATATGTTCAAGTTTCATGAAGTGGGACCATATACTTCCTAAGTTATGATGACATTTCAAAAACTTGACCTTGGTTTACGATTTCAATGTTGGCGACGCCGCCACCACTGTCACCGTTAAAAAAGCGGTGCCTAAAATGGTATGACTAATAAATGAATTAAGTTAAAGTTAAGCTTACTTGTCTGGCAGAATTCCCCAATGTAGCCTTGCAAACAATTGCATGTGATACCTATGGTACCAACAATACATGTACCTCCATTTTGACAAGGACTAGGGTTGCAACTTGGTGTTTCTTAAAGAAAAACAAATCAATATGACGTGACATGGTTAATACAAAGATTATAATTATTGCTCTTAGAGTTTCAAGGTAGAACATAATTTTTTTTTTAGAAAATAGGTTGACATTCTGTCAGGAAAGCTATGTAATCTAGTTCACATTAAATCAAATCAAATCATTTATTTCCACAATAATATAAAAACATTGCAAATATGTACAAAAATAGGAAACAAATAAACATAACTGAAAAAAGGAAAGTGAACCGAGTTGTTTAAAAGTAATACAAAGAAATGTATATTACTGTGGGGGAGCCAAAGAAGACAAGATAAAGTCTTAAAATCAGGCACCCAACATAAAATAAACAGATAAGTGCTATTAAAATAGACATTTCTTAACAATATGTAGCATGTAAATATGGCTCTCATTCATAACTTTCAAGATAATAGTTAAGAAAAATTAACACATTCATAAAACAAAATCAAATAACGTTACGTATGGGAAAAGAATTTAGAATAATTACAACACTAAGAAATACATGTTTAATCACTATTTTTTTTACACACCTATAAATTGAATTGTGTTCATTTACCCGGTTTAAGAACAATGAAATAGGAGAGGTGTATAAAGTATATTCCAAACATTGCCCCCGCAAAAATTTATCAAGGCCATACTAGGGTTATATACAGTCTTATCACTTAAAAAAAATGAAAGCCAATTAAACCTTTTAAATTGTACAAAAAAATATTGGAAACAGTGTCAAGCATTTAAAATAAACAGAACCCAATCTCTACGATATACAACTTTCCTTTTTCAGTTTGTACGATGATAATAATAATATGCAACATTTATATAGCGCTTAATACAAATGTTTCTAAGCGCTGCATACTATTACCCCGGCTTTAGCACGGCTACCCTGATCGAGCGCATCAAGCATTCAAGGAATTTCTTCCTACCGGGTACCCATTTACTACACCTGAGTCGAGAGTGGCAAATGTAGATAAACGCCTTGCCAAAGGATGCTAGTGCTGCCGAGGCATTTGAACCCCGGACCTTGTGGTTCACAGTCCGGAGACTTATCCACTGAGCCACAACACCTCTATACGATGATATGTGTTTGAAAGAACTATAATGATGAACTCTGCTGAAAACTTACGACTTTCACAAAAGTCTCCTTGAAAACCGTTTCGACAAAGGCAATTAAATCCAGGCTGCTGTGTAGATGGTACACAAGTCCCTCCATTCTGACATATATTTGGACGCAACGTGCATTGGTCTGGATAATGAGATGGAAATATCAATTTCAGAAAAATCAACGGAAAGATTCGAGTATCAATTGAAAAATATTGTTTGGCATAATTTTTTAAGAAAATATCATTAAAAAAATAATTATCATAATAAAATAAAGACAATAACCATCATTATAACAATGGTAGGAATATTGATAATGGTATCAATAACTTATAGCATAATCATAAATCATAATTTTTATGATAGCTTCTTCTCTTCTTCTTATGTTGGTTTGAGTGGCAATTAGTCATATTTGACTATTGTCGCCATTGACTTTATCTATAAAATCTCACTTCTCATATTATTACCAATATGATGTAGCATTGTGATTATTATTCTTACAATTATGGTGTCCTCCGGTTAAAAATGAACATTCAAATCCAAGTATCTATCTACATTTTCTACTAACAACATCCATCAATTAACATGATTAACTATTATATTGCACATCATGGTTTAATATTTTGATGAACACACAGAACATCAAATCTGTTTAAAGTTTATTGTGAATTCTATGAAATAATACACAAAACAACCAACTTACTATTTTGACAGTTTACACCGGATAAGAAAATGGGGCATGCGCAATCATACCGGTTCTGTCCATTGTTACACGTTCCCCCATTCTGACAAGGCTGGCTCAAACATTCATTAATATCTGTATTAAAATAACAAGTTCATGAAATTGGCAGTATCACAGATGAAGGAAGAAGCTTGTAGCCATGTCATCCGATCCCTTGTGGTGGGTAGACAGAATTGGATCTTTTGTCTAATATCAATGAAATACTAAAAAGTTGCACACAAAGATTAGCAATCAATCGCTAAATGAGCTAACCAATCAAGAGCATTGTTACAAAAGCTTTGGCTCAAAATACTGACCAGTATCCAATCAGAAGTGTTCTTCCATATTTTCTATCAATCGCAAAGCTTTGTGTTACAGGGCCCAGATCGCATTTAAAGGGTAGTTCAGAAAGCATATAAGCGAGGAAGTGTGACTCTTAAATGTTGAAGCAGGTTGGATTAATCGCATCTGAGAACAGAATTCCTTATTCAGCTGCAACTTAATTTTTTTTTTCATTTAATTCATTTCAGCCTATATTTATGTGCAATGTAAACTACTTTATTGATAGTTACATGTACGTGATACATCGTTTATCATCAAAGAACATCATTACACCAAACTTTTAAGAAAAGCCATATCAGGCTTTTCAAAGATTCGTCTTTTCCATTTTTAGAATCTATTGTAAAAAGAACATTCTTTGTGTTTTACTGCTTACATTTTACCCTGTTTGAAATAATGGTATCATTATTTTACATGAGAATGGAAAAAATGATTAATCACATCATTTTCTTCTGGTAGGTCACATGTTAAATGCAAGAGTCAAAATTTCAATTTCAAGTCAAACATACCATCCAAACTCAAGAATAAGAAATAAACACATGAACATATAATTGCTAGTGCACGTTTACTCATTAACATGACTCTGTTGTCGTGTGGAAAGTACATAGACAAAAGAAAAGACAAGAAAAATAACAAGCCTTATCTAAATTGGTTGTTTACAAGCAACGTCCAAATCATCATCTTTTCTTTTGTCTATATATATATATATATATACATATATACTTCGGGAATTCTATCCTTGTATAGAGTGCTCGATGTCCTTCACATGAAGAGCTTTGAATAATAAACACAAGTTCACAAGGTCATATATATATATATGTGTATACATATATATATATACACATATATATATATATATATATACATACATTCAGTATTTATGCAATACCCTTGAAATCAAAGGATAACTTTTTCAAATATAACCTTACCTTGGCAGTTAGTATTTGGATCAAAACCAGGCTGACAAACACAGAAAAATGATATTCCAGTATCCACACAAGTTCCTCCATTCAAACATGTAGTTGGGGTACACAAAGCTATCGTGTATAAATAATAAGGTAACAATTCAATGTTTAGTTATGCATTAGTCTACTCATACATTTCTCTGTTTATTTATGCATATGTTTAAACAAAAAACAGGACTAACCTATTGGTGAACAAACCAATTCACTCCAAAAAAAATTGTTAGTTTAATAATTGCAATAATCTAAGAAATAAAAAATACTTACATGCATTTGTGCCCACTTTTAAACCAAATGTTTTGTTGGGGTTTTTTTTATGTCTTCATTCTCATTTTTTTTGGAAGTCATATTATTATCACTATTATCATTATAATCATTAATATTATTATCATCATTATAATGCATATTAAATGCTTTTATAATCATTAGTATCGGCAACGTATTATTATCAAAAACAATATTACCATTTTTTTAGGCCTATAATAATCCAGATAATTATTTTCACTAGTATTTTCACCATCATTAAAAGCACTAATACATTTCTTATAACCATTATCATCAACAAAATTAATCCCTTCTTCTAATGCTAACTAAAGTTTTTCATTCATCTAACATTATTTACCGGGAGGCATTTCATGAAAAGTTTGTCATTGACTTTCACCAACAAGCCGGAAACAAATAAGTCAGGATAATCACTGACAGAATTGTTCATGAAAGGCTTCCTAGGTGATTCCCAATGCCATATCACTCACAAGGGGTGTTCACTGGTGTAGAGCCCAGTTGGAATGTCTGTCCACTGATAGTTCCTTGCACGAATACGATGTATCCCGAGCCGGGCTGAAGGTTATTGACCGGGACAGTAAACTGTCCATTTGAAGCTTGGTTAGGATTGACAGGGACATTTTGGACAAGGTTTCCCTGCAAATCATCAACTTCTAGGGTGTATTGGGCAGACCCGCTTGGTAGCTGGGTGAATACGATTGTGGCCGAGGTCGGGGTGACTGTGCCGGTGCGTACAACAACATTCAGTGCTAAATATGAAATGATGAAAGTATCATACTTTAATGATCCGTACTGTTGGCTTTATTTTTGTTCTGTGGATCATGAATTAGAATTCAATTAAAAACAATCATGCTATGTAAGAGAAATAAAATGGAAACTAAATCTATAAACATTGGTAACATATTAACAATACATAATCAATGGAGTGATCAAAATTTAAAAATATAATAGCAAACTACATCAAAAATAAGTGACAATAATGATGAAATAAGGAAGCATATAATATAAATTCAGATATAAATGACACAATTTTATTAAAAAGAGACATGACTTTACTTCAATATCAATAAATTATCATTTATTTGATGGATACTTACGAATCTGACAAGTGGTTCCAGTAAATTGAGGAAGACAAGCACATCGGAATGCGTTGATGAAAGGCTGTTGACATGTGCCTCCATTTGTACAAGGGTTACTCAAACACTCGTTGATATCTTTTCAAGTTGTGGGGAAAGATGGAAAGATTATTGTGAGTTCTTTGTTTTGTATTTACGAAAAAATCATATTCATATCACCTAAAGCAAATTATCATTCTAAATGCTCTCACATTCAAATAATGCTTACAGCTGCAACAGATGGATCATCAATTTTTTATGTAGTTCCATACATTGGCTTTAGTGCAGATGACTCTCAGAAGAATTGAGTCAAGATATTACTATTATTTTTTTTCAGTTATTATTTTAACCGGTGTCCATAATTTTCAGATTCACTAGTTGTTAAGTGACTTATAGGCTATTGCTCCTTATCACTATGATAAAGTTTCTTTCACATTTCAACCTTGCAACCAGAACTACAGTCTATGGCCCGGATTCTCAAGTCAGGTTTAACTTAAACTCTGGTTTTAAGTTGTGGTGTAACTACGGAAAGCCAATTGTTACATAAATCTCTAACAGTAGAGGTTCAATGTACCAGCTCATTTGACTCCCAAAATATTATTAACTGTCTGGGAAGAATAAGTATGACAGTTGTCTTCACCATTAAAGAATTAGTAAAGAGCACAGTAAACATGAGAAGCATCACTGTAAACAAAATTTTGAAACGTTTGGCTTTCCATAATTTTAGCAGTTAGACCATGATCTATTAAAGTTAAACCTGACTTCAGAATACGGGCCTATCTCTTTGCAAAAGTTCCAAAGTACTCTGCAATACCCGACCTTCATCAGATCAGCACTTTCCCACTAAAATCAAATGCTAATACTCAACAACAAAGTGGTACATATGTCAATGTCATCAATTACATTAAAGCCCAGCTAGAGCTTTGGTTAAGGGTCAATAATATGCATTTTAGTACTTATTATTATTATTATTATCTAAACATACCAATCTTACAAAAGAGTAGTAGTCATTGAATAATTTTTCAACTGCCAATTTTCTGTGAAAATTCAAATATTCAATTATTAGATATATCTAGCACCCTCTTTTGTGAATGCTTTTTTTAAAGGCACTTTGAACTCTTATCTTACAAAGTTTTTTATTTCATATCTGGAAACTACAAAGACTATACCATACAATTCTGACATTTTCATCCCATTCCACTTTGTTGATTTATTTTGATAAAACTTTTGGAATGAGTTTTAAATTAAAACAAATGCAGATATCTTCCATTTTGGAAATATTCTTTTTACTGACTGGATACCTGACAAAAATAGATTTCCATGTAAAATTCAAAACAAGGTATAAAACACATTTTAATTTCATATCATCCACATCATAACTATTTTAAAACATAGCCATTCATATAATCTAGTAACAAACTGCAATTGTGACTTAACAATTCAAAAATTTATGACGATGAAACCAACCACTATAATAGGAGTAGGAAAAACAATAATTCTTGCTTACCTGTTTGACAATTAATTCCAGTGTAGCCGGGAAGACAGTTGCATGTATAACCTGATGATACTGCTTGATTATTTTGGCACAATCCTCCATTTAGACAGGGTGAAATGTCACACACATCTAGGTATCATTCAAAAAGAGAAAATACACATAGCATCTTAGTTTGATAATGTGTAAGAAAGGGTAAATTGTCTCACAGATCTAGGTATTATCATGACGAGAAAGATCTAAATAACATTTTAATTTGATAACATGTGAAACAATCTATTCACTCTTGTCTAGGTTAGCGGAACAGTTAAGAAATGTTGATTTGCAGAAATATAGGGACCTACTAGGAGCGTATGCCAGGGGGCCATTTCATAAAGCTGTTCGTAAGTTAAGAGCGACTTTAAGAACGACTGGTGAACCTTTCTTACGCGCTAAACCATCGCCAATGAATATACCATTTTCCACAAGATAGGATCACCAGTCGTTCTTAAAGTCGCTCATAACTTACGAACAGCTTTATAAAACACCCACCTGGATCAATTCAGAAAGATATATTGGAGCATGACCATAAATAGATTTGAATGTTAAGAGAAGAACTTTGAAATGTATGCAAAATCTTATAAGGAGCCAATGCAATCAAGGTGTATTTTGTTTGATTCTTTTGAAAAAAGTTGGTTTTAGTGCAAAAACAGAGAATTTTGTGAACAGAATCTTACACTTTTAAAACCTCTGGTCATATAAAATAAAACCCTTGCAAAAATAACAGCTAATACAGAAGTGCATATTAATAGGTTTATGTTTATTTTGTTCAATAGGATAGTGAAAGCTGAGGAAGAAATGAATGTTTCATAATACACTTTGTGTGTTTTAAGAGACTGCAAGATAAGAATCATATTTACATATTGAGATATTTTCTTATTGTGTTTAATTATACTGTAGTTCAGTTAATTATTACCCTGTATTCAATCCTGTTTATCTGTAAATTAATTTGCAGTATTTCGAAATTGTTAAAATAAAATATTCATTTATCAAATCTCCTTTAACATGGACACTTTGCTGCCCACTGAAATTTACTGTTTCTTATGATATTATTTCAACTCGAAGTAACATTAATTCTGTCTTTACCTACACAACAGATCTACTTTATTTAAATTTCAATCACTTGACCTTTGCTTCAACTACATCACTCATTTTCTGCTTTTGTTCATTGTTGTTCATTTAGTCCTATTTGTTTGTTTCTGTATTTTGATTTCAAACACAATACTTGTAGTAGAAAATCAATTTATTGTCATTTCTATCAATTGCATTTGGCATTTTATCAATGTTAATTCAATTTATGTTTTATCTCTCACCATTGTATAATTATACTATCTCTGTTGATGTTTTTGCTTATAAATTGAACATTTTCAGCCTACAAGCTGCCTGTTTGATATTTTTTTCAATAAACCATACTAATTCAAAAAAACAAAATCAATTACTTACTTGGCGTCTGTGTGTTGGCACGACCAATATCAAGAGGTCCCTCTGCAGTGCGACCAGTCACTTGCACCTGGTAGGCAGTGTTGGGCTGTACTCCATTGAAGGTGTAGCGGAAAGTACCGTCTGGCTGTATCTGGGCGGGGCTGATTACACCGGTCTGGACCGGTTGTCCCACAATGTCTAGCAACGTCACATCATATGAGCTGTACTGGCCTGGGGGCTGGTTGTAGCTAATGATTAGGGTGTTGGGATTTGGTGTGTTGAAATTTATTGGTATCGACCGAGCTGTTGGAGAATAAAGCATTAACAAACTGTGAGATGAATTAAGGATTTTTTTATGAAGTGTTAAATTGTGATAAACAATAAATAATGATCACACTTAAGTAAAACATGGGGAAATATGTTACTTAATCAATGTTGCATCTAATAACTAATGCTTAAATTTTGGGAGATATTAATACAAACATCAATATAGACTGACCACTATGAATCAAATAGCAAATTAACTTGCAAATCAATTATGAGTTCCCTATTCTAGATAATGAATATTGGCTTATTTAACTTGTATTGCTATTGCATTAAGCTGTGGATTTTAAATGGTTAATTAGGGAACAAGAAACAAGAGGTCATGATTATACCACTTACGGTAAGTACAGATGCTTCCTTGCCACGCAGCTGCACATGCACAAATAAATGATGATCCGGAATTCAGGCAAGTACCTCCATTTTGACATGGATTGCTGTCACATGGGTTTATTTCTGGAAGTCAATGATGAGAATATTGAAGTTTTTGAAAAATAAACTGATATGATTGTTATTATATCAACATACAAAATTCTATTATATATTATTCCTTTTGTTGTTATATTCATTCTTACATTCACATGTATGTATTGTGTCTGTGGCTTTGACAGAAGCATGAACAGTCTATTGCTGCTTATGTTATTTAAGTTAATGAATGGATATAATGACATTGTTGACGTACATCATTTTCTTCCAATAAATGCTGTTTAGCTATTGATCAATATGACTTGAAAATAATGAAATTAGTTATCTGACTGGACTGCTATTCATTTCTAATATTTCTCTGAGAAAATACATTTAAGTAGCAATCATCATAAATTTTCCTATGATTTTCATTCTAAAAGTTGATCTCATGTATATTATTTCTATTTTGATAAAATGAAAGAAAGTCAAACCAAACAAAATAAAGTAATGCTGATAATTATCAACTTTTATTTAGCAGATGGGGCTGAGTCCTTAAGATACATATTAAAATCATGGTCATTTGATTTTGAAATATATACTTGTAGGAGATAGGAAAAAAATGTTAAGGATGAATTATCAAAACATAGTTGAAAGAGATTGAACAGACTTGTCTATAAGATATTTATATATCATATGAGATATTTAAGCAAGGCATTTTGGGTAAAATAACAAATTGATGCTGAGGTTTAAGGTTTGAGCCCTTGTCAAGTCTTTCAAATAGCGACAATTAAGGTTGGTAACGGACATAAAAAGTGACATCTGATAGATACGCTTCTGAAAAAATAATTACAAACATATGGTTGGCAGAATGATTATTTGGAAAACGTTGAATAGAAAATATCAAGGAATACAAGGTACTCACGAATCAAGCAATTTGGCTGTTGGAAACTTGGAAGACAGGTACATGTATAGCCCAAAGCAGTTCCAGGAGCTTCTGTACAGATCCCTCCATTGAAGCATGGTCCCGAATCGCAAGCACCTGTCATGGTTAGAAACATTACAAAAGTGAATTCCGTCAGAATTTGAATTTGGATTCATTGGTTTGTTTCCTTTGTTCATCAATTTTCAACATACAAATCAGAAATAAATACAAATCAATAATAAACCCAAAACAACAAGAGCAATCAGCTCTGTGCTGGTTTGGGTTCTGATTGGCCACATAAACATCTTAGCATAGATGTAACAAAGAGGCACAGTTGATTGATCAGAATACATGCACTTGATTTGTAAAGTGATTCAAGCATTAACTTTGGCAAAGTGTATATTTTTTGTTTGCTTCATTGCAAATTGGGCTTCATCTTCACATGATCAAGATACATATTTCATATTTCAACTATTTTGAGTTCACCAAGTATTTTGATGAGAGTAAAGAATGGTTCCTAAGACTCATTGCATAACTTAAACCTCATTAGGGGGTGTAAACTAACCAACACTGAATGATTGAATGTTATAAGAATCTAGTCTTCAAATACACCTTTTGGGTTAACTATTGATGATAGAGAGCATAAATGTGCCTCTTAATTTATTCATATAGAGAAATTAAAATGTTTTTATAAGAAAAGTACTGTTTTGCTACTTGGTAACAAAATTATTGCAGTACGAATGTATTAGATATTTTATTAATTAATGTGTTATCATTGAAGATCAAGTTTTACCTCAGCATAATTATATAATAAAAGCCTGTATAAAATAGTATTAAGCGTGTATGGAAATGAGGGGATCCACTAAAAGGCATTGCTTGTAGAGCGTGGATACCCTATTGCGAGTTGAAGAAATAATATCTATTGAGCAATTGAGAAAAAGCTAAGTAATAACAGTTAATGAAATGTGGAAATTCATTCGATTGTACAAATATACAATATCATAAAATGGGAAAGTAAAATGTAATGAATAGAAAAAAAAGTAGGCCTATTAGAAGACTACACAATATTGCATTATCAGGGTTCCCAGCTTTTCAAGAAAACAAAATTCCCTGATTATTCCCTGATGAAGTTTAAAAATTCCCTGATAATTATTTAAACCCATTCCCAGTTTGCATGTTTCTTAAGTTGCTGCAGTGAATTACATGTATTTTCAGTATAAAAACAATAATGTAAAACTAATTAGTACCACCATAACCAGTTATTCAATGGATGTAATTTCGATATGCAACAAAATATAACAGAGTCTGACTGACTGCCGTGCTTTTGACTTTTGGGCTGATCAAAATTCCCTGATTTTTCCCTCATTTGAGGCATTTTTCCCTGATTTTAGGTAATTTTTAGGAAATTCCCTGATTTTTCCCTGACTGGAAAAAAAGTAAAATAATTTTCCCTGATTTCCCTGATGGGCTGGGAACCCTGTAGACTACACAATGTTGCATTATGGGTTAGAAACCCAGCCAGATTTGAGTAAAGGGCGGACTTGAGGTGGGGCTATACAAGGCTGCTGGTTCATTTTTGCTTTAAATCTTACCTGGTGGACTACTCATCATGGTATCAAGAGTGAATGTCCCTTCCGGTGTTCGGACCTGCAGATCCACCGTGTAGGTGAGGTCAGGATCAAGTCCAGGGATATCTGCCCTCACCCGTCCGTCGCTGTCCACATCAGCGTCGGTGAATGAACGCATGTCAACGATGGTCCCGTCTGGTGCCGTCACGATGACATCATATACGGCATTCGGTTCGCTGTTGATCGGGTCAAACTCAACACGCAGGGTCCTTGGGACCGTGCTTGTGTCAGTCATTTGAATCACAAGGGCTGTTAATGTGAAGTGAAGAAATGTTGATTCACTAGTGGGAACACATTCTATGATAAGCATGTGGTCTACCTTGAAATTGAAGTATGAATTACCTTTTATTTAACTTTCATTTAGGCTGCCAGACCTCAATGATTAAACATGAAATTCATAAATAAATTAAAATACATATTTCACTACACATATCCAAATAATAGCTTTATTTAGCTAATCATATTCAGATTCTTCATGTTCAACATGAATTATTTAGCTTCCTTATTTTTTATCAATATTAAGCCTGTGGAAATTACAGACTTCAGTAATCAACAGGTTAACACTTTGCCCAATGAAGCCAAGGGGGTCCCTGTACAAATAAGAATGACAGAATTCAGTGGACAATGGATGATTTCAAGTCCGGTGTTGGCCTTGGTGTTGGTGTTGAATTTGGATTGCTTCCCCTTGCTCAAAAACTTATTCAGACTTTGTAAAACTGATCCACATCACATTATTGACATCTCAACAACTAGTGAGTGACTTTGCGGGTTTATGTTTGGTGTTATAATCGTGTAAAAATTGACCTAACACCAACGCCAAAAGGTCAACACCGAACTTGAAATCACCCAATCGGTGAATACGTACGTATCGTGCACACGATGCCTTGGAAGAAAGCAGAGCACTGACATCTGAATCCGTTGATCAAATCGGTACAGACACCGCCGTTCTGGCATGGGAAACTGGCACATTCATCGATATCTAGTCAAGATAAAACAAATATATTACAATCATTTTAGAGTAGAAACCCCTTCATTTTAAAGGGGATGAGTATTAACCTTGTTGAGGTTTGAAAAAATATGAAATACAGGGCCCGACATGCTTTCAGTGCATGCAATAATATTTCAACAGGAAACACTGACAATTTTATTTCATGAGCATTATTTTATATTTTATATTTTGCAATAAACGTTTTAAAAGATTATTTGCACTCCATAGACTACAGTGTTAACTTAGCATACCTAGGAATACTTTTGAAAGTCAAAAAGGGGCCTAAGCTTTCGATCCTAGCAGAATCTTCGTCGGAGGCAAAATGACAAACATATAAAGTGGAACAACCATAATATAGACCACAAACAAGCTACAGCAACACTAGAAACAAGGAGACAAAAGGGGCATTAGTGAGTAGAGAAGACCAATCAGGTTAGTGAAGGGGATGAAAGAAAAGGAGTAGGCAGACACAAAGGGAAGTTAGTGTAAGTAAGGCCAGTAAAATAGGAATACTTTTAAGATACTAAATAAAGTTACATAATTCCTTTGACGACAGTCATCTAATTCTGAGTTATATTTGGGGTTGAAGTGATACTTTCTTATCACCAAATTATCCTTTTCCATCCTCAACTCTAAAAGGACTAAAAGGGCCTCCATGCCCCCAATGCTTCACGCAATATTTCCAAAACGCAAAACGATAGAGCCGCAAAATTTTATAACTTATTTTTCAGAAGTCTCGCGCAACTTTTGAAACCAAATTCGTGATGTACGGGTATAGTGTTGTGACGCCATGTGATTTTTTATGAGGCAATGTCATGCCAAAAATGGCTCATTTTTATTCTTTGAGTACAATATCTATGGGAGATGAAATTCATAAAAGGGTGATTATTTTTCATTCTAATTGGTCTGCTTAATTGATTAAAAGTTTAATTTAGGTTGATAAATGGTCTGTAAAAATTTCCATTGAAAAAAACAATGAAAAACAAAAGATTAAGAAACACAGAAATACATAAATTCTAAAAACAAAGAAATACAGGAAAATTTGGCTTTCACAATTTTTCTTTGTGGAAACCTTTAAATAACATTACAAAGATGACACCTCGGAAAAAAATGGAAATTGAAGTAAAATTGGGTGTTAAATATGCAAATAATGCTTTTCACAAATAAATTTGCACATTTCATTCCTAATAAATAAAAAAAAGAATTATTTTCGAAATGTTTTTTATACTGGCTTGTAGATTATGTGGTAAAGAAAGTGCTTGACGTGATCAGAAGGGGGCCATCATGCCCCCCCCCCCCCAGTTCTCAATAAATCTTGAATAGCCCAGTCCAATTAGGGACAATACAAGGTAGTTGCCTTTATAAATGACTACCTTGATTCCAGGTTATACAACTTCATCTGATGTGATATCACTACTTCTGGTAGAATTAATCAATCAATCAATGAGGTAAATTGCTTCTTTTATTTACAATTCCACATGGTTTTTCATTGAACAGAACACCCTATTTATTTACATCATATTGATACCTAAAAAAGATAATTTTCGCAACAATAAAATTTTGAATGGTTATCTATGAAATATAACATCCAAGAAGCAAATGCATTAGAATAAAAAAATATGCATAATAATAAATATGTGTTGCAGATACACTTGAAGTAACATAACAATTCATCAAGCCCAAAAGCACTTTTAATGTTAATTGGATTGATTTCTTTTCAAAATCAAATGAATAGGGGTTGGGATCACTATAAGTTTATGTTAGAGACCCCAGCTTCCGTTTTCTCAAATGGTAATTCCAAGTTCATCAGTAATCTATTATTTAAACATTACATTCCATGTTCTTCGATGACATTTACAAAATATACGAAAAAGTGATTGTAGAGAATTAACCCAACGATAATGCAATAGTAGATAAAGAATCCTTTCAAAAAATTAAGTTTAATTGTAAATAATCATGGCAACCAAATGCTCTACAATGTCACTGCAAACACTTTGATGGGAAGATTTTTCACTTACCAATTCTTTTCACTTATAGTATTTTGAACTAATTTTCACTGTATTTTTTAAAATCAATGTTTGGGAAGCCATGAAATTGTGTTTTCCGTGTATTTCATGGTCTTCCTGAATTCCATGTGTCTTTACCCCGTTTTCCGTATAGCAAAATACTGGGGCTCTTGTTTTAAGTGAAATTGGGCAGTAAAACATTCTCAATATTTAGCTTGAAACATTGAAATGATGCTACATACTTGTCTGACAAAACTGGCCATTGAATCCTGGAGGGCAATTGCAGGTGAAGGAGTTGATTCCGTCCACACAGGTTCCCCCATTCAGACAAGGATTGTTGAGGCATTCATTAATGTCTTTAACGAAAATGCAATAGCATAACAAGAAACAAAACAAGACACTGTATAATACCAATAATGGCCAAATTGGTCCCTTGATTAAAAGATAAATTAATCATATACGTGTCAGAGAAGAGAAATCAGATTCCTTTTTCATGTGTAATGTTTTTTTTAACATTGTATATCTTTTATAGAGATTGAGTTAAATTCTAGGGAATGTAAATGTTATTTATTTTATATACATGTACTATGATCCTTTATTGAATATTTTAATAAAGTAATACAAAATCAAACTCTTTTTTACACACATTTCAAGTGAAAATGCTATGACCAAATAATTTAGCAAGATATTTAAGTTAAAAATACAATTTTCGATGTAGTTCAATATCCACTTCTGAAACAAAATATGCTGGAATATCTTAGCCAATATTATTTGGTAAAATGTACAAAGTGAATGTAATTCTGGAAAATGGAAAATTTAGAGAGCAGAGAAGAGAAGAGTAAGAGGGTAAAACTTACCAATATCACAGGTGGGTCCGGTAAATCCAGGAGGGCACAGACACAAGAATGATGCTCCCACAGAGATACAGGATGCCCTCACAGAACAAGGTGAACCCAAACAAAAATCAATTCCTAGTAGAAAAAAATGAAATGCACCGAATGTGAATGTGAATCCGAGTTTATAGATAACAAATAAAAAATCAAAATGTTAAGATATGATTCAAAATTTATTCAATGGAGAGGGGGAATGTACAGATACTAGGTGTAGGTTAACATGAGGCACAAAATATATACAAAATCTAGTGTTGTCTACGTACAGAGGTGCTAAAAAGAAAGTAAACCCCACCAGAAAATGAACATATTCAAAAGTGTTCAAATTCTGCCATCTTTTAGATATTTGATTGTGAACTCAGGTGATAAAATATAACATTCAGTAAAGTTTATTTTTCTAGGCTCTCTGAACATTGAAGTGTTGCTGTCTATGTTCATCATTCGGCATAAAGAAGTGCACTTTCTGGTGGGGTTCACAAACTTTTTTAGCACCACTGTAATTGAAGTTTATTCTAAGGGGGTTGACTTGAATTGGCAAACATTGCACTTGGCTGCTGTACTATCATACCACACACACACACACACATATATATATATATACTTCGAGAATTCTATCCTTGAACAGAGTGCTTAATGTCCTTCACAGGAAGAGCTTTGAATAACAAATACAAGTTCAAAAGGTTGACTGGAGGTTCATCAAATTTAATTGCAACTCATAGGCCTGAAGATCGCACCTCACGTAGGTTGCGTGAAACTTAAGCATATTGATCGGAGGCACTTGACACAATCCGGGTAATTTTCCCCCTCAAGGCCAGTCAATATCACAAAAATTTGTATATAACAAAGGTAAGAAAAAATAGAGGAATGTATCAACTTACGTTCAGCGCAAGTAGCTCCTATAAATCCAGCCGCACAAGTGCAAGAAAATCGATTTATACCATCCACACATGTAGCACCATTCACACATGGATTGCTGTTGCACTCAAGGATATCTGAATTGAAGAAAAAAATACAGTATATCACTGACCACCTATTCACATCCACATCTTTCTGAAAATACTTATGTCGATAAATATGAATGACTATATCAGTTCACGCATTGTCCCGACACGTTCACAACATGTTTGCGCATAGTTCACAGTGTTCACGCACTGTCCCGACGCGCTTTTGGCAAATATTCTCAACACCCTATTTTTAAACATATCTAGTGCAAATTTAAATATTCCAATATTCTGGGGTTGACACCCTCTACTTTCGTTGATTAGGACGACTTACACTGATGCACTTACAATTTTGCGCACATCATTCGCGAACTATTCGTGAAGTATGCATAGCCTATGCGCAACCTGTCATGAACTAGTTGTGTTCTGCATGCTACTACCCTGGGGGTGTGCCTACTATATTTTGCGCCACAAAATCTCTATTTCGATGCCACACAGAGGTAAGCAGTGGCACAACTATGTTCCGCATATTTCACGAACAGTTTACAAATTTGTAATGCGTGCCAAAATTGTCAACATGTTGAAAATGTTGGCATGCATTTCACACACTGCCACGCACCTATTCGCAAGCTGGCACGCATAGTTCGTGCATTGGCCCACATGAATGCGTGCCCATGTTCAAACTATGGGGGAACCACAATGTGTGCAAGTGTCAACCGAGCATAATACGCGTTCCGCGCACTGAGCGCGTGGCTTCAGGAAAAGTAGGTCAGTAAGCGCAGCGGGTTATCTTGGTACAAATTTAAAAAGGATGAACTACGAGTACAAGAACTAGATTTTAAAATCTATTGCTCTAACTTATTAAAGTAGGATGTAAAACAAATATATCAGGCCTTCATGTCAAAAGTATAGAGGGAATTGTTCATCCTCGGTTGTACTGGCAAAATTACTAAATAGTAATGCCAGTCCAACCTCGGATGAATAATCCCCACTACACTAACTCAAAGCCTTATATATTTGTATACTATATACCCAAAGAACAAAGGAATTAAAACAAATATTCCTACTTGTTTGGCAGTTGAAACCTGTATATCCAAGAGCACATGTACAGGAGAATGTACCAGGAAGATCTTGGCATGATCCTCCATTTAGACAGGGATTGTTGAGGCAATCATTTATATCTGTGAATGTAGAAGGACCATAAAATAGGTGTATTATTTCAAGCATCGCGACTGGTGAATACACATCACATAACATTCAACCTAATGCACAGCAATGCACAAAATGCACAACAAATATTGAGATCGCATGCTCCAGCAGACCAGAGGTTATGACAGAGTAGGCGAGCAACAAAAAATGTATAGACCTTATGCATTGACAACATAGTGCCACAATCTTAGAGGCTGAAGCTGTTGCCTTTCTCACATTGGGGACAACTTTGACAACCCCTTTGCATGTATTCCTATATCCTCTGAGGGAGGGCGCTATGAGATTATGATGTCATATGCATAAAATCTATTGTAGAACCTTTTACAGACTCATGTTTCTGTGTTGCTCTTGCATAAAACAAATAATGCACTTCCTCTGTTGTGTGTGGAATTAAATGCAGTGAAAGCTCAGTTTCTTCAGAACTTGCACACTTTGCACACACCTAAAGAAAAGTGCACAATGTGACACTTACCTCGCGTGCTCTGCATTTGCACTCGTGCACCATAGCATTATTATTAATAGTAGTATCAAGATTATGAATGAGGAAAGTAACATTAATGCATCCGTTTTTCTCTGCGTATGTGGAGATATCATTACATCATATGTGTGAATGTGGAAAATGTTATCATTACATTTATTTCTATTTTGCATATATAGAAGTGATATCAATTTGAACTTGGGATTCCAAATGTAGCAGTAACTAAATAATGGATTCCAATTAAATGGCATTGGTCATGACAAGTATTTGATTATTTTATTACTGAACACAATTAAAATACGGACTGTATATAGATATATACAGCGGTAATTGAAATTTTCCTCATTGTATGTTCAAATCAAATAATGTTCTTTATTGCAAATTCAACGACAACTTAGCTTTTTGGTTGTGAATATTAAATAAAATATATCTTCATCCTGATCTCTTTATCTTATATAATGCTTAAAATGATATAGAAATATATATGAATTGATAAATTGACAATATTATAACCTATTGATAAAAATTCTTTGAATCCCTGACCACATTTCCATCCTATCCATCTATCACATAAAAAATTCATAGGTTCAAGTTTCCAGAGAGCAAATCTGTAAAAAATAATTTATATTCAACTTTTAAACACAAACAATATCAGAGGGTGGTGATAAACATGTTTACATAAATTGGATGACTTTATGTACAACTGGTGGCTCATATTCTTTGCTAACAATTTTCCTGTTTAACAGAGTTGGAGTTTCTATCAAGGCACTCTAATTTAAATAAATAATAAACTTTGTATTGATGTGCTTCTCCACAGTCGGACATGCATTTTACACAACTGTTTTTCAATTTTAGTTGTTGATAATCAAATTTATTGACAAACAAATTGAGCTTCCACTAACATGTCGTGAGTCAAGGTTAGAGGAGTTCCGACAGCTTTATGAAACATCAACCTTGAAGCATTATAGTATATGTATATAACTTACCAGTTTCACAGATAATTCCAGTCAACCCGGTGGGACATTCACATCTATAACCATTGACCTGATCAATACAGGTACCTCCATTCTGACAAGGTGAGGAAACACATTCATTTGTATCTGAAAAAAAAAGATGTGTCACATTCAATATGATGAAAACTATCTTAAGAATCTTCCAACTTATGATAGAATGCCCAAAAAAAAACAAATTTGCAATCTGTATTTCATACTGAGATCTTATATTCGCTGTAGGCCTTAACAAGATTAGGAAATCCCAATGTCCTCAAAATATCATAAGCTGGTACTATCATTAGACCCATATCATAGGGTCATTTCCTACGTTGTTTAAAATAATTGTATTCAGAATGATAGTATGTAGAGTGCACACAAACTTACAATTTTATTTGCATGTACATTACATGATCATCCATGTTGCTTGTTTGGTTTGTTTTTAAAGGTAAATGATAGTTTTGGTAACGATATCAAAATGAGTTCGTACAGAATCCAATGAAATGACCACCAAAGTGTCTGTTTGTATAAATAAAACGTATGTGCTAAAGGATTCTGGAAGAAATTGTGTAATTGCTGAGAGATCAGCAAATAAGCACAGGATTCGGGTAGAGCATCGGGCCCGACGCTCAAAGCAATAATTATACACTGTCCCACGTGCGCTTATCTGTGTTGGGGAAGTTCAGTCTGAACATTATTCAGCGTAGATTTCAAGATTTCACAAAGTTCAGTTTATGTAACTGTACCAGATCTAGATCCTCGATGATATACTGACAATTAAGCCTGGTTCTACAGACTTTCTCATGAAATCAGTGTTTACTGCAACTACTGGAATTTCTCTTTAACTAAAAATTGTACATAGGTATAATATATTGTTTATTACGAGGGGGGTGCCATACACATAATAAATTATGTTGATTCCATTATTCTCAAGAAGAAACCATTCCCAAGTCAGTATTTTTTTTTTCCGCAAATCGCTTCTGGAAATGTCAGTGACCATTGATTTTTTTTTTTAGATGTCAGAATATTTTGGGAAAACCCCAAGGCCACCTGACAAGGTTTCCCAGGTATGCCACTTGTAAAAATTGTATTTGCTAAATCACAAGTTTTTAGTAGAAGTAAATTAAGCAATCAGGATTTGTTTTCAGACTCACTTTGTGTGCATCGAGTCCCAGTAAATGCTACTGTACATATACACCTGTAGCTAGCAACTTGGTCCAAGCATGTTCCCCCATTAAAACAGGGATTTGACAAACACTCATTGATATCTGTTATAAGAGAAAAAAAGTACAAGTAAATTTAGCTAATTTATTATCGATTCATGCTATGAATATTCATTAATGCTATAAATAATAATTGATGCATCACCAAAAGTAATAATTCAAGTATAGACAACGTCCAGAGACATACATCATTTCATAAAGAGTTCCGACTACGCAAATTCTGCCATTATGATAATGGCCATTTAAACAGGACTCAGTAGCCAATAACAATCAAGGTTTCAATGGTTGTTACAAAAAATGTCAAAGTTATTAACACAGTTGTAACTCTTTTATGAAATGGGCACCCAGACTGATTGCGTTTAGATTGTACCAATACAGGAGCACTTCATCTTGCAACTTGTTATTATGACAAATTTTCAAAAACAGTCCTAAGCTACTGAAATAAACCAATGTGATATTGGCTGATAGTAAAATTCATACAGACATTACGCATATGTTATCACAAGTCTTCATGAAATAAGATTATGTGTTCCCTGCAGATAGAGGAATTTTGATATCACACCCTATTTTGGCAGAGAATGGTGGTCTTTCACATTGTGAATGGTGACAAAAATACTCATCAAGGGCAGAAATCTCTCCCTAAAGGTAGGGGGGACCAGGTGCTGGAAATTAAAGTCATTTTGACCAAAATAAATTTGACAAGCAAAAAAAAAAGGTTATCACCCCAAATGTATGATCATCTCGTCCATAATACGTTATTTATATCAATTTTGAATGATGTTTTTCTTTCCATCATAAAAGACTAAAAGACTACCCCCCCATGGTCACAATGTACAATATGCAACCTCAAATTGTCAAAAAAAGGGAAGCTTTCACATTAAAAAAAATACTTTTTGCTGGTGTGTGATTAAAGGAAATAAACATAGATCTACGATCAGTTAGAGGAAGCAGTCAACCAAGAGATGTCTACCAAAGTGTCCACTTATGAATGAAGTGGACAATAATGGACATTCTTCTAATCTACTCTATCCTTAGAAATTTCCTTTTCTCCTGTCCTATTGCATTCCATTCAAGAAAAAAAAAACAATAATAATTATAATTCCAAACTGAAATATGCATATGATACAATTTAATAAGTCACAACTGCACATGCACTTCCACTGTTACTTATCAGAAAACTTTTATTCCTGATGCCATTAGACTGTGGAATATTCTCCCTGCCATTACAGTTAACTGCAATTCAGTAGCCAGCTTCAAGGCTGAGGTGCAGAAAATCCAATTGCGCTAAGACTGCGCTGATTTTTTTTTTTTTTAAACCGCACGTGTACGTAGAATAGATCTTCCACAGCACTGTACATACTCCTGCATGATTCTACAATTACGATGATACACCAACCTGGTGGACTGTACTTTAACGGATGATGATGATGATGATTTCCAGTCATATATTTTCTTCTGCATTTAAGTATTTGTAGATATCTCAATGCTCATTTTTTTTTCAAATATATATAATGATGCTAAGGAACATACATTGTGGGTGACTGGTGCCAGTTGTATTGAGATCAAAGTTGACAAGTATATGTACATATGGGATGTCTATCCCAACGCGATAGGGTCATAGTTAAACTTACTATTTTCACATCGTGTTCCATCGTATCCATCTGGGCACTGGCACAAAAATCGGCTAACTTGATTGATACAAGTACCTTGATTAAAACAAGGATTGCTACTGCACTCATCGATATCTGAAAGAGTAAACAAACAAATGAATCATAGAGTATTACTTTACTCATTGCTATCTGAAACAGAAACAAATTGCCCAAACAAATATCAATACTTAAATTTTATTCAAGTCATGTCTAAAAATCATTAACAGAGTTTAATTTTGAATGGTACTACATATACTTCCTCAGTTAGATATATGTTTCTTCAGTTTTTGTTAAAGGGGGGGAGTGGGTATATTTACTACTAATTCAATAGCATCGTACATATTCAGAAGCTTACATAGCATGTAGGCATTAAGTTAAAAATCAAAGAGGTCATGGTTGAGTACACATTAAAATAAACAAGTGGAACGCCTCTGGCTGTCTCGCCTGCATTACGCGATTCCATATAATGCCCAAAGTTTGTTGACCCTAAATGACCTTTGACCTTGGTCATGTGACCTGAAACTCAAGCAGGATCTTTAGTGATACACCATTACCCTTATGATTATGTATCATGATCTAGGTTCATATTCTTTCTAAGTTATGACGACATTTCAAAAACTTAAACTTGGTTAAGATTTTGATATTGATTCCCCCAACATGGTCTAAGTTCATTGACCCTAAATGACCTTTTACCTTAGTCATGTGACCTGAAAGTCAGGCAGGGTGTTCAGTAATACTTGATTACTCTTATGTCTAAGTCTCATGAACTAGGTCTATTTACCTCTTAAGTTATGATGAAATTTCAAAAACTTAACCTTGGTTAAGATTTCAATGTTGACAACGCCGCGTCGGAAAAGCGGCGCCTCTAGTCTTGCTCTGCTATGCAGGCAAGACAAAAAGGGATGCATTGAAATCACTTTTAATATGGCACAAAATGTCTACTGCAAACTTTAAATAAACTTTAATATTCCTGTGTTTAAGGTATACTCATTCATGCACAACTTGATAAATCTATTAATTTTTACACAGAAGTCAGCAAGTGCATATATTTCTCTATGCAATCAGTAATTCTACTCAAAACCTTTGGTTAAAAAGCTATGCTATTTTATTTAAGGAGAACTTTTGATTAGTACTATGGTTACTAGTTCTTTAGTATTATTTGTTGACATGGCCCTGTGTAAAGAGAACTGATGATAAACTATCTATATATTAAATCAATAAGAGTGATAGGTTTTCTCATAGGGTGACCAATCTTACCATTTTCACATCTTACACCAGTAAAGCCTGGAAGACAGCTGCATAAAAATCCATTCACGATGTTGATACAGTTCCCTCCATTCTCACAGGGAAAACTTATGCAAGTATCCACCTCTGTTGATTTAATACAGACAAAGTGCAGATCAAAGGAAAACCCATATGAATACATATAAGACTGATCATTCAAAATAATCAACAATTTGCATCATATTGGAAGAATTCTTTGAGCAAACAAGCATAAAGCTCCAGCGACGTCAAGACGCTTTATTTTCAAATGTTTCATATTTTTCACCAGTAAAGCTTGGAAGACAGCCGCATAAATACCCATTCGCAATGTTGATACAGCTCCCTCCATTTCGACAGGGAAAACTTATACAAGTATCACTTCTGTTGATTTAATACAGATCATATGCAGATCATAAGAAAACCTTGATGTATATACAATACATAAGAGAGTTACCATGAAAAACAAGAAACAACAATTCGTCCATAGATTTAAAGATTTCTTGAAATATAACTCTGAGTACAGTTCTACTGACAACATCAGGTCTATAAGTTTTTCTTTTCAATTGTGCATGATACTGGGGCAGGGGAAGAGGGGGCATACTTCCGATTAATCCCAATCAACGAAGATCTGTCATTGATAATATGAATCTGTAAAGAAAATTGCCTGGCATTTTCCTGAAATTATTGCCTGTATTTATTACTGCTTTTTTACCTTTGCTGTATTTGTGACTCTGGTTTGACTAACAAGGTGCCTTATAAAGCAACAAGTTTGTTCTTTATTAATTTTTTCAAAAATATTACCATGCGATGAAAGCCTGACCAGGGCCCCATCTTAAAAAGGGTTACAATTGATCAAATCAATCGTAACTCTATGGAAATCCATCAGTGTCATAATTTTTTCTACAGGAAATTTGCACAATGTCCTTTGTACACAAAAAGAAGCACAGTGAATTTTCAAGAAAACAATGAATGCATAAATATAAATCATAGTTAGAAAATATTTTGAACAAACATGCATTAGAGATGTTGATGTTGCTGGCTGTCCATAGTTGTAATTGATTGGATCAATTGCAACTCTTTTTGAGACGGGGCCCAGGAATTTCTCAGCGCATACGCAGGGTGAAATTTTACCAATAGAATTACCTAGAGTTACCATCGCTGGCCTTAAACAAAGCAGTCTCGTGGATCAAGTGAAGGGGAAGTACTGAAGTACGCCTACTCTTTTGTAAATGCAAGCATATGATTATATATTACAATTGGATACGTACGGGTTTCACATCGTAGGCCAGTGAATAGACCTTGGCAAGTACAGGTAAACTGATTGAGTAGGTTAAAGCATATCCCTCCGTTCAAGCATGGATTTCCAGCACACTCGTCGATATCTACAATTGAAAATAAAGAAAAGGAACAAATATTTATTAGGGGTTTTGCCTAGACATGGCTCGTAGAGGGTATACAGCTGAAAAAGTCAAGTAAATTATTATTTTTGCCAGTTTTTTATATACTTTATGTATATGGAAGGGAAATGTGATTGTATTTTTTCACCGATTTATACCGTGTTACAATGGCTCATAGTCAAGAGAAATTTAGTGAATTCACTATCCCAACTATTTGCTGCCCCTTTATAAGCTTGCCTTCATGGTACACTGCCAGGTCAGAGGATGCTTATGATTGCGTATCAATAATAATATTAATACATTACATTCTATTCTAAAGCACATGAAGCCCTTAAAAACACTGCACTAATATCTCGCTTCTGCTAGGCTGGCGAGACTTAAATGATGAAAACATGTGATTCAAATTTTTGTGTTTTATATATCTACTCCTCTACAGCTTTACTTCACTGTGATAGTAAATAGCACGGTTAAATGTTACAAATTTCTTGTTCAGTATTCTCATTCACGTAGTGGATAGCTTACCAATTTCACAGTTAGTTCCTGTAAATCCAGGGATACACGAACAGAAATACCCCGTAGCAACATCCGTACACGTTCCACCATTCACACAAGGAAAGCTTAGGCAAGTACTTATTCCTAATAGAGAAAAAATTATATACCATAATAATATTAATAATAATGTCATAGTTTACCCAGGGTAGCCACTTCAGTTCTGAAAACTGCTCTCCCAGCAGGCCGTGCTTAACATGATAAAGTTATTATTACCCCGGCTTTAGCATGGCTACCTTGATCCGGAGCTCGAGCATTCAAGGAATTTCTTCCTAACGGGACCCATTCACCTCACCTGGGTCAAGTGCAGCACAATGTGGGTATATATTTCTTGCTGAAGAAAAACACGCCATGATTTTCTATCACAAATTTTTTTCATTTTACTGTACATCATATGCATATTATTGTTCAGAACTCTCTTTATTACAAGATAATTATTCTTTCTTTAAAAAAAATTCTGAGTTTGTCATGATTTCACTTGCAGTTATAATTATGTCCATAGTTCTTCAACATTTGTAAAATTTGAATATTCATCATTTTTAAATCAAACACATCATTGCAATAAAGACTCATATTGATCATACATCATATTTATTCATATATATTTTGTTATTGATACTTACTGTTTTCACAGTTAGTTCCTTCAAAACCTTGTGCACAAGAGCAAGTGAAGCTAGCAATTCCATCAATACAGGTTCCACCATTCAGACATGGTTGGCTTAAGCACTCATTAATGTCTACAAAGTAAGTATTAGAGATAATATCAAATTTCCAAATTTTCTGCTGAGTGATATGATTAAATCTCTAATTTGTCTAATTCAGTGAATGTCAGACTGTTTAATTTACATACAGTATTTCAGAAATATTGATGTTTCTCAATCAATTACCCACTGTAACAGCCATAATTGATGTGTATTTACAGCTTTAACTACTCTTTTGAAATAGAAATTACTTGAATAATTGTGTGACCTAATTGTTATACGATGCAAACATTGTAGTATAGTATCTAGACTAAAAGATCATATGGGATAACATTATTCAATCAAATCTTTCAAGCAATTAATCAGTATTTATTTTTACAAGTCACTAAATTTAGTTTTACTTCTATTGCTAACATACAAAACGATTATCAAAATAATTCATATCTCTCATTTATCCTTTTCAAAAAAAAAATTTAAATAAAAAAGAAATGTTGTTGTCACTGCTGACGAGAAGAATGGCATTCACGTAAGCAAATTCAAATATTGAGGCTTGTTTTATTATTATCTCTAGTTCACTACATCAAACATGTTGTAGAAAGTAGAGAAATCCTTTACTTGTTTCACATCGTGAGTCAGTATATCCGGGAGGACAAGCACAGAAGAATGAAGTAAATGCATTGATGCATGAGCCTCCATTGTTGCAGGGACCACTTGCACAGTTATCTATCGCTGAAATACAAGAAAAAAATTATAATAATAGGCATTTATATAGCGCCATCAATCTAGAAATAATCTATTCCGAGGCGCATTGTCATTATTATTATTACCCCGGCTTTAGCTTGAGCTGCCTTTCAGCACTCATTGCATTCATGGAATTAATCCTGCCGGGTAACCATTCACCTCACCTGGGTCGAGTGCAGCACAGTGTGGATAAATTTCTTGCTGAAGGAAAACACGTCATGGCTAGGATTCAAACCCACAACCCTCTGTTTGAAAGGCGAGAGTCAGAACCACTAGACCACCATGTGCCCACACATAATAAAAAGGAAAGGTTGAATTTCATCTTAATCATACAAAAAAATTATTACATTTTATGAATCATTGATTTTAAGATACATTGCAGACTTTGAAGTGTCTTATAAATAGCATATTAATAGTATTAACACAAAGAGCAACTACATCTTTTATTACTGTATGTAGAAAAACCCCAAAACAAATCATTTAGTTACAAAAAAGCAGTATTCAAGATAGCATTCAAACAATACTAATATCAATACCACCATACTATAAACCACAATGATCCTGACAATGATAACAAGGAATAATTTTCCTGGGATGGCATAGCAATTTGCTCCACAATATTTTAAGGCTGCTACACAAACTTCTTTTGTGTAGCAGTTTCCTCTATGACTAAATGCTTATCAAATTTGGTATTATAAACAAAAAATGTTCCCCGACAAAAATATAATAATTAGAATTACAATACTGTTCATACACTGTCTTAGAAACATTTTTGACAAGTGAATTATGAATAAGTCTAATTTTTTAATCTCATTCCACGTATGATTAACCATTACTAGGAATTTCATTTCATTAACCATTCACAACAAGTGACTAGCAGTAGGAGGTTTTACAGTCACTAAAAATAGATTTACTTACGAGTTTGACAATTAATCCCAGTAAATCCTGGCGGACATCGACATACATATCGATTGGGTTCATCATCACAAATACCTCCATTCTGACAAGGATTGCTTAGGCACTCATTAATATCTGCAAAACAAAACACCATATCACGCATGTTTGTGGGACTAAATATTATTTTGTAGGCCTACTTCATCCCTTTTTTATTCTTCAAATTGTATAGTATAGTATAGTATAGTAATGGTTTATTGGCAATACGTGATTGGCAGCGAGTGGCTAAAATATACAAAATATAAGAACATACACAGATATTTTACAAAGAGTACATAAATTTAAAAAAAATCATTCAATACCTAGTAGATTAATTTACACAAAGATTTTTATTATGACGGATCTAATTACATAAAGGAGTTCTAAGTGTAAGTGAAATTATAAATCGCATTGAATCAAATATTGCATATATAGACATAAGAATGCAAAATGAAATCAAATGGTAAAACAAAAGAAAATCATATTCAAGTCAGCAAAAATCTTATTACAGATCAAGTATTAGAAGATTCATTACTGATTAATGAGTAAACAACATAAATGTGTAAAAATCTCATTAATGTTGCATTGTATTAAATAAAAAGAAATTAATGGAATGATAGATTCAAAGGAAATGCATAAATGACCATTAGTTATTACAAACGTACAAATGTATTTGGGTTTCTAATAGAACAAACGAAAGCAGACTCTAAAAATTACGGGCAATCAGAAAGAAAGAGATCGGCAAGAAAGTGTATATTTGATTATTAAGAAATTTGCATAAAAAAGAGAAAACGTGCTTCAGTACGGGTGAGCAAAACAAACTACGGTAATCAAGGTTATTTTTTGCCATTTAACAGATCAACAAAGTTGGGGAGTGGACTGTTTTTTAATCTTTTCGTTTTGCATTGGATTTGTTCATAGATGAGACTTTGACGGAGTTGTTTGGTGTTATTTCTTTTTGGGGGTAGCCAGTTAGAATAGATAGAGTGTTTTGATAGAGACTTAGCAAAATCTAGACATAATTTTCTTCTCCTTGTCTATGTAATATTTTCATTTCATTGCGATATAGCACTTTTTTCTTCCTAAATTTGATGTTTTAGAAATGAATAGAGATTGATAGAGAATATCTCTAGCATTTTAACATTGCAAAAGTGCATGTGAAAACAATGAATTTGATGATTCAATCACATTCCCAATTTGGGGGTTTTATTGATCATCTTTTTTTAAATTGGTTTAAATGAAGGTGAATTACGGATGAAATCTACATAGGTAAAATTTCTTCCTCTTTATCCTGATGTGTATTGAATATTTTAGTAACAGGAGAGATCACGCTGAGATCATACTCACTCTATTAAAGGTATTGTTTAACTTTGTGAGCAGCCGATTTAAAAAATTCTCAAACCAAGATGAAACATGTGTACAAGTGCATGTATTAGAACTAAAAAACCCTGAAAACAACCATTATTGAGAATGAAAAGCTAAAACTACAAGGCAAACCCCGATTTTGTAAATAGGCATCTTATAGACACCTAAATAGTACACATAAGTGTATGGGATGAAATTAAGATGGTGTTTTCGGTCACTTTATATTTCAATTTTTGAAGCACTAAATAATTATTTTCAAACGCAATTTTTTCTGGGCTTCATTTTTGTAACATATCACAGACACAGGTGACAAGTGTGACCTTCTAGCTCAGATTTTTTTAAATTCAAACCAATGTTAACCAATCACTTTAAGATTGTGTGCCTTGGAAGCCAGCATCGCATACCAATATACAAATATACTACATGTTATTACTCACATAGAAATAATGTAATGGAAACATATATATCTGATATCATATACTCACCCTGTTCACATTGTGTGCCTTGGAAGCCCGGGTCACATATACACATAAAAGAGCCAAAGGTGTCAAAGCATCTCCCAGTCCCACATAGGTTAACAGTCACTAAGCACTCATTGATATCTATCAGACAAGGAATGAGGTTACTTTTGTTTGTTTTTAATCTGTGATTGAAAATATGATTCCCCGACAAACCAATAGAAGTATTAAGCAAAATCAAATGCAATGAATGTGCACACACATACAATAGACTATGTTAAATCAACTTAAATGAAGCTTGATTTTATAACATATTTCAAGCAAGAGTCCAATAAAACCAAGTCATCTTGGCTTTCATGGTCTAATGTGTTCAGTTATTTTGATACTTTTTAACTTGTACCTGTTATGTCATGCCTGGTATAATGTAATACATGTGTGTGTTATATTAATGAGCAATATTTATATTCACATGCAATATTTTCTTTATGCAATGAGGAATGTATTCTCATGTACGCGATTGTGCATAATGTGAACACACATGAAACAAACAATGAATAAAAGAATTAACAAATCAATAAATAAATCAATAGATAATGAATAATAAAGTTAGATAAATAAATAATAAACAAAAACAAATTAGTTTGTAAACAAATTTTGGGCATTACTCCTATGTGTTTAAGATTGCATGCTTGATCTGTAATGAAAATCATAAGTCAGAAAAAATTGGAACCAGTGGGATTCAAACCTGCCATCTACTGCTTTTCAGGCAGCGACTTAACCACCAGGCTATTCCGGTTCACGGCTAAGCATGCGATTTTAAACACATAGGAGTAATGAAGAAAATTCTTTTACAAATTATAATTTCCTCCTATCAAAGCCTCTTTATTTACAAATCAAATTAATAAATGAATAAGCATTAAAGGTTCAATTCAAAAGAAAGAGCAATTCTTTACTTTGTTCACAGTTGTCACCAGTGTACCCAGTTGTACAATCACAGGTATAACCACGTGCTGCTGTGCTATCTTCCCGACACGTCCCTCCAAAGAAACAACGTGCGACATCACATGGTGCTGCAAAGGAAAGAGCAAGAAAATAACCATCATGGGGCTGTTTCATAAAGCTGTTTGTAAGTTAAGAGCGACTTTAAGAACGACTGGTGAACCTTTGTTAAGCGCTAAACCATCGCCAATGGTATATAGCATTTACCAAAAGAAGGGATCACCAGTCGTTCTTAAAGTTGCTCTTAACTTACGAACAGCTTTATGAAACACCCACCTGATAAATCCATAACAGATAGAGGAACGGTAACAAAAAAAAAAAAGGTTATGTGTAACAGGTGGGTTTTTCATAAAGTTGTTCGTAAAGTTGCGAAAGACTTTACGTGCGACTGAAACATGTTATTAGGTCATAAATCAATTACTTAGGGATATCACATAGCACAAGAAGGGGACACCAGTCGTGCGTAAAGTCATTCGTATCTTATTATGAAACACCCACCTGGGTTAATCTAAGCTGAATATCATTTCACGGTGGTCAAAACCAGTACTGCAATCTTAAGACTTTAGAATTCACAATGGTATATCAAAGATATATTTGTATTTAATAGTTTTTTTCTCTCTTTCACTTGCAGCACTCACTCAAAATAAATTCTATCATAGACAATTTCTGGCAGTGATCACTCTTGTGATGAATGTGATGTTATCATAACAATGGGATTTCTAACTCTCCTCGGTCCTTTTACACAAGATGTACCATCTAAGATTAACTCAAGGGCCATTTCGATGACAATTCCACACATTCTAAATGACATAGTCATTGTCAATGGGCTCGATTCACTCACTGATATAAACTAAACACATTTGGGACTGCAAGCAAATGACTTGAAAATTAGCTGATATGGTAAGTGAACTTAGTTTTGAAATGGTAAATTAAGGTTTATTCATCTAATGATAGAAACCAATACCAATACTAAAGGGAGATGGAATCTAAATATATACCAAGTTATCCATTCTGCAACCTTTTTTAAAATCATCTAAGTTTCTGTTTTCATTTTAAACCTGCTGCTTTCCCAAAGACCGGAAACTCACGTGTATCTGTTGTACCAAAATCTCGACTGAGATTGTAGTCTACACCGTCTGCAGTTGTTTCCAGAGAAACTAAGTACGTTGTGGTGGGGTCAAGGCCGGAGAATGTTGCAGATGTCTGGAAAACTGTTTGGGGAGGTGCAGCTGGGCTCCCATCTAGATTTTGGAGAGATATCCTGTATTGAACGACTCCAGGTTGTGCTGGCCAATCAAAAGTAAGTGTCGTGGGCGTTGGGGTGTAAGTGAGTGGGATGTTCCTTCCTGTGTAAAAAAAACAATGATTAGAATAAAAATAGCATTAATACTAGTCATATTTATTATAACAACATTGATAACATAAGTGTAAATATAAATGATACAAGTAATAATGATAGCAATGATGATAGTAATGATAATAATAATAATGATAAGTCCTTTTCATCCTGATACTTCATGTTTGAAATTATTTATCCGCAGTTACTGAAGCATGAACACAACTACATGTGGGTATTAGTGCAATCATTTGAAATAACTGAAAGCAATATCAGTAATAATAACAAATAACATAAACAGGAGGAATCAAATGAGAAAGGTAAAAAAGAACAAGAAATAAGGGCCTGTTCGATAAAGAGTAACCACTAATGTCACTTTGCAACGACCAAGGGTACATGTCTCAACAGCCATCCACAATCAAGGTTTCCATGGTAGTTGCCATAATGGCAAAGTTGCAATAGTTGTAACTCTTATATTCTATGGGCCCCAAGAGTATACTCCGTTTTTACTCACCTATTTGGCATCTAGGACCCTGGAAAGAAGCAGTACATGAACACGTATACTGATTGATACCATCATTACAAGTTCCTCCATTTGCACAGGGAAAGCTAGAACATTCGTTGATATCTGTTAAAAGAAAATTGGAAACAAGTCTTCAAGCAATTGTGATGTAAGGAGAAGTGATTGTCCTTTTAAATACTATGCTAAATCTTAAAGTTGATCCTTCAATTGGTTCTTCCACTATCATGATAAGATATCTCAATGTATGTAATGACCTTGGTGATCTTTGACATTTGACCTTGATGACTGAAAATCTATAATCAGATCATGGTTCATATTGCATTCATACTTGGACCAAATTGAAAGTTTATCTGTCAGATGGAAGCAGAAGGATATAAATGCAACAAATAACTCCAAAAATTTCATGAGAATTAGGGTTAAAACACAAAAGAATCCTAATGTGGAGCCGATTATTTCAAACACTTGCTATTTCAAATTATGTATATGTCATTGTATGATAAATTTGATAATCACTCTCAAATTAATATTGCTTTGTCCGACTTCTAATGAACAACAGTATTATATGTTAAAATAATATCCTACTTGTTTCACAGTTTGTTCCAGTGAAGCCAGCGGGACAAACACACTGGAATGACGGGAAAAGATTGGTACACGTTCCTCCATTCTGACAAGGTGGTGGGTTACATGCGTCCAATTCTGTGTATGAGATATCAAGAAAATATTGACGACAAAAATGTTTAAAACTTCACAACTGAAAATCTGATAATTTAAAAAAACAAACACCTACCTTGGCATTAATAAACAGAAGAAAATGCATACAAGTACACAGAAATTTCATACATAATTTATTACACATGCCATTTTTGTTGTTGAAATGTAATGTATGTAACCCTGTATTATGGAGATTAATAGACTTCAAACAAGCAATTAATATGGATCATACACATTATCTTTTCTGAAAACTTTCAATCACGAGCAACTGTTTATCAGAAACCAGGGCCCTGTTTCATAAAGACCATTATGGTTAAAGGCCAGGTCCACCCCAACAAAAAGTTGGTTTGAATAAAAAGAGAAAAATCCAACAAGCATAATACTGAAAATTTCAACAAAATCGGATGTAAAATAAGAAAGCTATGATGTTTTAAGAATTTTGCTTAATTTGACAAAATAGTTATATTCACATATTATATTCTGGTCTGTATGCAAATGAGGGGGCTGATGACATCATCCACTCACTATTTATTTTTGTATTTTATTACATGGAATAAGTAAAATTTTCCCCTCATTGTCATGTGAAGCTAAGTTTCATTCCTCCCTGAACATGTGCAGGCCTATATACCATTCTTTTAACATTTTGTGGTTCAAACAAGAGGGTCCATAATTTTCAAATCTATGAAAATTGAAATATTGCATAAATCAAACAATAAGAAACAAAAGAAATAGTGAATGGGGGACATCAACTCTCTCATTTACATATCACTTACTTGTGCATGTATTAAGTTAGGAAAACTTTAAAATGTAAAACACTTCCTTATTTTACATTCAATTTTGATGAAATTTTCAGTGATTTGCTGGATTGTTTTTTCTCTTTTTATTCTAATTAACTTTTTCCGGGGGTGGACTTGACCTTTAAACTTTGCCATAAGGGTAATTACCATGGAAATATTTTTATTGATTGACTGCTGGGGACATGTTATCAGAGCAGTTACCAACATGGCAATGTTACCACAATCGTAAATTCTCCATGAAACAGGCTTCTGACATAGATCAACTCACGCATAGCACACGTCGTTCCGGAAAAACCTGATGGGCAAATGCAGGTGAAAGACTGCGCTCCATCTATGCAAGTAGCTCCATTCAGGCAAGGGTTATTTCGACAATCATCATTGTCTGTTGAAAAAAATGAAGATATCCATCATGTGTTGATATGATTGATAACAGTGGTACTTGAATAGCCAATAGAAATAAGTGCTAGCAAAGAATACATTAATATCTTGGTAACTCCCGTAGAACTCAGAAGGACAGCGTTTTGCTGATAAAAGCCAGGCTGGTATATACCGTATTTTCCGGTGTATTAACCGCACCTTTTTCCATCGGGGAAAACCTCGAAAATGGGGGGTGCGGTTTATACACGAACACAGAGAAATCCGACCTCAGAAACTTAATTGACTTGACGAAAATTTAGCATATATAATGAATGTGTGACATGTTTGAAACGTGGACTTGTAAAAAGAATGAAATAAAACTCACTTTACATCATCTCTGTCTTTCTCTTTTCATAATTTAATGATTTTTGTCGTGGCGTTCGTGGACGGCAAATCCATGTTCGGTGAGCGCTCCTCGGTAGCGCCTGCTGGCATGGCTGGTCGGCGCTGGGCGCGCCGCAGCCTAGCGACGTACAGGGAAACTGAAGGCGGAGCGTCGCGCAGTACCGTAGACGTAGTTAAAATTTTACCCTCTTCTGTTTGAGACCGATCTGCTAGTGTAATTGACAGCTAATGTCATACCTCTAATACTGAACAGTAGGGCACTAAATTTTGAAGCTGCCTACTATCGCTTTTCCAAACCAAAAATAAGAAAAATCCCAGAAAGAAACAGAAATCTTGCTCGAGGCCTTTCTAATGTGCAGCTAACTAAACTTGAAGACTGTACGTGTTGAAGCGCCATCTACCGGTATTGATTGCTTTTGCAGCAATGGAGAACGTTGCCAACTAACCCTTTCGTGACCATTGTCGCCAAATTGCGACAAGCGGCAACCCCGCGCCATTTACCAATGTCGCATTTTTGCGACGAGAATCAGTCCCTCCGAAAAAAAAGAATATAGGATTTTAAATCCTCTGGCCCATTTTATGGGCGGGCCCTTTTCAGGGCCACCAATTCTCCAAGAAAGAATAATCTTAATACCCCATATGAAATAAATATTCAATGTTCCCTTAATATGATATACGATATCATTACAAAATAATAATATACGATATCATTAACAGTACTATATCAAGAAGACAACAAAACAATTTAAAAAAAAATTGTATTTCATCCACATCCACATCACATCATTTTTCTCATTTAAAAAAAAAACTTAATATCAATGCAAGATGCAATGCCCGATCGTCCCTTCCCATCCCCCCCCCTGGCTGCGGCGACTCACGAGCCACGCGCATGCGCTCCCTCCATGTATGCTCAGAAAAAAAAAGTTAAAAGCCGACGTGACTGCTCGTCTCGCTCGGCCAACAGTCCGTTCTCAAATTATTTGGTCATGTGATGGTGTTGAGTTGCTTAAGTAAACACAATCCCAATTCGTCGTCAACAGGTAATAAGTCTGTTTTATGAGTATTTATGCAAAATTCATACGTCAGGACGAATCACTTTGGACGTACCAGAGGCAGAGCTCGGGGCAGCCGGCAGCAGCCCGTAGACTCAGCACCACGCACAGGCATTATCGCTGTGTATTGCATGAGCGAGATAATTGCGTCAAAATTGTCGAAGTGAAAACACTTTGCATCGAACAAATAATATCTTTTCGTATATTTTATTGCTTCAGTATCACGGAGAATGCATGAAGATATTCCTTCAAATATATAGAATATGACACAGATTTCACTATTTCTGGTTTCCTCAATTTTTTTTTTCTTTTTTTCCAAGAGTAAAAAATTGGGGGTGCGGTTTATACACGGCCGCGGTTTATATACCGGAAAATACGGTAACCAATTACCTAGGAAACATTTTCCGTCTAGGTTAATCAGTCAAAATGGCTTACCTTATAGATGACAGATATTACTCTCGGGCCTTTTTATCAAAGTGGAGACAATGGCAGAGTGAGGATTCGAACTCACAGCCTTGCGATTATGAGTCCAATGCTCTAACCACTGGACCACACAACCCGTAATAACAGACAGATAAATTATTTCACAAACAGCGAGTTGGGTTCATGGCAACAATAGATATGTTTTATGTGTGTCATGTGTGTATTGGGAAATTAGGAATGAATTCACAATTACGGTGAGGCTTCAGGCTTCATGCCCATGTCAATACTTACTTATTTCACAGCGTATACCAGAGAAACCTTGGACACAGTTACAAATGTATATCCCTGGGAAGTCCCGACATGTTCCGCCATTCTCACAGGGGTTACTTGCACATTCATTGATGTCTGGATGGAAAATACATAAAATTACTAGATGATACAAACTGAAACACAACATCCATTTGATTGATTTGATTAATTTAGGTTCCACACAGTTTCTTACAATGCATGCATTTACATTGAGATCAATCTACAATACATACCAAGACACCCAATGAATGACAAAATAATTATTTTTTCATATTAAAGAAATGTATTCTGATTGGTTTTAGATTCATGAAATGGTTTTTACTGGGGGATAATTTTTATTTCTATTTGTTCGTCAACAACTGCGACTTTGAAAAATAATTAATATTGAAATTATTTATCGTTATTTATAGCGTTGTTAGAAAAAAAATATGTAGTATCAAAACAATGCAAACCAGCAAACAGTATCTTATATTGCACAATTATTATTGATTTGTTCATTCATTCATGTCTTTAATTAGAAAATATCTTCATTGAGGGCCCTACGCAATGATAACATATATTTGAATAATATCTACAAACCAACTCCGTCACACTACTAAAACATAGAGATATGTCATTTTACTCCATGAAATATTCCCAGAATCACGGTCATAACATGATGAGGGTTTTGTAACCATTATTCATTCAGGTTCCGAGAGTTGATCTATAAATAGACAAGTTGGATAATGCTTAGAGTAGTAGTTATTTTGAGATTGTTATTCTTTTTCGGTTTCACAATATTAGATATCTGCATGCTACCCTACGCATTTGATGGCCTTGCATTTCAATTCATGCTCACATTTTCTTTTTCTATCATGCCTGAAGCATTAGTACAAAATGATTTTTTGGGGGCGAGATGGGAATGGACTTTTTGCCTTTTTTCCAGGATTTGAACACCTTTCAACGAAATATGTATGAAGGCTATTGAGACTGACTTACCCGTAGCGCATGTTGGTCCCTCGTACCCTGCAGGACACTGACATCGGAAGAACCCCAACTGATTAAAGCATGTGGCACCGTTAATGCATGGTCCCGATGAGCATTCATTGATATCTGCAGTAGTGATCCAATCGTGGATTAAGTGATGATAGCGAGAAATATGACGAATATTACTTAATGAAAATACTAATACATCTATAAAAAGGAGTGAATAACAATAACAATACTAGTACATTTTACTAATATATTAGAAAATATTACATTAGAAATATGACAATGAATATAATGAAAATACTAATACATCTATAAATAGGCGTTAATAACAATAACAATACTAGTACACTACTGATTTGTTAACATTTAGAATAGTGTAATGATCATGGTGATACTAATAAATAGACACAAAAACAATTTGCTAATATATTACACCACGGAGACTGCCAAAGCTTAGTTTCAACTGACGATTTACTTGAGGCAAACAGTTTCCGTTGCTAAAGGTGCACAAAAGAATCCAAAGGAAATTAGGTTCCTCTGATGTTCAATGCCATTTCATTGGAAAATCAGGAAATCAGTTCAAGGAGCATAGTGACAAGGACCCCGTCTTACAAAGAGTTTTGATTGATCCAATCAATCATAACTCTATGGAAATCCATCAGTATAATTTTGTCTACAGGAAATGTGCAAAATGTCCTTTGTAAACAAAGGCAAACAGACCAAATTGTCAAGAAAGCAATGAATGTATCAATATGCATCATATCTAGAATATTTTTTGAATAAACATGCATTTTAGATGTTGATGTTGCTGGCCTTCCATAGATACGATTGACTGGATCAATCGTAACTCTTTGTAAGACGGGGACCAGATGGTAAATATGAGAACCAAATCTTTATTGAAGTATGCCTAAGAACTTGGGATATGTTTGATCAGTTTCAATTCTGAAAAAAATACTTATTTTGAATTCATACTTTGTTAGTACTCACACAGAGCAAGTCATGTATTCATCATATCATCAAAAAGTGGCAGTGAAAAGGAATCATTACAAATACCCAAACTGCACTTTGAATGGCATGTATGTCTGTATTAAGCTAGTGAAGAATTATTTCACCAATCTGCAAGAAAAGTTCAGTTTCACAGGCCTAAACTAGTTTTGCTGTTGACTTCCATCGTGGCTCAACAGGAAATGTTTACTGCGATTCAAAATATTATATAAGCCTGGCTCTGACCTGTTTCACAGTTTATCCCACCAAAGGCCATTGGACATCTACACTCGTACGAGTTTACACCATCCAAGCAAGTTCCTCCATTGTTACAAGGTTGACTGGAACACTCATCAGTTTCTTTTGAAGAAGAAAAAATACACAGCAAAAATTTTAGTGTTGATTGGTGTAGATGTACATACAGGACAACACCAGTCATTTTACTTACGTGCTAAATTTGTGGTGTTATTTCAACACCCATGGGTGTTAGTTTCAATTGAACACCTCTGCTTATTACTTTTACACAGTTTAGTGTTATGTTCGAACTCTAGGGTGTAATTATATCACAAGGTGTGATCCACTATGGACATCAACTGGTTTGGAGGAGAAAATGTGCTATACATTGATTAGGAGTTGACCAGAAAAAAAAGAACAAGTAATCTCTGCAAAAATTCAATTGTTTCCTAAAGTACCATCAACCTTTTTAGATATTTCAACAAAGTATTGAGAAAGAAATTAAAGCAAATCTGGCCGAATCAAATGTTGATGATCCAGTGGTCTAATTCTATATGAAACTAATATCACTGATCAACTTACGAGATTCGCAGTTTACTCCGGTGAAACCAAGTAAACATCTGCACACATAGCTTGAAAGAGCATCTACACAGGTACCGCCATTTACACAGGGCAACGAATTACATTCATTAATTTCTAAATAATTTAAGAAAAGAGAGTGTTGAGAAAAGAATTAATGTAAAGAAAGCACCACTATTATTTCAATGTATAACAAAAACAACTACATATAATTACAAAGAATTTATTTGAAAAATACTTACTATCTACTGTTTGCATAGTTATTATTTTGTACAACTTTACAAATACCAAGGAAGTGCAAAATTTACTGGAGAAAATTATTGCTATTCAAATTTTATATTGCTTTGAAAATAATGTAAAGCATTCAATATATTGTTCATGTATTTGTCTAACATCACACACTGTGGAATATTACATGAAATTGGTCTTTTAATACATTTTAGAATACTGGAATTATTAAACAATTTTTAAGCTTCAACCAACCTTAATGATTATTTAATTTATCATCCCCAACTGATGCAAGTTTTCTGTATAACTGGAATTATTCTCTCTTTTTATTCTATTATTTTACTTGGCTAAGTCATTTTTTTGTATTTACTCCTAAAAAAGATATTGTTGAAGTAAGTTATCACTAAAAGGATGTTTAACATTTATGTTTTGTAATTCTTGGCTGTGTTTACTTTCCCCACTGTGGTTTTATGTCTCATCCAAGGCATATGTGATCATTCACCTGTATGGATACAGTGGGGTAGTCTTAAATGAAACAAAAATCCAAGAATTAATTTAAGAAGAGTAATTTATGAGACGATCAATATAAAAGTAGTTTTAGCAGTATTGGTTATAAAATAAGAGATTTATAGAAAGTCTGAAGAGTGTTAATGTACTTTCTATAGGGATCCTTAAATCTACAAAACTATCTTTCAAATGATGGAAATCTGAAGATTTGTGTACACAACAAAGGGAAAGTTGTCCACAATATCAGCCATTTTAAAGCATGTTTGCTAATTTGAGGATCCCTGCAGAAAGTTTTTCAAGGATTTTAAAACTCTATTATCTTCCCGGCTACAGAGAATTCAGAATATCTCCGCAGGTAGCGAGTACACGCACTAGATATACAGCACCTACTTCATCCATTCTGCCCAATCTCCACTGGCTCCTGGGGCGGTATTCTGAACATTGTCTTTTCTCAGAGATATGACAAAATCTGTATTCATAAATTTTGTCTCTTCTCTTTAGCATGCACAATAAATATGCGTTCTTAAATGCGCATAATCCCAAAAACAAGCAAAAGATATGACAAAAGTTATGACAGGGTCTAGCAGTCATAAATTTTGTCATATCTTTTAGATACCAAATATCCCGATACCCTGCATGCAATGGTATTATTTAGATTAGATTGTGGTGTTAGTTTCACTCATCATCCATGACTATTTTCAAAAATATTTTTTCATGCTACAATTAGTTAGGCCCTACATGTCAATTCTTCCTCTTTTTCTATGTTTTCCTTTTTTTCTATCTTTCTTCTTAAAATCCTTCACAGCTACCTGCCTCTCTTTGTAATTAAGCAGACCAATATATGAGCAGTTACGTGATGCCAGCTACTGTATTGAGGATACGCCCCACGTGCCGCCGGGCCATCCTGTTGGCCAGAAGGGCTCCCACTAGGAACTAACGGTGATTTTAATTGGTTTTCCTCCAAAGAGATGGGCGGGAAATTAGAGATATGACAGGGAAAAGACAATGTTCAGAATACCGATTTGTGACAATCAAAGCGTTGTCACATCTCAGAGAGAAATAACAAAATTTATGACAAAAGTTATGAGTGTTCCAGAATAACACCCCAGGTTGATAAACGAATGTAATTCAAGACACTTCGCATCACCTACAAGGCTCTACTTGGACTTGCACCTTCGTACATTCCAGAACTACTTCAATGGTATCACTATTCGCGTACCCTTCGTTCACAAAATCACCTACTCCTCCGGATCCCATCTGCACGTACCAAGTACTATGGTTCTGGGACATTTGCCTTCACTGCACCAACACTTTGGAATGCTTTACTACTGCACATCAGAACTAAGACCACAGTTGAATCATTCAAGATCGCCTTAAATGTCACCTCTTCACAATGAAATAAACTTTTTTTGAACATGGATATTGTGTACTTTACCTACTTATATATGTTTATGTTATGTTATAATTATTTGTACCTACCTGTTTAATGAAAAGCACTTAAAGATTGATTTCTTTTAATATAAGCGATATATAAGCTTAACATATTATTATCATTATCATTTAATAACAGATTTTGATGAATATCCTTTAAATTGCTCCAATAAAACTAATTCTGTCCTTGGGTTTTGATTTCCTTTTAAATTCCGATCTCATTTGTGTTCACTTTCAGTCAATAGTGGAACAAAGTTTAGTGAGCGATCACTCTTGTTGCGATTCTTATGTTGACAATACTTACTTTTGACTTTCAATGTGTGATAAACTCATCAAGAATACTGTATATTTTAATATGTGATACTTTGAAGCTATCATGATACTATTTTCTCACAAGCTTGAACTGCTTCTGTACAAAACAAATAGAAAGTAGAACATATGAAGCTTACCAGTCTCACAATTCTGCCCGGTGAAGCCTTGATTACAAATGCATGTGGATGGGGATCCCGGTCCAATTGTAATACACACACCGTTCTGACATGGATCAGGATTGCACTCATCTATATCTATAATGTATGATATCAATACATGTATGCATATCAAATATATGCATTTTATAAATTTGTGTAAATCACTCATTCCAATTTTTATCAGACATTAATTCATTATTTATTCATTTACATATTATCCCAATATCAAGTCATTACCCTGCCAAACGAAAGGAAACCAAACTGAAATAATCTCTATGTAATTCAAATTTAATGCTTTCAAATGTGGGCATTGTACCTTGAAAGGCTAATCTCTTAACCCAATACTCCCGGGTTATTTCAATGCTTGTTATTACAGGGGAGGGGCCATTATGCTCCCCCCCCCCAAGATCTCTTCCATGGGTCGCCTGATTGCCTCAAAATTTTGCAAAAGGGTCAAGAATTGTGTAATCTAACAAAGTTGTATAGCTAGATTTACGGAAGTCCTGTTTTTAAATCACATGTAATTAATTTATGCTAATTTATGCAAGAAATCATAGATTTTGGTATTTCACACTAATTAAAGCCTCAGGAATAGCAATTTTTGGTACAAATGTCTTTCATAACTCCCTCATCAATTCTTGAAAGAAATAAGGTTGTGGTAATCATTTCTTATGTATTTTTGTTGTTTTTTCTATTTTCTTACGTATCTCCTTGTTTTCTATCGAGCATTTTCAGATGCCTATGTATAGGGTGTGAATGTGGGTGAGGGTGTGAGAGGTTGGGTGTGTGTGGTAATTATTTACACTAATTGAAACGATGATACTAAAAAAGTATTTACATAAATTGGAAACGCTCCTGATTTTGTCCATATAAGGTAACATACAGTCATTTAGAGAAATAGCGAAATTTCAGTAAACGTGTTCGGTAAACGTAATCTGACACCTGCGCTGTAGGTGCAATTGCCATAAAATTGGTGCCGGTATCAAAATATGCGGAAAAGATCCGAAAAAATGTCATGAAATTTTGTTTTTTAATAATGAGGCATTAGGGAAGTACCGACAAACCCCCCCCCCCCCCAGGAGTATTAGGGTTAATGGAGCTGGGCATTATGGCGTGCATCCTTCCACACCTGCAACCATGCATACACACATTAACAATCCCAATGATCCTATTTCTTATATGCCAATACAAATTATTCATTTTTTGTGTCTTTGTCCAAGATAGAAAAATCTGAATTGTAGTGCCAACTACTACTGATCCAACTGATTAATACACAAATTTAATTTTTTTTAAAATATAAGTCCATTACTTTTCATTCTATGAAAAAGAACTGTCAGTGATGTGAAATACCTTTTAAAATTTCCCATGAATAACCTCATGGTTTCATACTTTCCAATAATAGTTTGGTTATATTTATAAATATATGAAATTTTTGTATTACCTATTTCACAGTTAGTGCCCGAGAAACCAGTTTGGCATATACACATGAAACTGTTGACTGCATCTACACAAAAGCCACCATTGAGACAGGGGTTGATTGGTGCGCAGTCATCGATATCTGTGAAGTAAGTTTGAATTATGTATATATTTTTTATTTCACCAATTTCTACATTCATTGTTTAAGAATCCCTATCTTGGAGTCACCAACAATGCAATTGGATTATGACAATGCAATAAATAATCTTGGTAATCATAATGTTTGAACAAAACAATGTCAGCTTATGATTGGTCAAGGATGATAACAGGTTATTTTATTTATATATAAATACATATATTCATATAAATCAAGATATCAATATAAACAAAGAATGGTGCAGGAGACTAATAACCAGTGCTTAAGCTTTAGTCTTATTGGCCCGTATATAAAAGTTGGGTTTAACTTAGAACATGGTCTAACCCTGTGCTAAAATTATGGGAAGTCAAATATGTCAGAATGTTGTTTACAATGTACAATTCTTTTGTTAATACAGCACAGTATTTTGTAATACTGTGCTCTTTCCTAATTTTCCTATGGTGATGACAACTATCTTATTTATCCTTCCTAGACAATTAAGAATGATTCAAAAGTCAAGTGAGCTGGTGAATTGAGCCACTACTGTAAGAGATTTGTCACAATTGGCTTTCCATAGTTTAATCACTACATTAGACAAGAGTTTATTAAAATCAAACCCAACTTCAGAATACAAGCAAGTGACTTCACCAGAAGCAAACTTGGTACTGGTCTCCTTAATTATTCTTCGATATAGCTCTACTATACCACGTTGCATTGGTTATATAACTCAAAAGGATCTGGTACACTTTGCTCATCACGGCTATATATAAATATGAATATAATTGAAACCGTTAAAATTTTCTAGTAATCAGGCAGATAACGCAATTATATTCTATTCTCCGGAGATAGCAAGATGTAATTCCATTACATTCGTTAGTCAACAATCACATAGTTTTGTGAATCCTCACCCCATAGGAATAAGTAAGGAACTATCAAACAATAAAACAAATAGGGCCTCAAACTTACTTACTGTCAGACAAATTCAAAATAAAGACATTAATGATCATAAGAAAACACATCAGGTATCAATCATTATGTCCAGGGGTGGTATTCTGAGATCCATTTTATCTCAGATAAAATAAAATATTTTATCTCCGTTAAAATCAGTGAGATAAAATACCCTAAAATCTCTCCGAATTGGTATTCTGAAAACAATTTTATCTTCATTTTATCTCTGTAAGACACACCTATTTTTTAATCAATATCCAATTAGAAACGCGCTTTTATAGCTCTCTCATATCACTGAACCAATGGAAATCCATTCCGCTAGGAGGTGTGGCGAAGGAGTGAGATTGCGTCAAATTATTGACTTCAATACGCTTGTGCGTCTTTACAGAGATTTATTTTTAACAACAAGTGGAACGCCTCTGGCAGTCTCGCCTGCATTACGCGATTTAATATAGCAGCAGTGCTAACTTTGAAAACTATTGTAAGATAATCATTCACAAAAACACCATTCATATAATGACATAATACCACGTTCATTGACCATAGATGACATTTGAACGGTGACTTAAGACTTGTCAACTACACCAGACTTGCCAACATTGGAAAGATAGAATCCAGTAGATTTCGCGGAGGTATGATTTTGTGACGGAGCGGCGGAACGTTGTCCCACAGATGGGAGTTTTGGGTAGCAAAACACATTAAGAAACAACATTTGATAGTAACCGACAGCTGTCTAAACCATCAAAAAAATTACGATAGATGAAATGCACATTAGAGAGAATTCATGAATTGTCATTGACTAAATACACACTTCAGGCAATACAGTAGATTTTTTAATTAATTCATAAAAGAATGCATTCAACATGAAAATACCTTTAATTGGCCAGAGGGGGAAGGGGCTGCAGTAGTGGTAAACATGGTAAATGAGCTTATAAATATGTGGACTGTTTAAAGTCTCCGAGGGATTCCTGTGAAAACTGTCACACAGTCCCATTCTGCTTGAAAAGTATCTTTATACTTCGACAAGTATTTTGTCGTCTTGGTCTTGGATGACTCCATCTCCATGATCTCCATGGTCACTGGCGATGCGATTGAAGTGTGGATGAATCGGGACAGGGCGTGCTTCGCACAGCTCAGCCAGCCAGCGCCAGGCTAGCTCACTCACGAAAGAGAAAATGTTTGTATCCGATCAACCCAAGTGAAAGTAGGCGAAAAAATCTCCACTTTGCTTCTAATTCTTCAGGATTGTCAATAAAATTATTCCTAAAACTGAAAGTCGAGGTGTAAAAGTAATCCACTTGTTAATCCCATCGTTGATCCACATTTTCAGCTTGAATAAGGCGCAAGCAAGCTTACAAAAATGCCTCGCAGTGCTTGTGAACTTTCCTTCTCGGAGCTTCCTGGCGCAGCGCGGCCGGCTGGAGCCCCGCCGCGCCGGGGCGCATCGGGGGCCATGTGCATGGAGTACCGCTGAAGAGTTTTCATCACACATTGCAGAACCCGGAAATAAATGGCTTGTTAGACTACTTCACCAGTCGTTCAGTAAAATTATCTTCATTTACATGGGAAATCAATGTACGATTATACAAAAACTGGTAGAAGTTACTGGGTAAAATGAAAATGTGATAAGGAGGTTCCACGTGGGTTTTAGGGAGTTGAACATGCTAGACTCGTTAAACAGTCGTTTGTATGAATTTTACAATTTAACAGCTAAAAATCCTGATTATCCGGGAGATTTTGGCATGGGGTCGGGAGAACGGGAGATTGGATTGCAATCCAGTATTCTCCCGCAGGATCCGGGAGACTTGGAAGCTCTGCTACACCCATGTCCACATTTCATTCACTCTATCCATAAACTTTCAAAGTTATGATGGCAATTCAACAATTACCCCAACATGGCCTAAGTTTATTGACCTTAACTGACCTTTGACCTTGGTTTTGTGACCTGAAACTCACAGGGGATGTTCAGTGATACTTGATTACTCTTATATCCCTAGTTTTATGAAATAGATCCATAAACTTCAGAGTTAGAATGGTAATTCAACAAATACCCCCAACACGGCCAAAGTTCATTGACCTTAAATGACCTTTGACCATGGTCATGTGACCTGAAATTCGTACAGGATGTTCAGTGATACTCGATTACTCTTATGTCCAAGTTTTATGAACTAGATCCATAAACCTTCAGAGTTAGGATGGTAAGACCCCCAACACGGCCAAAGTTCATTGACCTTAAATGACCATTGACCATGGTCATGTGACCTGAAACTCGCACAGGATATTCAGTGGTACTTGATTAACCTAATGTCCAAGTTTCATGAACTAGATCCATAAATTTTGAAAGTTATGAAGGTAATTCAACAAATACCCCCAACTTGGCCAAAGTTCATTGACCCTAAATGACCATTGACCTTGATCATGTGACCTGAAACTCAGGAAGGATATTCACTAATACTTGATTAACCTTATGTCCAAGTTTCATGAACTTGATCCATAAATTTTCAAAGTTATGATAGTAATTCAACAAATACCCCCAACTTGACCAAAGTTCATTGACCCTAAATGACCTTTGATCTTGGTCATGTGACCTGAAACTCGAGCAAGATGTTCACTAATACTTGATTAACCTTATGCCCAAGTTTCACGAACTAGGTCCATATACTTTCTAAGTTATGATGTCATTTCAAAAACTTAACCTTAGGTTAAGATTTGATGTTGACGCCGCCGCCGTCGCTGTCGGAAAAGCGGCGCCTATAGTCTCGCTCTGCTATGCAGGCGAGACAAAAATGACAATACTCTCATCTTTTTTTCGAAGTCTATATCGCATCTTTTCAAGCATCATTTTAAAGACAATATTAGTCAAGAAAAGTCTGATGAAATGCTTCCTGATTGTACAGGAATAACTTTAAGGTGTTGTTCTCAATGAATATATAATTTTTCTTAATTTTCATGCCAACATTTGGAGTTAATTAACCTAGAAATATTGGCGAAATGAACGTCGCGGAGATAAAATAGCCCCTACCCTCTTTTAAGTTTATTTTATTTTTTCTTCAAAGTAACTTGGGCGCAAGCACATCACCCGCGTTGCAATGGCCAGATACGCGATGGGTATGTCTACGCAGCCACTGCTCTGTTGCGTATCATCATAAATACGCAAGATAAAATTTATACGCAAGATGAAATTTTAAATTTTATCTGAGAGATAAAATGTCATCTAAGAATACCAATTTCATTTTAAGAGATAAAATAAAATATTTTAAAGATAAAATGACATCAGAATACCGCCCCAGACTGCCACTGGTTTATTTGACGAGGAAAGGAAGGTTTCAAATCGCAAATCATGGTCATTGTCATAACATTTGAATGTAGGGCTGTTCAAGCATTGCAATTTTGGTAATTTTTTTTAGTAGTTATACCCCTACTCCATGATTACTCTGGAGGAGTAGTGTAAACATGTATGACTTACCTGTTTCACACAACGTGCCAGTAAAGCCAGCAAGACAAGAGCATGTAAAGGTTGTCAATACTTCCACACAGGTCGCACCATTTAAACAAGGATTGTTGGCGCAAGGCTGGGGTCCTAAGAATGAAGAAACAGTCCGGATAGGGAAATCACAAATGAATATTGAGAGCTAGTTACACATAAAAGACGAGTATGCTTGAAATATTTCATAATTCTTTGGGTCTTGGTGAATTGCATTGTTCATGCTTAAACCATAATTGAATTTTCTAAAATGATTTGATTTTAAATTGATATTCAATAACATGTATTTAAAGAACTATTTGATGGATCCATATTCCAGAAGCTGTACCCAATGATTTCAATCCAGTGTCTTAACCCAGTACTCATCACTAGTTTCTAATTAAAAATAACTAAATAAAATGATATAAATTATTAAAGTTTGCCAAATAAGCCTCGATGTCAGCATTACTGTTATTAGGCTTATACAGTGTATATAATACAAGTATATGAATATTGACGCCAGATTCAGCCTTCACGATGTCAGCATTACTGTTATTAAGCTTATACAGTGTATATAATACAAGTATATGAATATTGACGCCAGATTCAGCCTTCACGATAGCCTCTTGATCTTCATACTTATAATATAATCCCTACAGTAAACAGCTTTCTCAGCATCAATCAAACTACATCCAACAGGAATCATAGAAATATACTACATTACAACTCACACTTTAAGCAACAATCGGAAAAAAAATATTCATGTTTACATACTTATCTCACAGTTTGTGCCAGTTATTCCAGCAAGGCAACGACAGATATAACCATTTTGGAGATCAGTACAGGTCCCTCCATTTAGACAAGGTGTGCTGCTACATTCATCTAGAAGGGAATGAACATCAAGAATATTAATTATTATCAGAGCATTGTTTCACCAAGAGTTAAATGTGACATCTAAATTCCCAATTGCAAGCAGTATAAAAAGTATAAAGTATAAAAAAGGAGATGCACATCAGGATTAAGAATAACTCTAGGTTAAATTCAAGTCTTTGTGAGACATTCCCTGCTATTCGCCTCTACAAGGTCAATTGGTAAATTTTACGCTACGTCAAGCGTTAATTTTACTTTCATAAAGCCCTTCCTAAGTTATGCTCAAATTTATGCTTAACGGGTTAGTTGGTAATGAGGTACTCCGCTTCCTCCCTGCCATTTCAAGCAGAGGTTTCAACAAATTGGAAATGAATTTCCTAAAACCCTTAATCAAATTTTGATAAGTAACAAACTCTGTGTTAATATACTTGCTAAAAGTAAGAATTTGAATCTTCAATCATCGAATATCACTCTAAATCATTTTTACTTACTGAGTTGCCTGTTCAATTATTCTCATGACCTATGTATAACTGCATGTTTAGCCTACCACAAAACCACTATAAAAAAGTGCAATCCATCATTTTCAGTTTTCTTTAAATGCCAGTTTAACGAATGAGGGCAAAGAGAATAGGGACAATGCTTTCTCCATATCAAAGAAAATGTATTTCATTTGAATTCACTCCCTACTTTCACACATATGAATTTGAGAATAAGATTATTATTATTACCCGTGTTTACTTCGCAGGTAGTACCGCTGAAACCATTGATGCATTCACATCTGAAACTGCCTCCTGACACACCAAAACACTGTCCATCATTCCTACATGGTCTACTTGCGCATTGGTTATCACCTGTAAGAAGAATGGAAAAAGTAAATCAGTTGTTGGTAGCAATAGTGGCATATCTAGAAAGACACCACTGAAGCATTCACATCAGAATATGCTTTCTGATACACCAAAACACTGTCCATCATTCCTACATGGTCTACTTGCGCATTGGTTATCATCTGTAAGAAGAATGGAAAAAGTAAGTCAGTTGTTGGTAACAACAGTGGCATATCTAGAAAGACACCACTGATGCAACCACATCAGAATATGCTTTCTGATACACCAACACACTGTCCATCATTCCTACATGGTCTACCTGCTCATTGGTTATCACCTGTAGGAAGAATCTTTAAAAAGGTTATAATCTGATATTGGTAGAAATAGCAGTGTATCTAGAAAGACATGGGACACATGCACCAAGGCCAATTTCAGGAATGCACAAACGAATAGGAAATTTATGGGGAGCAATAGTATTCTTCATTCAAAAAAAAAAAATTATATCTATCATATGACATTTGTTTTACAAACAAAAATAAACAAACAAGTGGAATGCCTCTGGCCGTCTCACCTGCATCACGCGATTCAATATAGCAGCAGTGCTGATTTTGAAAACTACTATAACTCGCACAAGATGTTCAGTGATACTTGGTTACTCGTATTTCCACGTTTTATGAACTAGACCAATACACTTATAGAGATATGATGGCAATTCAACAAATACCCCCAACGTGGCCAAAGTTCTTTGACCTTACATGACCTTTGACCTTGATCATGTGACCTGAAACTCGCACAGGATGTTCAGTGATACTTGATTACTCTTATGTCCAAGTTTTATGAACTAGACCAACACACTTTCAAATTTATGGCTGTAATTCAACAAATACCCCAATTTGGCCAAAGTTCATTGACCCTAAATGACCTTTGACCTTGATCATGTGACCTGAAACTTGCACAGGATGTTCAGTAATACTTGATTACTATTATGTCCAAGTTTCATGAATCAGATCCATAAACTTTCAAAGTTATGATGGTAATTCAACAGATACCCCCAATTCGGCCAAAGTTCATTGACCCTAAATGACCTTTGATCTTGGTCATGTGACGTGAAACTCATGCAGGATGTTCAGTGATACTTGATTAACCTTATGTATAAGTTTCATGAACTAGGTCCATATATTTTCTAAGTTATGATGACATTTCAAAAACTTAACCTTAGGTTAAGATTTTGATGTTGATTCCCCCAACATGGTCTAAGTTCATTGACCCTAAATGACCTTTGACCTTGGTCATGTGACATGAAACTCAAACAGGATGTTCAGTAATACTTGATTAACCTTATGGCCAAGTTTCATGAACTAGGTCCATATACTTTCTAAGTTATGCTGTCATTTCAAAAACTTAACCTCAGGTTAAGATTTGGTGTTGACGCCGCCGCCGCCGCCGTCGCCGCCGCCGTCGCCGCCGCCGTCGGAAAAGCGGCGCCTATAGTCTCACTCTGCTATGCAGGTGAGACAAAAACACTTCAAATATTGCACAATATGAAATTGGAAATGAGTGAGAAGTATACAGTAAGACAGAAGGACAATCAGTCTACAAATATTTAAGACTTAATTTGAGTCAGAGAAATAAGATGAGACCTAGATAAAAGCAAGCTTTTATAACTGTATACAGCGTATCCAACAAAAAGGAAACCTATCTTTACATGTTTAAGCTAGATATCACAATAATTAAATATGTTTTGATCATAAATTAAACATTAAATAGCAAGAATGAAATCTCATCTTTGAATTTGAGACCTAATACTCAGTGCATTGTTCATGCATTGCAGAATACTATATATAACAACAAATTCTGAGGCATGTCAAAAATAAATTTTGCAGAAACTCACATGTGAATCAAAATCCACTCTCATTTAGAGATAATCAAAAGAAACTTAGCAAAGTATACAAAGTATACATCTCTTTATTATTCAAAGTCATTGCATTCTTAAATCTCAACCGATTCTAACGCGCAACTCTGTGTTAATGCTGAATTTTCAAACTCTTCTTCATCATCTATACATAAACTATTCAGATCACATTTGGTATCAAAATGAAGAAGAGAAACTGAATTTGATTATTATATAAATGGTAGATTGTAACTACCTTGAATAAAGGTAATTGGGGAAAAAAGAACGGCTCGGTATCTTGGGACTCACCTCTATTTATTTCCAAGTTAGAATTTTGTTGCTGAAGTAGCTCGGCAAAATCACTAAATGTATCAGTTGAATTCCGATATGATACCAGTCCTATGGTAGAGGGTATGATAGGACTGAGTCCTGAGATGGCGTATGCCGTCTGACCAACTGGGATAATAGCCTGTTGGAATGTACATGTAATTAGAAAAAATCTTTATGAATCCTATCTGACCTGCAAATGATTTGTTTATCTCATTAACCAGGTGATGTTTCATAATGCTGTTTGGAAATTATGAATGACTTTGACACACAACTTGTACTTGGGTGTCAAATCAGATTCTCATTTATATTCCCATCATTTAACCCTTTGAACCCAAAAGGCCGGATTCCAGCCTCACGGTGAACTTGCAAACACTCAAAGCCATGTGACTTGAAAAACATGGGATCTAAATGTCAGGTGATCTTTTAAAGATAATGTCCTCTTTCTAGTATATGGAGAGATATTCAGTAGAAAATTTATGTCAAGATTGGTACTGATTTTGCAAAGTTTTAGCATAAAAATGACAGAAATATACTACTCTACAGTAACTGCGGAGGCGTGTGTGGCATTATACATGGCAAGTCACCTGCTGACTATGGGGAAGTTAATGATACATCTTATTTGAGTCAAAGCAGTGATTTTGAGCCTAAAATAGACACTATAGATGATACTGATATCTGTAGACTAGGTCTACAAGAAGCTAAACTACTTCAGTCGGGCCGGGCTGGGTAACAGCATGGGGGGGATGCTGTTTGGGGCTTGAATCATGGAAGTTTGTGAATTTGTGAATATGGTCAAAATGTGTTAATAATGCAGGATTCAAAGGGTTAAAGTTAACACACACCTGAATACAAAGTGTACTTTTTTGTCAATAGTTGATTTAGGCTATAGGAAATTTAACTTTAACTATCAAGATTCAATGATTTATTGATAAAGAATTTATTTTTCTTCAAATGTTAAAGAATAAAATCACATGAGTAAGTGAGCTATATCAGACAATATGAGGTCAAAATGTAGGATAGTGCATAAGATCTGTAACAAATGACAAGCTGTTGAAAGCAGTTTTATTCAACGTCCATGTGAGTGCCCTTACCTGGGTCAAAGTAGTTGGATCCTGGGTTTCTGCACCATGTATCACTACATACCCATCTATTCTCCCATCAGCAGGTGGATTCCACTCAAGTAGTACTGTCATTCCATTTATCTCGGTGAAGCGACCATCGATAGGCGGATTTGGTCCTGTGGTCATATGAGGTATAGACATTACTATCAAAGCATCTAGGGCTCATAGGGTGACGCATTCAAAGATACGTTTCATATTGATAAAGTGGAAGTGAGAAGCACACAAAGCGATTTTGTAAGATGTTAATTCTGCGGGGGGGGGGGCAGACGACCCTCTCCCATAGGCTGCAGTACAAAATTTGAAACTCGAGGGGTACCCCAGTACCCCCCCCCCCCTCCCATGATCACCACTCATTACATGAAGGCATACATGTTGAGTATAGGGATATGGACAGCAAATGGGGGTATAATTCTGGTGACGGTTTAATTGGCTTCCACAATGCAAAATCAACAAATCAACATTGGATTTCATTGGACGCATCATGGTCAAGTGGTTCTGACTCTCACCTTTCAAACAGAGGGTTGTGGGTTTGAATCCTAGCCATGGTGTGTTTTCCTTCAGCAAGAAATTTATCCACACTGTGCTGCACTCGACCCAGCTGAGGTAAATGGATACTGGCAGGAGGTAATTCCTCAAAAAGCTGTGCGCACCAGAATTGGTAGACTAGCTTAGCCGGGGTAATATAGGAGCACCTTGAGCACCAAGGTGGATATGTGTGCTATACAAATCCTATATCATTATTTATTTATTTATTTCAAAATACAATATGCCTTTGAAAACTTGATTAAATATCAAATACAATAAATTCATTCTGAAGGGCCGACTACAGACAAAGCTGCTCTTGTGTAAGATCACAGCTGCTGTTTATCATCAAACCCTGGCTCAACACTCAGGCTTGCCTGCAGAGGTGAAAGTTAGATAAGTGGGATTAACCTGGCCATGCAGGAGTGATAGAGCTTGGAAATGAAATAGCTTGGATCCTCTAACAAGGATTATGTAACAGGAGGGGGGGTATACGACCGCTTTTTCAATCAGAGAAGAGGTGTCTCTCTAACAATGGTTTGATGTAATGTATATTTCAACCTGGAAAATAACTCTTAAATCCCTATAAAACGTTTTTTTTTTCCAAAAAAATTGTAGCATTTTTTCCACCCTATGACCTTCTTATGACTGTATTTAGAGCTGTTTTGGAGGCAATTCATTATTGGTAGCTCGTTTCACCTACAGATGTGTTCAACTGTGAACTTATCATTGAGGCCTATTCATCAACGGCTATTATCTATTTAAAAAAAAGTGTATGAAAAGGCTTAAAACTGTCAAGCGATCATCTTACTTGTGAAAACGTTGAAATTGACTTGATCCTCACGCACTCCAGTACTGGTCACACCTTGAATGTTGACATCATATTCTGTGCCGGGTGTAAGGCCCACAGCATTGACTACTATATCTCTACCATCACGATTTGCCGTGGCTGGAAGTTGTACTGAAAAGGTACCACCTACTTCACTGACTGTCGCAATGTAGCTAGTGTAGGTGAATTCGGGTCTGTCTTCCCACATGATGTCGAAGCTTGTCGTTTGGATGTTTTGAGCACTGGCAACCAGATTCAGCAGTGTGTCTGTGAGAGAAGGCAATGTGCATAACCTCTAGTTATTCATTACAGAAAAAATAAATCCAAAACATCTCAAATTATAACCAGGGCCCCGTCTTACAAAGAGTTATGATTGATCTGATTAATCTCAAGTATATGGAAATCCATCAATCTCAAAAAAGTTTCATTGGAAATTGCTCAATGTCCTTTGGAAACAGAGAAAAGCATACTGAATTGTCAAGAAAACACTGAATATAGGAATATACATCATTCCTAGAAAAATTTAGAACATGTATTTTAGATGTTAACGTTGCTGGCTTTGCATAGTTGCGATCAATCAGAGCAATCGCAACTCTTTGTAAACATGTAGATCAACTTGGGGAGCAGGGTGAGTCAGTACTTTGCCAAGTTAGTCCATCAGTGTCCCTCAACTTTGCACTGATCAGATGATTCAAGATTGGTAATCTTTAGACATAAATATAACATTTAAAAAGATAGCAACATGTACTCTTGACTTTATTGCATTTATGCTTCTCTTCAGTACAAACACAATATTTCACATCACAACACAGAATTACTTCTGACCATCCAAGTGGAATCCTATACCATATAAAAATGATAAATTATTTGAGAGGAAATAATCTATCAGAAAATAAGCACGTATAATATGGATTTTCGTAAATCATATGTGGGTTTTTTTTTCGCTGAATTAGCCATTTCTCATGTGTACATTCTTTCTTAAATACATATACATACATATATATATATCATATGTATACATGTAACATATTTGTATATAATGCTGAAACCTAATGCTTTTGCAAAATCAATAATTGCCTAATTAAAAAAAAATTAAACTAAGGATTTATTTTTTTATCATTGGGACCAGGGCATGAAACTGTAAGATATTATGTGTACCTGTAGTTGCAGTCGCAGTGCCAATATCTGTCTGTTGTCCAGTATCAGTGTTAAATGCCCTTACAGTGATGTCATACTGAGATGCAGGAGTAAGACCAGTAAGGGTGAAATCAGTGGTGGGATGAAAAACCTGCCCCAGTTGCTGTTGCCCGTCTGGTCCAGTATATATTATCTGATAGATATTGGTACCAGGGACAGGTGTCCAGGTGATGTCTATGGTGTTTGGTGTAACAGCACCCACAGTAACTGAAGTGTCAATACCTATAGCAACAGCAATATTTAAGGGCTATTTCTTTTAATCTTGAGCTGAAAACCATGACCTTCAGAAAAAAAATTACGCTTACTCTATCTTAATTGGGCTTTTCAGACCAGGCTTCTACAGGGGGGGGGGTGAGCAAGTAGCCAATTAATATGAACTTTGTATATATTTCATATTTCTAATTTAATCAAATTCATCAAATTACATGCAGATATATACAGTTGGGTTACATCAAGAATTCATGCAGATATAAATGAAAAGTGCACCTGTAGTGGCAGTTGTAGTGCCAACATCTACCAGTTGTCCACCATTAGTAATAGCCCTCACTGTGATGTCATACTGAGATACAGGATTTAGTCCAGTAAGGATGGTGTCAGGGGTGGTCGGAAAATCCTGCAGCGCTTGCCCATCTGGTCCAGTGTAAATTACCTGATAAGTATTGGTATCGGGGATAGGGGTCCAGTCCAGGGCGATTGTGCTTGATGTAACGGGGCCCAAATTAACTGAAGTGCCAATACCTGGAATAACAGATAAGGACTTGTAAAATATTTCCTAAAATAAGAACTTGCCTTTCATGTAAATCTATTTTCTTTTGAAATTCTTTGCCGGTTAATTTGAAAACATCTTGTTCATTTGATATTTTCAAACATAGCTTAAGAAATGTCTTAATGATCAATAAACCTGTTTGTAAATATTTTGTATATATAATTTTAATTAAACCATTGATTATATTATACCATTATACCAATTATTGATATTGTCAATAGTTCTTCTTTTTAAATTAATTTGGGTCAGAATTATTTCAAGGAAATTTTGTCCTTCTTGGCTGCTTCCCTCTCAATGCTTTTTTTCTTGTAACCTTACATGTCTTTGATGTTATGTATTCATTCTTCCTCAAGTATTTTATTATATGTTCATTTAACGCAGATAGAAAAATAACTTGAATTGAAATTTAAAAAAATATATTTAATGTGATGCGGCCAAGGAATACAGATATCAATAACACGATTAATCAAAGAGGTACTGCAAATACAGGAAGGTCTAAATATTTTTTAAAGAGCTGTTTACAATCACGGGGGGGACTCAGTATATAATAATGATATGTCCATTTATATAGTGCAGTTACTATGTGCATATACTCAACTGCGCTTTGATACTTGGTATATTATTACTTAGTACTTGGTATATTTGGGACCTTTCGCAATCCTCACGGACGCTAATATTTGGGTCCCCTTACACAAAAGTTAACGCTTAATCATACACTTGATTTTTAAGATTGATTGTACATTATAGTCAATAGAATCAAACGTAGAAAACTGCTCTACAATCAATTCTAAGCTTTGTGTTACAGGGGCGTTACAGGCCCGACAGATCTGCTTTTCGTGTGCAAAATCCTTTCCCGCGACACCCGCACCATACATACATGTATATAACGACTAATGGCTGGAGGTATTCGAAATGCAGGACCTAAAAAGATTATAACATGGATAAGAAAGTGGTTTTTCAAACCAATCGAGTACATATTAAGTGAGGAAAAACTTACTGAATGAAGGCTTAGATATAGATCATTACAGTCCATTGAATCGATATTGCATTTAATGTGGATTATTGGTGGATCACTGGCAATTGATTTCATGGGTCAGATCAACCTCTTTAGCCGAAACCATTTCTGTACACAGCATATGCAATACGTTTGAACTGTACGGGTTTCTTTTGTTCTATTGTTTACTCCTTCTACACAAACGATATGCCTCTAGCACACGATGTAATGGGCATTATGTTTGACTTTCCCCAGAAATGGGGATTAGATTCGAATTCCGGCGAATTCCAGGGGGACCACTTCCATTGATGAGTGGATACCTGGCACGACCATGGGGTTTCGAAAAGTACCCTAAACAAAGGAAGCAATTCTTTTCCAGATTATGAAAATGCATCTCTTAACAAGTATTTGGCTTGTGAAACCCTACAAGTATTGGATATATATCCCTTTTTTCAGCATTTTAAACATCGTTTTGACACCCTTATAACGTTACATAGGCCTATATGTAACGTACTTGCCCACTCTGTCCCCTTTTACGCGTAGTCGCTCCTGGTATCCACTAATCAATGGAAGTGGGCCTCCCGGGCGGCCTCTCGAGCTCTAGGAGGAGTCAAATGTGGCTTTTGAAAGTCGTCCTCAATCGGATATATCGCTGTTACCATAGTAGCAACCAGAATTTTGCACACGAAACGCATATTGAATGTTTCCGTTGCAGATGCGAAACGGAAAAAAAAATCTCATGTCACACAATTTGCATTGCAGGACAGAGTTTTACGACCATGATGACGGGCCCAAAAAGTCTCTTCCAAAATCAACTACCGTCGTAAATAAGCGTGCGCGTCCTCAAACGAAAGGTCAGGATTATCAGCTGTATAATCACTACATTGGTCTCGGAGAGTTTGAATGGTATTGTCCCAGCTGTGATGTACTAAGATTTAAAGATTCATTTTTTGAGAATGATACTGTAAACCCTGAAAATAGCGACTCACCCGATCTGTCTGACATGAGTATAGATTTAAACTTACTACCAAATGGAAACACTCAATCTCCATCTCGCATCAATTCACCAATGGTAATGCCCAATCTTGGTATAGGGAAGAATGAACAGGCAGATAAGCAAACTGGAATTCGATTTCAAACTAAGTGCATTGGGAAATGTGATGTTAAAATTTTGACAATTAATGCGGAAGGGCTGAGTAATAAAGTTGCTGCTTTTCATGCTCTCATAGACGAACATGAGGCTGACATTGTTTGTGTAACAGAATCTAAAATTGATGAAAATGTGTCCTCATACGAACTGTTCCCTACACATTTCAATGTGTATCAGAAGGATAGGAAACGTGGAGGTGGTGGGATTATCACAGCTGTTAAATCAAATCTTGTTAGTACTCATTGCCCAGAAATGGATACCGACTGTGAAATAATATGGATATGCATCCATTTACAAGATGCGAAACCACTGTACATTGGAAATTTCTATAGAGCACCTAGCCAACTTATTGAGTATTGGTCATAGCTTGAAGAGTCATTAGGTAAAATCTACCAAAAGTACATGCCTTTTATTGTGTTAACTGGAGATTTTAATTGTCCAGAGATTAATTGGTCTACTGATCCACCTACGGCTGGAGGCCACCTTGGAAGGCATCTGTTGTCAGTCTGTGATGAATTTCATCTTACGCAGATGACCAAGGAGCCCACCAGAGTCACCGAGACAACGGCCAACATCCTGGATCTCGTATTAACCAACTTACCCTGCAAGGTCCAGAGGTGCATAGTCAGGGCAGGCCTTAGTGACCATGATGTAGTTGTAACTTCTGTTGTGTCAAAACCCAAGCTTCTCAAGAAACCAAGACATAAAGTTTACGTGACTCACAAAGGTGACTTCGATCAAATGTGTAAAGATATGAGTCAGTTTAAAGAGCAACACTTCGCTCAAAATTCAACTCAGAAATCTGTTTCGGAAATCTATAACAGTTTCAAAGATGCTGTGCTTAGGTCCAGAGATAAAAATATCCCATGCAAAATGTCACGGCAATCGAATAGTCTTCCATGGGTAACTAAAACCATTAAGAAACTGATCAAAAGACGCAACAAACTTCAGAAGAAAGCCAAGAAAACTCTACTGTCTAATGACTGGGAAGTATGGCGAAATGTCAAGAAAGTCATCAAGAAGGCAGAGTCCAAATATATCAAGAGTAGCATTTATGACCTGAAGAAAGATCAGCGACCCTTCTGGAAGAACATCCGAGGTAAAAGACTGGATATTTCATCCATACCAACTCTGAAAAAGGACTCTAAACTTTTAATTACAGATTCCAAAAAGGCTGTAGCACTTGCTAATCATTTTAACTCCGTCTTTACAATTGAGAAGGATGACTGCATCCCGTTCACGCTAAGTAAATTTCCCGCTATGGATGACATCGAGATTAGACAAGAAGGTGTTCTGAAGCTTCTCAAAAACTAGTAAAGCTGCTGGTCCTGACGAGATCACTGCCAGGATTTTGAAAGAATCAGCAGCAGAATTGGCTCCCGTTCTGACATCATTGTTCCAACAATCCCTGGACACAGGGATTCTCCCAGACGACTGGTTCTTGGCAAACATAACATCAATCTTCAAGAAGGGATCTAGAGAAAATCCTGAAATCTACCGTACTGTTTCCTTCACATCAATTATGTGTAAGCTTTTGGAACATATACTTCACTATCAGATCAGCAAACACCTTGATAAGCATAAAATCTTGACCCCGTTGCAACATGGTTTTTCGGAAGAGACATTCATGTGTCACTCAATTGATTCAGGTTGTCAATGATTGGACGGAAGGAATTGACAACTCGCAACAAATCGATGCTGCAATTTTGGACTTCACCAAAGCCTTCGACTGCGTGCCTCACGAAAGGCTTAAATAAGAATTACACCATTATGGCATCAGAAATAAAGTTTTGAACTGGATTAATATGTCCTTGACCCAGCGACAACGTGTTATAATTAATGGGGTAACCACAAAATGGCACCCAGTAATATCCGGGGTCCCACAAGGGACTGTATTATGCCCGCTGTTATTCTTAATCTACATCAACAACATTGTAGAAGAGCTTCAGTGCAATGTACGACTGTTTGCGGACGATTGCATCTTATACACCACCGTCTCTAGTGTTCAAGATTGTTTCAGGCTTCAAAAGGATCTTGACGTTGTTTGTCGATGGGCCTCTAAGTGGCATATGACCTTTAATCCTAAGAAGTGTAATATCATGTCCCTGGGTCTGATGAGATCGAAACTCTTTCATAAGTACACCATGATCGGAGAAACTCTGGATCGAGTTCATGAGCATACCTACCTTGGAGTAATGATTTCTGCTGATCTTACTTGGAAATCACACTATCAGCGAGTAGTCAGCAAAGCAAATAAGATTCTTGGTATCCTTCAAAGAAATATCCATCAGTGCAGCTCTGATACCAAAGGGAAAGCTTACAAAGTTCTTGTTCATCCAAACCTGGAGTATGCATCTGCTGTTACTGATCCCTACCAGGCTAAATACATCCATATGTTAGATAAAGTTCAGAGAAGAGCCACTCGTTTTGTGATCAACGACTACAGTCATAAGTCCAGTGTTTCTAAGATGTTAAAACAATTAGAGTGGGAAAGTCTTGTTGACAGACAACACAATGCCAGATTGAGTCAGTTCTACTTAATTCATAAGGGGGAATCTCCAGTAACGTCAACCAAACTCCACCTTAGAAACTCTAGCCGTCCAAGTCAACGCTTCTCACCAGATGCCTACAACATCATCGAATCCAGAACTGATAGGCACCTGTACTCATTCCTGCCCAGAACCATACGGGACTGGAACGACCTTCCCTTAGTCATTACATCAATGCAATCCCTTGACAAATTTAAGGCTGCTCTAAACTAGTCAATGTCGCATCTGCACCCGACCACAGGATCATGGAACTTTTGTTCTGTTGCTATGTACCCGTGATGATGATGATGATGACCCCGGCCGTAGCTGAGCCGCAATATTAATAGGCGCTAAAGCGTTCAAGGAATAAATCCTACCGGGTATCCATTCACCTCACCTGGGTCGAGTACGGCACAATGTGGATAAATTTCTTGCCGAAGGAAATTATGACATGGCTGGGATTCGAACCCACGACCCTCTGTTTCAAAGACAGGAGACTAATCCACAGGGCCACGACGCTCCACAATATATAACGCATATTGGGTATATGCCGCGGAGGGGACCCCCATTTTTACACTCAAATTTCTGTTCCAAGGCAGAGCTTTTTTGTCTCAATGAGAAAAAGAACAAAGAAATCCACTCCAAAGCATAGCATAGAAAGAAATCTGCTCCTATGCAAAGCTTCGCATATTTTCCGTTACGCCATTACGGCCGCATTGATCTGCTACAATGAGCCGCAATTTTAGTGAAAAGCAGCCACAGAGCGCTGTCTGACCATTTCCTTTGCGCTAGCGCACCCAGCGCCCGTGCCGCCGGGCTAGCTGCATGCACGTTCCATAGAAATGCATACGCACTCACACGCAGGCGACCCGTTCCAAGGGCCCTCATTTTCACAAACATTAGTAGTTCCGAAGCCCTTCCGAGGACCCTCCTTTTTACAAACAAGTGGAATGCCTCTGGCCGTCTCACCTGCATCACGCGATTCAATATAGCAGCAGTGCTGATTTTGAAAACTACTATAACTCGCACAAGATGTTCAGTGATACTTGGTTACTCTTATTTCCACGTTTTATGAACTAGACCAATACACTTATAGAGATATGATGGCAATTCAACAAATACCCCCAACGTGGCCAAAGTTCTTTGACCTTACATGACCTTTGACCTTGATCATGTGACCTGAAACTTGCACAGGATGTTCAGTGATACTTGATTACTATTATGTCCAAGTTTTATGAACTAGACCAACACACTTTCAAATTTATGGCTGTAATTCAACAAATACCCCAATTTGGCCAAAGTTCATTGACCCTAAATGACCTTTGACCTTGATCATGTGACCTGAAACTTGCACAGGATGTTCAGTAATACTTGATTACTATTATGTCCAAGTTTCATGAATCAGATCCATAAACTTTCAAAGTTATGATGGTAATTCAACAGATACCCCCAATTCGGCCAAAGTTCATTGACCCTAAATGACCTTTGACCTTGGTCATGTGACGTGAAACTCATGCAGGATGTTCAGTGATACTTGATTAACCTTATGTATAAGTTTCATGAACTAGGTCCATATATTTTCTAAGTTATGATGACATTTCAAAAACTTAACCTTAGGTTAAGATTTTGATGTTGATTCCCCCAACATGGTCTAAGTTCATTGACCCTAAATGACCTTTGACCTTGGTCATGTGACATGAAACTCAGGCAGGATGTTCAGTAATACTTGATTAACCTTATGGCCAAGTTTCATGAACTAGGTCCATATACTTTCTAAGTTATGCTGTCATTTCAAAAACTTAACCTCAGGTTAAGATTTGGTGTTGACGCCGCCGTCGCCGCCGCCGCCGCCGTCGGAAAAGCGGCGCCTATAGTCTCACTCTGCTATGCAGGTGAGACAAAAACCCACTCCAAGGCCCCCTTTTTTGTCTTGCCCGTGGCACATACCTACTACTTTTTTGGTTGAGTACCCCCCTCCCCCAGTTTACAAACTTTCTCCAGTATGAAGACAAGCTAAACATACCAACCTGTTGTAGCAGAAGCTGAACCAATTGGAATGGTCTGTCCGTCCACTGTAGTACCAAGAACAGTTATTGTGTACGTTGTACCTGGTTGTAGACTATTAATAATTGCCGGGGGTACAGGTGAATTGATAGATCCAGTGTGTTGGCCATCAGCACTGACAAAGTCTATGCGGTATGTCAAGGCATTTGTTATCTCTGTCCAACTTGCACTGATTGAATTGGGAGTTGTTTCAGTTATTGTAACTTGTGTTGGAACTGCAAAAAACAAGATCACCGAGATACATTAGCATACATATCTGTAACTTCTGAAGGTTTCCATGGTGAAGCAGAAAGGGGGCAGCAGTTTCACGGTAAATCATGTTTTCTTGAGTGGGCATGTGTTGGTCCTGAAAAGAACCACCTAAACTCGAAATTTCAATAAGCGTTCTCGTTGTCTTCAGGAGAATGAGCAAACGTAAAAAGAAGCTGTATACTCTAACAGGGTTCCCTGAGCATTGCAGAGTACATGTCTTCGATTGGCTGGAAAAGTCACATGATACCAATATATAAGGACGTCAGTGACAGAGTTGCAGATGCCAGAGTTTTGGATGTCAGTACACAAATAAGGACATAGGGGTTTGCTATATACAATGAAAGTGATTACCACTCCCGCAACGCCGCAACTCTGTAATTTACGTATGTGTAGATGTCATGTGACAGATGGACCATCCATTGTGTTTCAGAGAGCCAATAGTGTTGCTATTGGATGAATCATAATAATCATACCAGATGAAATTTCTTCTTGAATGCATTTTTTGTGATTTTTTTCCTCTGGATTTAGTAACTATTATTTAGGGAATATTTACCTGTGGTAGCGGTAGTGGTACCAATGGCTGATTGCTGTCCTTGGTTAGATGTTGAACGTACTGAGATGTCATACAGAGTGGCAGGACTAAGTCCAGTAAGGATGATGTTGGGGCTAGTGCCTGAGGAAACCATTTGTTGTGTTCCATCTGGTGCAGTGTAGGTTATCTCATAATTTATGTTGTCTGGCAAATTTGTCCAGCGGAGAGCTATCGTGTTTGGTGTTACCGAATCCACAATAACCTCATTCAGAATACCTACAATTTAAATTTATATTATTTTAATTTGTCATTCACCTGCGCTCATTAAAATGATTTGAATTGACCTAAACATTCAAGAGATAATCTAACCTTTTTCTTTTCTTTTCAACACCCGATGAATAAAGGGTTTATAACGTTAAAAAAAAAGAACACGATTGAGTCATCAAAGGGAATGAGAAAATCAGAATGAAGACAATTAAATTCTAAAAATTCAAAAATGATAAAAAACGGGATAAGCAGATGACACAGATGGCGTGTTCATCAAACTCTCCGGCAAAGTCTTGAAGGTACCACTCATCGAAACTACAGAAACTATCGAGTATCCTATGAGAAGAGAGAGCCAACGGACTTTCCCATCCCTCCCCAACAGAATGAAGTTGGAGTTTAGAATGAAGTTTAGGTCCTGTGAGAGATGGGGCGGTCCCAGGAAACCTGCTCATAAGCTGTTTGTGTGTTTGTTTCTCTGATGTAAATGTAACTGAAATGTGCATGTACTACAAAAGGATTGCTGCTAATGATGGGGCTGTTAAACTATCGCTGCGCTTGTTTAGGGGATTAAAGCAAGGGAATGCTTTTCAAGGGTACCATTTTGTTTAAAATACTTGTTAAGGTAGGGTTTCACATTGTTAAGGGGAGCATTTTCAGAATATGGAAAATACTTGTTTAGGGTGCTTTTTGAAACCCCATGTTCACACATGGTTTCCACTCGTCAATGGAAGTGCCCCCCCCCCCCTCTGGAGTTGGCCTCTTATCACTCACACTCGTCAACTTGTCATCAAAAGTTTCAGAAGGTTAGCTGGAAAATGGTAGTCAATCCAAAAGATCTGGCATGTAGCCAGGTAAATTTCTCAAGGACGCAAAAATCTTCCAAGAAAATGAGCTCCTGTGTCCCATCTGACAAAGAGCTGTGATTGATCTGATCAACCTCAACTATGGAAATCCACCAATGTCATAATTTTTCATTGAGGAAATTTACTCAATGTCCCTATGGAAACATAAAGAAGCTCACTGGAAGGTCAAGACAATGAAGCATGCATGAATATACCTATTCATAAAACGTTTTTAACAGACATATGCATTTTAGATCTTGCGGTTGCTGGTTTTTCATAGTTGTGGTTGATTGGACCAATAGCAACTCTTTGTAAGACAAGCCCCTGGACTAGTGTTAGATGGATCATCGTTCTGATCAAGACTGAGCAAGTTGAGAGAGACACATATAGCATTGTCAATGACCTGAGATAACTGGACAATCAAGTGAGACTTTGATTAGGTTTTTAATTCTCCTCAGTCATCGACATAAATAATATTTGCTTTTGGCTCAACATAATTTTTGTAACTGGAAAAATATTGAATGTCATATATAAGGCATACTGATAACTATAAACTGAAATATGAAGGATGTTTTAAATAAATATGTATTTGTATAAAAATTGTAAAAATTGCCATAATAACCAACAGGACTATTTCTGTACTTTAGGAAAAAGGATTTTTGTAAATAAATTTATACTCAATCAAATATTTAAACACGTGGTTTCAAACTTTGGTACCATTTTGAGCTGCATAACACTACTAAGAACCATCGACATAGCCTTCAGATGTCGTGATTGAAGAAAAATTGTGGGTACGGACCTGTTGTTGGCGTGATGCTTCCAACTTCCAATGGTCCACCTCCCGGGAACGCCACAACTCGAATATCATACGTTGTAGCTGGTGTGAGTCCAGTTAGTGTGGTTTGGCTGTTTTGTGGTCCATTAGGAACTAATATTTGTTGTTCCGGTTGAGTCGTGCCAGTAGGCCTATATAAAACTTGGTAGAAAGTACTACCATCTATTGCCGTCCAGGAAAGTGTAACCGTGTTGTCTGTAACTGAATCCAATGTTACTATCGTATCCAAACCTGGTAAAAACATTGCAAGATAAAAATAAGTCTCCATCCAACTAAACTCTACAATGTAGAGCAAAGAGTAAAATGTAGTTTTATATATGACCTTGATGATCGACATATTTTCTGAAGAGAAAGAAATCTACAAAGAACTATCAGAGAGGCCTAGGCACGGGGGTCTACTTCCCTTCACGAGTGGATACCATGCGCGACCATGAGATCTCAAAAAGCACCCTAAACACGTATTTTCCATATTCTGAAAATGCACCCCTTAACAGGTATTGGCGTGTAAAACCCTACCCTTAACAAGTATTGGAAACAAAACGATACTATTGGCAAGTATTTCCTGAATCGTACCCCTAAACAAGTACAGGGATATTTCAAACACGGACGTCGGTCGTCTGTTTTACCTTTACCTATCATTGGGTTTAGTACAGCCCAACTCGCGCAAATCGTACTCTAAACACGTAGTGTTGTCTCCTGGGGCAAAAAGTACATCCTTTATAAAACATTTTAGTCTTGCTTCTTTATACCCTCGCAAATTTGACCCTAAACATGTAAATTTCCTCGCAAAATAGATACCCTTTTTTCATTATTTCAGTGTTTTTGACACCCTTATTACATTACGTACGTAACATGCCCTATCTTGAAAAAGACATCCTTTTTACATGTTTTTTTGGTCGCGCATGGTATCCTCTCGTCAATATAAGTGCCCCCCCCCCCCCAGGGGGCCTAGGAAATCCCTCTGACAACCCTCTTCTTTGAGATTGATGGCTTCCTGTCAATTTTGTTACTGAAACTTTGCACTTGCCCTCATAGAATGCCATACAACAACAATCTGTATTGATACTTCCATTCTAATTTATAGCTGTATCATGAAATTATCAAGCAGCATACAACTCTCAATCACACACACTGACCCAATCTTACACACACATACACACCCACCCTGACACACATGCACCCTCATGCTAATGCTTTTTGCAAAATCAATAAATGCCCAATTAACCCCCCAAAAAACAATAAACTTTTAAGTATTTTTTTTTCATTGAGACCAATAGGTGAATGTGTACCTGTAGTTGCAGTAGCAGTGCCAATATCTGTCTGTTGTCCAGTATCAGTGTTAAATGCCCTTACAGTGATGTCATACTGAGATGCAGGAGTAAGTCCAGTAAGGGTGAAATCAGTGGCGGGATGAAGAACCTGCCCCTGTTGCTGTTGCCCGTCTGGTCCAGTGTATATTATCTGATAGATATTGGTACCAGGGACAGGTGTCCAGCTGATGTCTACGGTGTTTGGTGTAACAGCACCCACAGTAAGTGAAGAGTCAATACCTATAGCAACAGCAATATTTAAGGACTATTTTTTTAAATAATAATAATAAAGGCATATTTACTCAGGGTAGCCACTTCAGTTCCGAAAACTGTTCTCCCAGCGGGCCCTGCTATTATTGAGCTGAAAACCAATACTCTCAGAAAAAATTATTACCTTACCTCTATTTAAACTGGGCTTTTTCAGACCAGGCCTTTACCGGTGGGGGGAGCAAGTAGCCAATTAAAACGAACTTTGTCTATATTTCATATTTATAATTTAATCAAATTCATCAAATTACATGCAGATATATACAATTGGGTCATCTCAAGAATTCATGCAGATATAAATGAAAAGTGCACCTGTAGTGGCAGTTGTAGTGCCAACATCTACCAGTTGTCCACTGTTAGTAATAGCCCTCACTGTGATGTCATACTGAGATACAGGATTTAGTCCAGTAAGGATGGTTTCAGGGTTGGTCGACAAAACCTGCTGCACTTGCCCATCTGGTCCAGTGTAAGTTACCTGATAAGTATTGGTATCGGGGATAGGGGTCCAGTTCAAGGCGATTGTGCTTGATGTAACTGGGCCCAAATTAACTGAAGTGCCAATACCTGGAATAACAGATAATTGTAAGGACTTAAACGAAAATCAAACTGAAGACAAAACACTTTAGAAGCATCATTTTTATCTTTTGACAGAATTAACAGTTTTTTTCTTTATTCAAAAGCTTTCATTCATTATCTTTAAACAGAGAAGAAATTTCTTTCCAATTCACTTTTCACTTCCAATAAGATATTTCCTAAACTAAGAACTTGCCTTTTGCATAAATCTATTTTTTTTTGTGGCCCAGTACTTTGGAATTCTTTGCCGGTTAATATGAAGATGTCTTGTTCATTTGACAATTTTCAAACATAACTTTAGAAATATCTTAATAATTAAACCCATTCGTAAATATTTTTTATATATAATTTAAATCATACCACTTGTGTCTCTATGTCTTTTTAATGTTTTCTAATTGTTTAATATATTTTGTAACTATTGATATTGTCAAGTTATTTGGGTTGGACGTATTATAAGGAAATTTTCGCCTTCTTGGCTGCTTCCCTTTCAATGCTTTTTTTTCTTGTAAACCTATTATGTCTTTGATGTTATGTATTCTTTCTTCCTCATGTATTTTATCATATGTTCATCTTATGCAGAGAGAAAAATAAACTTGAATTGAAACCAAAAAAATATATATATAGATGAGGACAAGGAATACAGATATCAATAACATGATTAATACAAGTAGTACTGCAAATATGGGAAGGTCTAAATATTCATAACAGCTATTCACAATCTTTTTCCAGTATGTAGACAAGCTAAACATACTAACCTGTTGTACCAGAAGCTGAACCAATTGGGATGGTCTGTCCGTCCACTGTAGTACCAAGAACAGTTATTGTGTACGTTGTACCTGGTTGTAGACTATCGATAACTACCGGGGGTACAGGTGAATTGATAGATCCAGTGTGTAGGCCATCAGCACTGACAAAGTCTATGCGATATGTCAAGGCATTTGTTATCTCTGTCCAACTTGCGCTGATTGAATTTGGAGTTGTTTCAGTTATTGTAACTTGTGTTGGAACTGCAAAAAACAAGACCACCGAGCATACAAATCTGTAACTTCTGAAGCTTATCATGATGAATCAGAAAGAGTGCAGCATTTTCAAGGTAAACCATGTATTCTTGAGTGGGCATGTGTTGGTCCTGAAAAGGACCACCCAAACTAATTATTTCAAAAAATGTTTTCTTGTTGTCTTCAGGAGAATGAGCAAACGTAAAAAGAATCTGTATACTCTAACACGGTTCCCTGTGCACAGTGCGTTGCGGAGTTGGCTGGAAAAGTCACGATACAAATATATGAGTTGCAGACGTCAGAGTTGTGGATGTCAGTACACACAAACGGACATAAGGGGTTTGTATACAGTGAAAATTATTACCATTCCCGCAATGCCGCAACTCTGTCCCTAACTCATATGCGGATGTCATGTGACAGATGGACCATCCATTATCATTACGTCAAACCCCCGTTTGGGAACGGACCGCAGTTCAGATTGCAAACTGCGGTATTTCACCCCATTTTGCATTTGAAAATCTAAAACATCATTTCCAAGCCCAGGGGGCCGTTTCATAAAGCTGTTCGTAAGTTAAGAACGACTGGTGATCATCGCCAATGGTGTGTACCATTTACCGCAAGACAGGATCACCAGTCGCTCTTAACTTACGAACAGCTTTATGAAACACCCGCCTGATCAACCCCGCTTGGCCAGGTAATTCCCCGCTGTCTCAATTTCACCTCCACAGACCAGATTATGAGCGTTGAGCCAAGGACGAAATGATAAACAACATCTGTGCTATTACGTAAGACTTCTCTGCCTGTAGTAGGACCTTCTGAATGAAATTATTGTATTCGATATTTAATCACGTTTTCAAAGGCATATTGTATTCGGAAATTCAATGTTAGTCCATTTTTAATTTCGAACGAAGAAAATCGACCTCGAAATAAGGTATGTAAGTGAATAAAAATGGCGGCATGTTTTGCAAGGACCGCAGTCGGGCTGTTGCGTTATATCCGGACCGGGGTCAAGAAACAGGTGTTTTGATACTTATATTGCTTGCTTGGGGCAGTAGGGTTTTTCGTACTTGGAGAAGAGAATTGATTGCAAGGGAAACTGGGGTATAGTGTTCTCAAATGGAGGTTTTTCGTCATGTGTGTTTCAGAGAGCCAATCGTGTTGATAGTGGATGAATCATAATAATCATACTAGATGTAATTTCTTCTTGAATGCATTTTCAGTGAGTTTTTCCTATGGATTTAATAACAATTATTTATGGAATATTTACCAGTAGTAGCTGTAGTGGTACCAACGGCTGATTGCTGTCCTTCGTTAGATGTTGAACGTACTGAGATGTCATACAGAGTGGCAGGAGTAAGTCCAGTAAGGATGATGTTGGGGCTGGTGCCTGACGAAACCATTCGTTGTGTTCCATCTGGTGCAGTGTAGATTATCTCATAATTTATGTTGTCCGGCAAATTTGTCCAGCGAAGAGCTATCGTGTTTGGTGTTACCGAATCCACCATAACCTCATTCAGAATATCTACAATTTAAATTTATATCATTTTTATTTGTCATTCACCTGAACTAATCAAATTATTTAAATTGACCTGAACATTCAAGAGATAATCTCACTAAGCTTTTCTTTTTTCTTTTCAACACCAGATGAGTAAAGGGTTAACTACGTTAAAAAAAGAATATGATTGAGTCATAAAAGGGCATGAGAAAATGAGAATGAAGACAAAAATTACAAAAAAAATTGCAATAGGCAACGGGACTATTTCTGTACTTTAGGAAAAAGGATTTCTGTAAATAAGATAATACTCTATCAAATGTTTAAACACATGGTTTCAGACTTTGGTACCATTTTGGGCTGCATAACACTACCAAGAACCATCAACATAGCCTTCAAATGTCGTGATTGAAGATAAATTGTGTACGGACCTGTTGTTGGTGTGATGCTTCCAACTTCCAATGGTCCACTTCCCGAGAAAGCCACAACTCGAACATCATACATTGTAGCTGGTGTGAGTCCAGTTAGTGTGGTTTGGGTGTTTTGTGGTCCATTAGAAACTATCATTTGTTGTTCCGGTTGAGTCGAGCCAGTAGGCCTATATAAAACCTGGTAAAAAGTACTACCATCTATCGCTGTCCAGGAAAGTGTAACCGTGTTCTCTGTAACTGAATCCAATGTTACCGTCGTATCCAAACCTGGTAAAAATATTGCAAGATAAGAATAAGTCTCTATCCAACTAAACTCTACAATGTAGAGCAAAGAGTAAAATGTAGTTTTATATATACATGTAGCCTAGATGATGGACATACTTTCTAAAGAGAAAGAAATACAAAATAAATCTACAAAGATTTATCAGAGAGGCCTAGGAAATGCCTATGACCACCTCTTTCTTCTTTGAGATTGACGGCTTCCCGTCAATTTTATTACTGAAACTATGTGTTTCACCTGCCCTCATAGAATGTCGTACAACTACAATCCGTACTGATATTTTGATATTCCATTCTAATTAATAGCTGTATCATGCAATTATCAATCAGCATAAAACTCACACACATTAAGCCAATCTTACACACACACACTTGCACCCTCATTCACACCAAAGCTCACTGGCCCGTATTCTGATAGCAGGTTTAAGTTAAACTCAGGTTTAAAGTTGTGGTTTAAGTATGGGAAGCCGAAAGTATCAAATTTGTTATTAAGTTGTATGTTTCTTATGTTTACTGTGCTCTTTCCTGATTCATCGATGGTGAAGCCAATAATCTTTTTATACTTCCTAGACAATTATGAATGATTTGAGAGCCAAATGAGCTGAAGTATGATATCTCTACTGTTAGTGATTTATGTAACAATTGGCTCGCCATACTTAAACCACAACTTTAAACCTGAGTTTAAGTTAAACCTGCTATCAGAATACGGGCCAGTGACTTCATTAATTTGTGTTTCGTATCACCTACCTGTTGTACCTACAGCTGATCCGACGTTAAATGTATTTGTGCCGTCTGTTCCTAACACTGAGAATGTGTAGGTAGTCTGTGGTTGAAGCCCAGGCACAACGACAGCTGTGTTGCCGTTCCCGTCTGGGTTAAACGCACCAGTATGAGAACCATCGGCACTGATGTAAGAGATTACGTAGTCTGTGGCTGCCTGGTTAAAGGTCCATGAGAGTGTTGCTGAATTTCCAGTTGTGCTGTCCACAGTAACGCTACTAGTACCTGGTAGGCTATCTGAAATGATGCACAGTCAGTGTTTTCATAATTTACTTTAACTGATACCAAACCTTAGTACACTTAAGATTTAATAACGTTTCTCTGAGAGACAATATCGGTAAATGATTGTTACACCTGGGTTGGTACATAATGCTCATGGCTGTCAAATGTAACTTTTGAATTTTACTCAATTTATTCAGAGATTATAATTAACATTTTCACCCTTGAGTGTCACTTTGATAACACGCACAGGCTTCTGTAGTAAATTACCTGGCTCTTTATTGAACTAATCCGAGACACAGGCTCGTATGACTAAAATAAGAACCATTATAAGAAAGAAAATACAGGAAGGCAAGTGGTATTGGTTTCATATACCAACTACCATCAATTTTTCAGTTTATGAAAATATCCCCCTCCCATATGGTGCATATTTGATACTTCAGGGTAGTGGAAATATTATTTTCTCTCACATAGTGAATATGACAGATTGTACAACGCCTACTTAGTTTGTTGTACGCGAACAAATGGGAGGCTGAATGTCAAACATTCGTACCGTTGCACAAAAGACGTACCATCCAAAATGTACCGTTGCACGGCTGTAGGAGATGACGTCACAATACGATTTAATTCATTGCGCTCAGTAAAAATGAAGGTGCAATACGCGTATAAGCCTGCTGGCTAAATGTGCAATGCTGCCCAAGGTCATGTGCGGTTGTGGGATTTTGCTTTTTGCTTTCAATATATTTGCTCCCTTTTCATAGATTACTGCAGGGAAAACTCTTTGTTTTTTAATATTTTTGCTAAATTCCGAGGCGTTGTACAACCCAAATAGCGAATATTCTTATTCGTGCAATGGTGCAAGATTTCGCATTCGGTGAAAGAAAGAGACGCTCTATTCAACTCGGCTAACGCCTCGTTGAATAGAGCATCTTTCTTGCGAAATCTCGCACCATCGCACTCATGCCTATTCCCTATTTGTATAATATTGGTCATGCTTCAGCAAACAAGAAAAGGAGCTAAAAATGAAAGAAATGCATGGGCACAATGAGAGAACTTGTCTAAAATGCTCTTACCAAACGGCTTACTCTTATAACATGTATGATTATGTTTGATGTTTAATTACATTTGAAACAAATTTTTTTTTATTCCTTTTTTTACTAAAAGAGCATGGAAGAAGGTTTATTTTCACTCGGTTAATACAGACGGTCAAAACCTAAAACTACTTGACCAGTATACTTATTGTGGTCCCACCATCACTTGGTTAGATAATATAATGGTTTAACTATCAATTAGGCTAATTCAGATAGAGGGTCTGTAATTTCCTTCAAGTTTAATTAGTATTTTGCATTTTGTCATAGGATAATTTGGTTCATAAACAGCTCAACTAATCATATACACTAAGTGATGTTAGACAAGGTGGATATTAGAATGATGCAGGTATAGCATCTAGGTCATCATTAAAGCAATGAAATTACCACCATTTCAATGTTTTCATCACTGTAACTCCTAGAAAGGATTCTAAAGTGTAATTTATTTCATAATTTCCTTTTATGTTGTATTGACTACCATATGTTTTAAATTCAGTGGATTGGGTTTTTTTACTCACACTCGGCATAGCATGTTCTACTGTGTATACAAATAGCTATGTCTACCAGTGGCTTCCAGTGGCTCACTTCATTCATCATCCCTGTAAGCTAGCTATACGAGCCGCCAAAAGGATTACAGCATCAAACTATCAAGTAATATATGTTCATCTATATTTTCTTTCAATGTTTGATTTTTTTTTATTTATATGTCTTTAGTACTGCCAGTTGAGGGCAAATTGTCTATATATTTTTTTACATGGATCAATTAAATAGATCTGAATCTACAATTCTTACTGGTTGTTGCTTCATCTGATCCAACAACAGAAGCTTGATCTGTATTCGTCAGTACATTTCTAACAATAGCTTCAACAACAGCAATGTACGGGGTGTCCGGTGTCAAGTTCTCAAATAGCACAGATGTGGTTCCAGCAGGGACACTTTGTTCAAATTGCTGTAAGCCATCCTCACTGAACAGAAGAACTCTGAAGGAGTCGGCAGCGATGCCATCAGTCGACCAGAGTACCTCCAGTTCTTGAGCTGTAACAGCCCCAATATTCACAGTACCAGCAACAGCAGCTGTATGGTTTATGAACAAATCATGAACAAAATAAGAAAAAATGATCATAATAATGATGTTAATGCAATGCATATTAACCCGTTGCATATACGAGGGCTGGAGGACTACAGAAAACACACATTAAACCAAAAATATTCAGTCTCCAATGGGTTAATATTGATGAAGAGGATAACAACACGCAGAGCCCAGGAAAATTCTGCAGGTGCTACCTGTAGGAAACTGAACAAAAATAAATTTTTGGGTATATGACATAAATGTGCCATTATTTCAACTTCTGGAAGAGTAATAAAAAAACTTTGCTGCTAAATTTGTTTTCAGTCATTTTTATTAGAAAATTCAGAAATTTTCAAATGTTAGCGAAAGAATGGTTTTAGATCAATTGAGCAAGTATAACACAACCATGAATTTATTTGGATAATCTAAATGTATTCTTTGCCAATTCTGGTATTTTCACGTGTAATTCTGCCATGAATCAGTCAATAACATGTCAGGCCTTTAACTGAAAAAATACATATATATTTCTGATAGCTTCAATTTTTTTTTCATATCCATGTTTGACAACTATTCCGACTAAGGCGATAGTCAGATACGATTGCATTAAGATCCGACTGCAAAAAGTTACAAATCCCATCTCAGTGCAATCGCATCGCAGGCCAGCGCACAAATTGCGAAAGCTTTTCAGCACGCTGCATCTCATGGTACCTCTTCTTTTGCGCGTATATTGTCTGCACTTCAGAAGCTTATCAAACAAGATCATTCCTACACTGTCTATCATTGTAGACACCATACTTTTCCCTACATTATCTGTGTCAGTAACCAGTTATTTTGGTATTCACTCCGGCAGCAATGGTAAGAAAATATCCAACCCCCCGGATCATCACGGATCTCGATCAGTAAAGATCAGTGTTGCATCCGTGAAGGTGTAAAAAGGGCTTAACAAAAATTTATTAATAAATGGAGATATTATGATTACATTTATGTTTAATTACCCAGTTAACTCCGTATTTACTCAGGCAATGCTGGGAAAATATGAATTAGGCATCATGGATCTCATCCATGTTGCATCCTTGAAGATGTAAAAAAGTCATAGAGATAATCCCTTTGTTAATAAAAATTTATTCTATTACTCCTACTAAAGATAATAGCGATGTTGAAAGTGATGAAGAATTTGGTAAAACTATGGCACACGTGCTTACCAGTTACCATAGTTACAGTTCTATTTTACAACTGCAAAAAAAAGAAGAAAGTATTCCAGGGGTGTTTCACAAAGATTTAATTATGAATTAGAGTTGCACTTAAATATCTAGTGCAGTATGAAAAAGGCAAGACTGCATTGGTCAGATCATGCCATGAAGGTGCGCACTACTGCGTATTAATCAATAAGATTGTGCGTTGCATATCATGTACGCGTCAGCATTTTAAGCGTGACTTTAAGTTCAAGTCATACTTAACTCATTGTGAAATGCCCCCCTGGTTAATAAATTATCAGGATCACCTCTTTAAATCATTGTCCCCAGCTATTGGGGTTCCAGTGTCTTTCAGCTGCTCCCACAGGCCTATCTGAAATTGACCAATCACCATCCTCCTGCTTTCCTATTTCTTAATCCTTAATTACCTCTTCGTTTCTGCTTTCCTATTGGCTAAACCTTAATTACTTCTTTATAACCAACCTGGTTATATACCAAAGTTTTCAAGTGGATCATCAATCCTGATGACGACCAGAACACGCTGGTCGAAACGTTGTTAGCAGTTCTTTTCAGAGCTTAACATACAATCAAGAAAGCATAACAAACAGTTCTTTTCAGGACTACATACATGGTGTTTACCATAAAAACTTCCATTATTTGAAAATTATGTGACCATCCACACCAAAACCAACAATAAGTGTCCAGGGAAGGTTCTCTGTAAATCGCCAAAATAGTAATTTGGTCTCTATAAAGCAAAAATTAGAATATTAATTTATCTGAAAGAACAAGACTTTTTCTTCATGCTGTCAAAATTTGAAGTTCTAAAGATGTATAAAAGAAACGATACAAGAAAATTTTTGACACAATTTTTCAACAAGATCACACAGAGTGCAAGTCTCATGCTTGAGTGAACCCAGAACTTCAACCCTTGTTTACTAAAGACTTATTCTTCAAAGCTTTTGATGAATTTCCTCTACATTCAATCAAGTACTTGTGAAGGTTATTGTTGATCAATTTTGACAAATTACACCATCATTATAAAGATTTGGTAGTGCTTTTTCAAACCAAATAAAAAATCTCAAAATGAATTTTGGGTGACTTATTGTTCTTTTGGGGGTGGCTAGTCACATATAGATAGCTTACATTCTTTATAATGTTTTCCTCTAAATTTTTCAATTCAAATAATAATTGGAATTATCTCCTAATGCTCTTACTTGGCGGCACAACGGTGAAACCAGGGAAGTTGCTTGTAACAGGTTCAATATTCGTAAGAACACTCAAGTCATAGCTAGTAGCTGGTTGAAGACCACGAATAGCATTACTGGTAGCGCCTTGGGGTAGGACATTCTGTACAGAAAAACCCAGATCCACATTGGAAGCAGACACCAAGTAGTCAATAAAGAAGTCATTTGGTGGAAGGGGACGTTCCCATGTGAACAAGATGGTAGTTGGGGTGAGCGGATACAGGAGTACGTTGTTTGGTGGTTTAGGTCCTGAAGAGGAAAATCCCGAAAACAAGTGAGTTAGAATTTAATTAAATTTCATAAAGTACACAAAACGTTTGATTCCAATTAAGTGTGCTTCAGAGAGTATACACTGCAAAAACTCCGGTGTTGATTTAACACCAGCCCGGAATCTATATATGTCCACACCAAAGAACACCGGTTTTGGTTTAAGTCTTACACCAGATAGGTGTTTATACAACACCAATTAGTATTAAAACAGCATCTGTCTGATACCAAACTGGTGTTGTTTCAATACTTCTCTGGTGTGGACATATATAGATTCTGGGTTGGTGTTAAATCAACACCGGAGTTTTTGCAGTGTATGATAGAGGTATTTATTGAGATTCATATAATTCTATTTATTTATCAACCCTTACAGTTACATCTATGCAGCGTACCACAGAAAAAATATTATCATCCCTTAATCACAATAACTAATGTGCAAATTTTTTTCCTCAGTCCAATTTTGCATTTCAGTCTGGGGGGGGAGGGTACTCTACCAAAAAATTGGTAGGGATGTGCCGCGGGCGAGACAAAAAACGGGGGCTCCGGAGCGGGCTTATTGTAAAATGGAGGGTCCTCAGAATGGGCTTCGGAACTACAAATGTTTGTGAAAATGGGGGTCCTTGGAACGGATCGCCTGCGTGTGACTGCGAATGCATCCCTATGGAACGGGCATACGTGCATGCCGCTCGTCCGGCGGCACAGGCTCCTGGTGCGCTCGCGCAGAGGCGATGGTCGAACAGCGCTCTACGGCCACTTTTCACCAAAATGGCAGCTCATTGAATTGGATCAATGCGACCGGAACGGCGTAACGAAAAATATGCGAAGCTTTGGAGCGGATTTTTCTTCTTTTTTTCTTGATGAGAAGAAAATGCTATGCTTTGGAGTGGCTTTCTTTGTTCTTTTTCTCAATGAGATAAAAATGCTATGCCTTGGAACGGAAATTTGAGTGTAAAAATGGGGGTCCCCTCCGCGGCAGGGGCGTCGATCCTTTTTTAAGATTGGGGGGGCAAAATCATGAATCAACTTTCCAAAGGCGCTTGATCACACAAAACAAACAAACTCACACACACACATATGCATATATAATTATATATATATATATATATACATATATATATATAAATGTGTGAAGTTATACATGTACTACAGCTTTGGCAACTCTTTTATTTGAATATTGTGTGAAAGAAATGGATGAAGAGAACAATGGTAGGCGTAGCTTAAATCAAGGTTCCCCAGAGCTATCTACCCTTTTGGAAAAACTGGTGATGCCGAAAAAATGTCTCTGCCGGGAATCAAACCCGGGCCCCCAGCTTTGAACGCCGGTGCCTTAACCACTAGACCACAGAGACGGGTTAGTGGCTAGGGCGACCCCGATCCAATTGACCGTCAGATAGACAGATTTTCGACACCATACCAATTATAATTTCCTTTGTTGGGTGAAGGTGGGTTTTGAACAATGACAAGCCGCCATGCCTCAGCTGGATCAAAGCTATTGCTTTGATACAGTACACGTATGGGAGAATGTATACAAATGTGTGAAGTTATACATGTACTACAGCTTTGGCAACTCTTTTATTTGAATATTGTGTGAAAGAAATGGATGAAGAGAACAATGGTAGGCATAGCTTAAATCAAGGTTCCCCAGAGCTATCTACCCTTTTACATGTACATGTATAACTTCACACATTTGTATACATTCTCCCATACGTGTACTGTATCAAAGCAATAGCTTTGATCCAGCTGAGGCATGGCGGCTTGTCATTGTTCAAAACCCACCTTCACCCGACAAAGGAAATTATAATTGGTATGGTGTCGAAAATCTGTCTATCTGACGGTCAATCGGATCGGGGTCGCCCTAGCCACTAACCCGTCTCTGTGGTCTAGTGGTTAAGGCACCGGCGTTCAAAGCTGGGGGCCCGGGTTCGATTCCCGGCAGAGACATTTTTTCGGCATCACCAGTTTTTCCAAAAGGGTAGATAGCCCTGGGGAACCTTGATTTAAGCTACGCCTACCATTGTTCTCTTCATCCATTTCTTTTACATATATATATATATATACATATATATATATATATACATATATATATATATATATATATATATATATATGTTTATTTATATGACTCATGAGATAGATACACATATCTCACCAACAAATTAATGCGAGCGCGAAGCGCGAGCTGAAATTTTTTAGTATACTGACATGAAAACAGGAAAAAGGTGCCTGTTTAGGACTGTTTGTAGTAACTCATGAGGAGGATACATATCCCACTACACAGATAGTGCGAGTGCCGAGGGGGAGCTGAAATTTCTTTATATTCTGACCAGAAAGCTTGATATTCTAAGCATTTTTGGTACCAATGATTAAGATGGGTATCTAAAAAAACAATAGATGCGAGCGTGAAGCGCGAGCTTAACATTTTGATATTTCGATCTGAAAAAAAATGACAGTTTAATGGACGTTTTTAATAAAGAACAAGATTATATCCAACAAAAGATTATTGCAAATCGAAGCGGGAGTTCTTTTGAGGTTTAGAACTGAAAACGGGACATTCTATTCACCTATTTAATCATGAAAAGTATGGGGTTTTGCTACAGAAATGATGCGAGCGCGAAGCGAGAGCTGAAAATTTTAATATTCCAATCTGAAAAGCGGACAATTTGAGCACGATTTTAAATAAAGAACAAGTTGTGTAGCTCAATCTCGCTTGCTGATTTATCTGTAACATTACCATCTTATTTTATTTTTGCACATGCAGAGTTATTGGGTGGGGGGCAAAATGATATGTTTGCCCCCCCAATATTTTCATTGGTGGGGCGATTGCCCCACCTGCCCCCCCAGTATCGACGCCTCTGCTCCGCGGCACATACCCACTATGCATTATATACTCCCCTCCCCCCCCCCCCCCCCCGGGATTTCAGTCATCATTGAATCACCCCAAAGCAGCCGAAGTGATTTGTACTCTCTGTGAAAAGGGAAAGCATTGAGAAATAGCCCTTAGATAATTATAATCTTGAAGGATTGAAACTTGCTTTCCACTGCCAGATCGATATCAATTATATTATTTATATATATTTATTGTCCCATGACATGATTTTGGCAAAACAATGTTTTTGCTGTTTTTTACCCTTCAACATTCCTGCACTCTGAACCAAAGATTTAATATATTTTGTCTGTAAAGGATCAAGCTTAACTCCAAAATTATTTGTAATTTTATGGAAGCTTGAAAGATATTTCCAGATTAAAAAAAAACAATCATTGACTTCCCAGACAACCAACTATCATCTATATATAATGGTTGGAAAATGCACTGGAAAGAGGGAACATTCAGAAAGAATCGTGCTTACGTGTAAACGCCAAATCACTTGCAAAGTCAATTTCAGTAGTTGGATTTGCACTCGCCACGATGTTAATATCAACGGTGTACTGGGTTCCCGGGTCCAGTCCAGCGAATCGATGTGTAAGAGGCGCAGCTCCTGCTGGGGCATCAATAAGTCCTCCATCTTGTACTAGGGTGACACCATCATTTAGAAGGAGAGTCGGGTGATATGATATAATGCCTTGTGTAGGGTCATGGTCCCAGACAATGTTGATGAAATCCTCACTACGGTCGTCGATGGTGAATATAGTGTTGTCTATATTTATTCAATAAAGAAGTAAAATATTAGAAGTCTGAAATAGATATTTTTTCTGAGGTCAAAGGTCAGCGAACTACCGTGTGAATCAAAAAACACTTCACAATCCCCATGCAAGGAAAAATATGTCAGATCATTATATTTGAGTGGAAAGAGTATTTTCTCCATAATAATTTGATACCATATTTACGTGGCATCTTCACGCTTGGATAATAAGTAGGTATTATTTGCAGTGATGTAAATTTTGATTTGCACCAAAGGTAAAGCATTGAATTAATCCAGATGCCAAAGATGTCATAATCTTACATGAGTTAGTAAACATATTTGCAAATCCCTTTCAATGAATCTAACTTGAGAATTGACACTAAAAACAGTGTTAAAGGTGTTTTGAAATGGATTTTAATGCAACCCTTGTAGGATTATGACATTATTGATATCTGGATTCATTCATTGCAGTCGTGCCTTACTTTGGCGCAAATTAACATTTACATCACTGCAAAGAAAACTTACTGATCATCCAAGCGTTAACACATAGGCCTACCACATAAATATGGTATCAAATTTTCTGGGAGAACATACTCTTTCAGGTCATATATGATAATTATGCGTTCACGACATGTTTTTTCCTTAAATTTGGGATTTGTGAGGTGTCAAGTATTTCTTTACTCACACGAGTATAATGTTCCAAAACATCTGTGAGGGACCAAAAAGACTGATCTTTGGCATTTTTGTGCCTTGACTCATAATAGAAGATGGGATTAATTCTTTACCCATTTTCTTTGCATTTTTGCTTTCCAACAGAAGGTGTTGATACTGGTAACCTACAATCATAATAACATCCTATTTGTATTCAAGATAAAGGAATCAAAATAATAGTGTAATAATGGAATTGTTGCAATGTTTAGTTCAAGGACACACCAACATATCTCTATCAAGGTATATGCAAGTGCGACGCTGGGATTTTGCTGCCAAAATCAAAGAGCTTGAAATTGGATGGCAGGTTATAGTGAACATAGTCCAGGACCAAGACATTGGTGTGCTGTCATCATTGGCCCCAAAATCCAGAAGTGACAGGCCCCACAAAGCGTGAAAATTTATTTCAAATTTCAATTCATCGAGAATACACTAAAACTGAACGATTCAGATGATCAACAACGTGACACTATTAGCATTTCTTTTTCATTAGTTTTAACAGAGTTTGGCATAAAATAAAATTGCTCAAATAAATCTTGGAATACTAATAGGTCAATTTTCCTTTATCAGCAACAGTTACAAATTGTTAATCTGAACAAGTCCAAGTTTCATGAAGTAGCTCCATATACTTTCTAAGTTACATGTATGATGGCATTCCAAAAACATATCCTTGTTTTTTTATTTTGATGATGACACTGCTGCCACCGCCGCTGTCGGAAAAGCGGCACCTATAGTCTCGCTCTGCTTTACAGGCAAGAGTACACTAAACCTGATGAGTATTACCTGGCGGTGTTACCACAGGGGGTAGTACAGTGAGTGTAGCTTGAGCTCTGATACCATTCTGTTGACTGTACAAGTTAAATGTGTAATCCGTATTGGGTTGAAGATTCTGGACCTGTTCGGATGTCCTATCTGCTGGTAGCTCTAGAGAATTGACTACTGCACCATCGGCGTATGAGATGACATATCCATCGACATTCCCCGGGCTAGACCAGGATATAGTATAACTCGTATCGGATGTCCGTTGTATGGTAGCAAGCACAGGAGGAGGGGGTATCACTGCAAATCAAATTTTAAGAAATAAAAGAAAGGAAACGAAATGTTGAATTAGAACTTCTTAAAATTACCATTTGTATTATCTGATTTTTTTCGGCAGGTGAAATGAGATCCTTATTCTCCCAACACATCTACCAACTGAGAAACTGGCTTAGCTGTAAAATGAGCTACCGACTCAAATGAACTTCGTAACTATGAGCTGCCAACTGAGCCGACAACCATGCTACAACTGAGTAATCAAATGAGCTTACTGAGCTATCAATGGAGCTACAGACTGAACTATCGACTGAGCTACAGACTCAGCGACCAACTGAAATACTAATTGAGTTGCCGAGTTACCAATTGAGCTACTGATTGAACTATCGACTGAGCTACTGGCTAAGCTCAGCTACCAACTCAGCTAAAATCAACAGAGTTACCGATTGGCCATCCATAATATTGGGTAACCATCCGGGGCCCGTTTCTCAACACCGTCAAAAGTCTAACTTCTTGACTAAATCGGAGATAGTGAGCTACTTGTCCGCTAACCGTTTCACGAAGCCCTCTTTACCAAGATCGGGTACAACAACCTCACTAAATATTTATGACACCTCCGAACCTGTCATAACTTCTTTCTTAATGACGTAGTGGCATCACGTGGGTAGACTATGACATGCAAAAGTGCCTAAAATTTTAAAATTATAATCTTACGTAATCAATCATAGGGTTGAAATTACATCACAAAACAAGTGGGATAATGCATTCAATGATAATTGTAATACAAAGAAACTATAAAAACTGTTGGTAAAACGCCACAAAACCATTAATTTTGAAATAGTAAAATGATTTAATCGATAAAGATTCTACCACGTCAGGCCATCCATAACTGAACTCGTATTTGTTGTTTTCAGACCCCTATTAAAAGTTGGATAATTCTATCTCTAATTTATGCATATAATTTGTCCAATATCGTATCTTTCGGTATCAATTATTAAAAAATGTTTCGTTAAACTATAATTTTGATGACTTTCGGAGTCATAAAAGACCGTATAATTATCATCATTTTACAAAGAAAACCGTTATGGTTTACTTTCGTAAACTATTAAAATTTGATATCCCGGGGGTATCCATCTCAACGTCCACAAGTGATTTTTAGTCATGAAATGAATTATTCATAATTTAATTTTCGCTGCTATTGAATGCTCCAGTCTTCATGGTCTAAGTATGTATGATGCATAATTCACCTGTGCTTTTATTTTGAAAAGATTTATTTCCCAATTCATCACAATATTTGCAATTTTGTCATAATTTTTCTTTTTGAAAATTATGCCATTTTGTGACTAAGGCTACGTCTCGTCTGCTCTTTTTACCGATAGTATCGATATCAAGGTATGCTAAGTTAGGAAGCCTTTTGAGAAACAGGTTTAGTAAGATTGGAACTAACTCCGTGGTTGGTGGATAAAGATATGACTAACTTGTCCATGTGTTGAGAAACGGGCCCCTGAGCTACACACTGAACTATTGTCTGAGCTATCAAAAGAGTGAGCTACAGGTTGAACTTCCGGGCCCCGTTGCATAAAATTTACTATTATAGTATATTTGCCATCCAATGGTATCTATCATAAAATCCTTGATTTTGATTGGCTGTTGGGTTATGTAGTTACCATTGGAAGGCAAATTCACCATAATAGTAACTTTTATGCAACAGGGTCCTAAATCAACTACAAACTGAGCTACTGATTGAGCTGGGTCTGGAGGGGGGGGCCTTGGGTCTGGGCTACCTACTGAGCCCAATGTTGAGTTGATTTGTCTATTTGGTTAAACTCTCGGTGTAATGATTATTCATCAACTTTTCTTTTCGAGGCTTCTGATAAACCATCAATTGATTACCAGCTGATCACCTGATTCCACAACTTCTTTATGTAGGTCTAAATAAAACAAACAAAATTGTTTGACAATATAAGTAAAGTAAATCATATATCTTTTATTTCATCCAGGTTATTCTCTTTATCAGACTAACTTTTGATAATCACTTTTTTATTTACTTCCCCTCATCTCATTTATTCTTCCCTAATTTTATTTCTTTATTCTCTTACCCTTTTTATCATTCGGTTCCTCTCCTTCATTTGACAATGTCAAATTGTGTCAAACATTTTTTTTTTATTTAGGCAATGTAAATTCCATATTGAGTTACTATTGTTTTTAAAATAGGTTTTTTTAATTTTAAATCACATTGTACTCACAATTCTGAGGGGGGAGAGACGCCACAGACCGAGTGTTTGGAATTTCAGCTTGATTAAAATCCAAATGGGCAACGAATGCACTATTCGGATCAATATCACTTCTACCCTGTAAGTTGTTGTCTTGAAATGTAATCGTTGTCACTGTATTGTCTAAGATGGTCTCGCCATTGGCCAATCCGCCTACCGTATATCCCACCAGATACCCGAACACTCCGGTCGGGTTCTGCGGGGCTGACCAGGATAAAGTGATGAAGTTCAACAAGTGAATCTGATAATATGATGAGTCCGTTGCTATAAGGGAACAGCAATAGGAAGAAGAAGAAAAAAGAAATGTTAAATGGACATTCGTACAAGTGTTTGGTTAACAAGTCTAAGGATACAATTTTTTTCGTTTATATGACATGTTTAGGATTGTAACCCATGACCCTCCGTCCATGTGGCTGGTGCTATATCAATGGCTTGGTCATAATTACACTGTTAAAAATACTCCCGGTAGTAATTCTACAAAGAAAAATCGTAAATTTACAGGATGTTTACCTTCAAAACAGATGACACAAATGATTTAACAAACCAAACGTATGTATGCAGTGATATGTAACGTAGAATTACTTAATGTAAAACAAAGTAAAACATAATAATCTTTATAAAAATACAAACTATCGTGTTTTTAAGATGATTGTGCAGTGCATCTATCGTATAAATAGTGTCCGCGTATTGGCGATTTTCATGTTAATGAATGTTAAAATGGTGGTGTTTTTTAGTTATCCAGTATTTTAGCATTTTTACAGCCCATCGTAATTTAACAGTCCATACTGTTTGTGAGTCCCAGCTGCCTGTAATAATTACTGTTTTTTACAGTTTTATTTTTAACAGTGTAAGAGCTGCTACAAAAACGGTGTACAAACAATTTTTAGACCATTTTATAAGAATGCCATACAAAATAACTGTTTGCAGGTAAGTTTGCAGGTGGTCTAGGCCAAATAAACAAAATGATAACAACCAACAAACTGTGCATAGTAAACCCTAACCCATTTTTTGTCCTATCTGGAACAGCTCCGAGCATCAACCGTATTGTGCAGGAATGTTATGTTGTGCAATTAACCCCCACCTTGAATAACATTATGTTGCACATCTCCGCCCAAGTATTTTGTGAATAAAGCAGTATCAATTTCAGCTTCACCTTTATTATTATCTTCATAAGATTTCTTAGGTCTAATGGGAAAATTCAGGCAATATCAATCAGCAATTGATTTTAATTTTCCAAATAGTAACATAAGATGAGGTACCTTGTAAAAAGTCAGAGCCGGTCTTTCCCGCAGGAATCCCACAAGCAGTCTTTCATTACCGATTCTCACACTTCATCAGAGACAAAACAATTGGGGATGCAGAAAAGCTGCTATGAAAAGCAGGGAGTCCTGCAAAATGACGCGGCACAACCTTTTGCAAGGTAGCTATGGGGCGGGGCCAGGATTTTTAAATAAAGGGGGGGAGATGATCTTATTGGGACATCATTCTTTTTCTAAACTGAACATAAGGGGTATATTATAGAGTTAACCCAAAATGCCTTCTTCTGTGACACCACCCTTGCATCAGTTTAAAAAAAAACTTACCCTGAGTCTCAACAGCCAAAGCGACGTCCTCAGCACCAAGCTCTTTTGAACCAGTGAACAAAGTAGCAACAAAGACGCTGTTAGCATCAGGAGCAGTGCCTTGGAATGTAATGGTTGTTACGTCGCTTGCTGTAACATCTCCTCCATCCACTCCACCTACTCTATATTGTACTAGATAACCAGTCGGCTGGAATGGCGGGTTTGATGGGGGTGACCATGATACGGTGAAGGAATTCTGGTTAACCTGGTAAACCGCATTGGTTGGTGCTGAAAAGAAAAGAAAAGAATTTATTTGTTTAATGTGAAAGCATATAGGTAGATATTTTACATTGATTTATTGAGTATTACATACACTCTACATAGTGAAAAACTATGTTTGAGTCCTGCTGTTGCTGTTTTTGCAAATGTATTGTTGAAAATATAAATAGATATTGAAAAAATTTAAATTGAAATATAACTAACATTTCGATTTCAATACAATCTGCTTTACAAAATGAGCATAACACTGCTCTTTAAGGGGCTTATTCAAACAACTTTTAGGCAATGGATATTATAAATTGAACATTGCAGTTCAAAACATTTTGGTTTAAAATTCAAACATTACCAGATCAGTAGTCTAATTTTATAAAGCATACATAAGATTCAGTTGCAGGCATCAGTTGGGTCCATTTAATCTAGTGACCACATTTGTGATGAAAGATTTCAAGCACATTTATTTTCATATCTTTAACAATAAACCATGGTGGACAGAGACATAAAAAAATCGCAATAGATTTCAGGTACCTTGTCAAAAAGTCAGTGCAGCGTTTTTTACCAGGAATTACGCTTTTAAAGGCACAATGTATCCTTTCTGCTTTGTATGATAAAGTGCAAGAATAGGAAATGAAAGGCCACTTCTGGGTCCCGTAACACAAAGTTGATGGAATCGATCGTAGAGAAATGTTAATATGATCATTGCTAAGTTTTGTGTTACGGGCTCCTGGAATTCCTGCATGAAAGACAGGGTTCAGACTTTTGAAAAGGTACCTTACTTAATGAGGTCTTTGCAAAGAAATAGAATCTCTAAAACTATATTGATAACTTTGATTTTTACGATTGATTGTACATCATAGTTGATGGAATCGATCGTAGAAAAATGTTAATATGATCATTGCTAAGTTTTGTGTTACGGGCTCCTGGAATTCCTGCATGAAAGACAGGGTTCAGACTTTTGACAAGGTACCTTACTTAATGAGGTCTTTGCAAAGAAATAGAATCTCTAAAACTATATTGATAACTTCCATGTAGGGTAGGCAAACATCAAATACGATCAGTTAGTACTTCACAGCTAGGACATAAGTCTTAATACACGGCAAGAATAATTAGCATTATTATATACGATTGTAAAAGTTCATTGGCCCTAAACAACCCTTGACCTTGAAGTTGATTATTACCTTCACCTGCAACTCACGTCAGATAATTGGTGATACTTGACTATCTGTATACATGTCCATGTTGAATGAAATAGGTTCATATATAGTTTTTATGTTAAAATGGTTACATTTCAAAAATAACCTTGGTTAAAATAAAGATTTCATGTTGATAACCCAACATGGTCAAAGTTCATTGACTCAAAGTTCAATGACCTTTCACCTTGATCCTGTAACTTGTCATTAATGCAAGATAATAAGTGATAATTGATTACCCTTATGTGAAATCTTAAAAAAAAAAAAGGTCCATCTACTTTGAAGTTATGACATTTAAAAAACCTGACCTTGGTTAAGATTTCAATGATGACAACGCTGCAATTTTTCAACGCCGTCGGAAAAGCAGCACCTATGAAGGTAAGACAAAATCTAACAGATGGGGTTTTAGACCCGTTAATCAGAGTTTGATTTCAAGGCCATTTAATCACACTTCTATTCATGTATAAACTTCAGGCCAATCAGTTTTGAGAGTGAACTTTGGGATCAGTTTTTATATCAATTTAAATTCAAGGTTTTTGATTTATTGTGCTGCTGCATGGTCAGAACCATTGGACTCAAAAGGCAAAATAGTTGGCTAACCTCAATCGTATTAAGATATCCTATACTTACGAAAGGAAGGATTCTTGCAGAATTTTGACAATGCCCGTTTGTAAAAATAAACCTTTGTCTTACTACATGCATGTTGGGTGTGGAAACGACCCACAACGAACAACAACAACAACATGTATTTCCAATTGGTCTTTGCTTCTGTCCAAGTGTATGTGCTACATGTACGCCCCTACATGTAGGCATATCAATTTGGAAAATCTCTCTTAAACTTTGGTCTTCAATTATTAGTACAGACCCAGTCATACATCTTCAACTTATTCCTTGCCCCTTTTCCAAATGTATTTACGTCTGTTTTCTTTTATTCTTTCAGCCTCACATACAACCAAACCTTCATCACAAATTCTTGAATTTCTACTCAACTGAAGTGATACTGCTCCCCTTAAACCCTTTACAACAGGACTACACTTTCTTTCAGCAAAGTATAATGGGCAGTATCAGAATGTCTAGTAGGCCTAATGAATACTAATAATATCATGCAACATTTATACAATGCTTAATATATTTCTAAGCACTGCATACTAGTATTACCCCTGCTTTTACCATTGGCACAGCTAATCTGACCAGGTGCTCAAGCATTCAAGGAATTCCTACCATCCTGGTATACCCAGTTGTTGTGTGTCTGGACAGGATGTGCAATGTGAGTAGGGAAGATCAATTTTAGAAAGTCATTTGGAACAATTTACAAGCAAAGTTTCATCAATTTTTAGTACAAAATGTTAGGGAATATTATAGACAAAAAAGAAGATGATTACATCCATTGAATTCATATTTTTAGTGTAATCCAAAGACAAAAAAAGAAGGCTTCAAAAACATAAAGTGTTCGGACACCCGACCCCCCATCCTACTGCTCTCATGGGAGTGGAAGCCATGATTGACCAAATGACTAGCTTCATATCTACTATAGATCTAGTTTTAGTCTTGGTGAGACTGAGCTTTGCATTGACCAAAGGATATGTTTGTTTGTTCAGCTGAACTAACTTACGTTGGCTCCACTCACCAAATACTAAATAGGGTCTAGGCCTAGATCTAGATAGGTCCCCCTAGGAAGAAAAATGTCAGAAATTGTCAAATAAATCCCCAGAAACGACGGTTAGATCTAGAACTATTCCTGTCCAGTCTAACTTTACTCTTTAGTCTATAAAATCTAGATCAGTTCAAGCTAACAAAAGTAGACTCTAACAACGTTAGGCCTAACATAATTCTCTTCACTCTGTATTGTAGTTTGTACTTTGTACTAGCTTAACTAAGTAAGGTCTACAAAGTTTAATCAATAACAATGGCGTTGTTAACTTGTTCAACTGGGCTAGACTAATATGCCGTAGAATCTATTCCGATTGTTCCATATCCGAGGAGAAATTTTTAAAAGTCGACAAATGCTTATAAACTCTCGCTCCAAACAGACTGATTTCAGCCGTGTTCTGTGATGTGCGGAAGCCCATATCGGCATCGCCAATTCGTGTTCAGACGCCCGAAGACGAAGTTGGCGACGTCAGCGCCCCAGGCCGCTTCCGGGGAAAACTTGTGTCTTTTTTTGTGAGGTTACCCAGTCCAAGACCCGGTAGGCCGGAGCTCCCTGGACCCTAACCCAGAGAGCTACGGCCCGCTTCGTAGGCCGGAGCCCATGAATCGACCGTGCAAAACAAGGGAGACACTGGGGTAGATTGGGGTCTCAATAGTAATCTTAATAAAATGTGGAAACAGAAATTATGCACTTACGATTATATTATGAATGGAGGTCTATCGTGACACACAAATCCTGACATCTAGGCACAGACTGGAACCTCAAAAAAAACGAAAAGTTCTGTCGCGATACCTCTCCTTCTTTCAAAATTCAAAACAAAAAAGTCAAAATGGCCGTTCAAGACCGAGGCTATCCTATACTTTTGTTTGAGGTTCCAGTCTGTGCCTAACAAGTTAGATGTCAGTATTGATCGATAGACCTTCATTCATTCACATAATCGTGGTAAGTGCATAATTTCTGTTTCCACATTTTATTAAGATTACTATTGAGACCCCAATCTACCCCAGTCCCGTGGCCGTGTCTCCCTCGTTTTGCACGGTCGACTTGCTTCGCGGGCCGGAGCTCCCAGCTCAGTCCCTGGGTTACTGACCCTGCCCCGGCCCTGGCCCGGGACCCGGGTTAGTGCAGAGCAGAGCCTTGAGCCTGAGGCGTGGTATTTGTTGGTCTTTTCAGAAGTATAGAACAGTGAAATAACGAATTCTTACCAATGATATGTGATTTACCGTATGCATGTGCTTGCTCTTTATACAGTATGTTAGAAAACATTTAAAAAATCACTTTATTCAGCTATATAGCACGTGGGCACGTGGACCATGTCCATGTACCGGTACTCACGATCGATCACGTACCGGTACGTACGTACGTACGGTACGTAAGGTACGGTACCTTCTCCTTCTTCTTCTTCTTCTTTTGTATCCTTCCTCCGCTGTAACGGAGATCCGCAGTTTAAGGACGTTCCACAGTTAAAGTGAAATCCATGTCATTTTCACCAAACTTTGCACATAGATACTTTAGAACCTTAATATTCGAAATATGCAAAAATTAACATAGGTCCATGTGCTTGATTTTTTGCTATAGAGCTTCAAAGTTCACCCAAATTGATGTTGTTAAGAATTGCGCATTCAAAAGAATTTGGCATTTTTAGACCTCGCAAGATTACTACAATGAGTTTAAACCTCTATTACTCAGTCAAAATACATGAAAAAGTCATCAAATTTCGCAAGAGAGTTAATAATTGTATCGTTAGAATGGAGAATATATTTATAGTGCTATTTGTTTGCAGTTTTAAGTCTAACAGCACTGTCAGTTCTTAAAATGGCGTAAAAGATAACAAAAACCCAATCTAAAAAAATGTGAAATTTCAATAACATACTACAAAAGTACAATAAATGCTGCACTTTATTCAAAATCCATGTCATTTTCACCAAAATTTGCAAAGTTGTAGAGGAAGGTATACCTAAGAGGTACAAACATAAAAAAATGGGGGTTCATGTGCTTGTTTTTAAACTATCAGCATTTTTATTAGAGCAAATGTGCTTTTTAAAACACCAAAAATGTGCCGAATGCTTTGTATCTATGTGAAGAAAAAAACAAAACCACTCTACCATTTATTCAAACTCGGGGACTTATTCGTGATTCTTGGCAGCACTGCAGAGTAAAGTATTTTGAAATTGTAGAGATGTTTTTTAAAATGGTCCATGGAATAATTCAATTTTTTAGCTTCATAAGATAACGCATCGGATCTGCAGTTAGAGTGCAGATGATGAGAAAAATCAGCTCATACCCAGAGCTAATTAATCACCTGTTCATCCATTGTGACGTCAGCGCGCAGAGTGTAAACTATGCGCAGATCATAATGCGCACAATCATAACTGTGGAACGTCCTTAATACTGCATTAATATTAGCGTTACATATTTTGACGTGAGAGTAAGGTAGACCGAGAGAGGTGAATCTTATGCAAGAAATTTAAGACAAGTAGGTTGAGGTCGTTTCTGGAGGAATCTGCTAATTCGACGTCAGGAAGAAACAGAACGGAAGCGGTAAATTGTTGAGGTTCTTGATCATTGAAATGCACAGAAAAATACTGCAGTTCCTCGTCTTCTTTTATTAAGTTTAGAAGGGTTTTCCTGTGTGTGCTAAACGCTGGGCATTCTCCAACAAAATGTACAACACTTTCCAGTTCGGAGTGGCAGAACTTGCAGGACTTTGTGGTACTTTGATTCAGAGAGAATAACCTTCTATTCGTTGGGTATGTACTGCAGGATAATTGAGCTCTGATGGACATAGCTTCCCTCAGGAGAGGGCTGGAGACTTGCTTTGGGTAATAATTCTTTTTATCACGTTGGGTCATGCCCGCCCATAGACTAAGAGAAGATTTTTTAGCAATTGCAATTTCAAGGGCAGCATAGTGTTGTTTATAAATTTTTCCCAGTGCTAGCTTCTTCCATACTTTATAAAGAATGCGATATCTAAGGATGTTAGTGAGACTTGGAAGCTCATAACTATTGAGGATTTTTATCCAGCGTCTTACCAAAGGTGTATTGTATGCTATACCATTCAACAGGATTCTTCTCTCAGTGCGCTCGTCTGAAAGGCTTGCATATTGCCCAAGTAAGAGAAGAATTTCATAGTCGATTCGCTTATCCATTGGGAGGATATCGAGCAATAAATATACAATTTCGTCCGCCGCACTCCTTGGCAAACCAAGCACTCTTTTAAAAAGAAATGTTTGAGCCTTGTTCAAACGGGACAGCATGTAGTTGGTAAGTTGAATAATCTGAATCCCATATAGCATTCTTGGTATGCAGAACATTTTCCAAAGATGAGTACATATTGGTGGCAGCAGGCGTAGAGTTCCTTGCTTAGTTCCAGTGAGAGAGAAGAAGGTGTTATATCCCTTTGAAATGATGTTATTGGTATGGTCAATATTACAATTGCTTTTTACTATGCCAAGGTGTGGGTGCTCTCTGCTTTCCTCGATTGTCATTCCTCCCATTTTCCACTCGACTGAACTTACACTGGTTGATGCTTTTTTGTTTATTACTACTACGGCACTTTTTTGTGGATTAATTTTATATCTCCAAGCACAGGAATAAGAGAAGGTGAGGTCCAGCATTGATTGGAGTTCTCGGGGCATGTACTGATTAGAGCAACGTCATCTGCTAGTACTATCACTCCCATGTAGCAACCATTAATAGAGCATCCAAGACAAGCGTTCCTTAGTGATTTGATCAGGCCATCGATGAAGACTGTATATAAGGTGGGAGAGAGCACACTCCCCTGTTTTACACCTTGAAGGATTTGAAAAGGAGAGCTGACTTTTCCTTCCCACATGACTCTACTGGTACTACCGTTGAAGAACTCTTCCAGTGTAGATAACAGGGATTCATGGAGGCCTAGGTTTTGAAGCTTAGAAAATAGGCCTTTATGCCAAACGATATCAAATGCTTTCTGTGCGTCGAGAAGAGCAAGGTATGTTGTACATTTCTTGGCAGAGTTCAGTTGGATTATTAATTCCAGTGAAGATGCAGTAAGGAGGCAAGATTTGCCTTTCTGGAATCCCAATTGTAACTGGTCTGGGACATCATTTATTGCGAGTGGAATTTCTAGTTGAGATTTGATGAGCATTTCCAAAACTTTACCAATTGTTGAAGAAACTGTTATGCCTCGGTAGTTAGAAGGATCTTTTACATCTTTTCCCTTTCCTTTGTGAACTGGGACTATAAGGCCGGACTTCAAAGGTTCAGGAATATACTTTAGGGATATACATCGATTGATGAGGGCGAGAAGTAATTTCCGAGCTATTGGGCCAAGATATATAAGATGCTCAGGAGATATATTATCAGGTCCTGCAGCTTTTTGTTTCTTGAGAGAGTTAATAGCTTCATCTAGATCTTTTGAAGTAGAGGGTTGAAGTGGTTGATTCAAATTTTCCTGGAACGGGCGAGTGGGAATAGCTTCATCCAATTCAGGCGGAGAAGAGGCACTCATGTAATCCGGTTTAGCAAGATCTGAGAAATGTGAGCTGAAGCCATCTAAAACTGCCTCTCCTTCATATGTTGTACCCCTATAAGACAGTGTATCAGTGGACCGAGATCATTTAGTGCTTTTGACAAGCCTATAGAAGAGTTTATCATTGCTACCTTTAGCATCCTCAATTTCTGAAAGGAGATTATTGTGATACATCCGCCGTGCTTGCCTGATGCTACTTTTAAATAGACGTTTTGTATATACATGCTTGATCCAGAGAGGGTCCTTGCCTTTTGGTTTTCCGCTGGCCCTCCAGAGACGCCAGTAATATTGAGATTGTTTATAACATGCCTCTACCTTTTTGGTCCACTCTCTTTTCCCTTTCCTTCTTCTTTTCTGACGGCCCTTCGAGTGTGGTAGAGTTAGTGATACCTTCAACATTTCTTCGCTAAGTTGATCAAGCAGCAAGTCGATTTGAGTCGGATCCAAGCACATTGCAGGAAGATTATAGAAAAGGTTCTTTGATATTTGTTCCATAGGAAGAGTATAGAGAAGGTGCAGCTGGTCAGCACTGCACTGATGCCAAGATATCTTAGGACGAAGTATAGACTTTCCAGATCCTTCAGCTTTGCGATCAGGTATATCATGATCTACTTGATGATTGGCTAAAAGTGGTAGTGAAAATGTCACTTTAACCGGTGTGTGGTCAGAGGTGTTTAAAGGATCATCATGCTGAATAAGAAGGTCAGAGAAGCAGTTTTCGAGTTCTGCAGGAATTATGAAGTCATCAATGTATGATTGTCGTAAACCATCATCTGATTGGAAGGTGTATGGCTCCATTTTATTTTGGAGAGATGATAAGTTAATCATGTTCTCACTAATCAGAAATTCCTTTAGAATACGCTTTGTAGGTTTCTTACACGATGCATTTGTCAGATCAGCATTCAGATCTCCACCAAGTATAATCAGGGCCTCTTTATGGGTTGTTTCGATGTGGGATATGGTAGAGAGCATATGATGATACTGAGAAATACTATTGGCATCAACATCACACGGAAAGTATCCATTGCAGTTATTAAATGCGAGTTTGAAGGCTCATAACGTAGATCTGTAATGACTAATCTTTGCGATTGAGATTCTATCTTTGTTGCTTTCCAAGAGCTTGATGTTCTGATGAATGTAGCTACTCCTCCCTTTGCTCTCCTTCTTGGTAGTGGTAATGATGAGTTATTTTGCTGTGATATACTAAAGACTTGGAAGTTATCATTGATATTAGCACTGGCGTAAATCCCGGGGGGGATGGGGGGGATATATCCCCCCCACTTTTCGAGGAGGGGGGGATGGCCTGTACAAACATCCCCCCCCCCCCACTTTTTACGAAAGAAATGAAAAAAAAATCACAAGAGATAATTGTTTTATTGGTGAAAATTCTTCCTAAAATACCGCTTAACAAATAAAACAATATTATTGAATCATAAAATGCAAATAAAGAGCCAGTTCACCATTTCCAAACGAAACACTTATGTCCTTATTATAACATTGAGGAGAAACCCCCGTTTCTTCCAATTCATCAATGTTGGGGTCTTTGGGAAGGGATTAAGATGGAATGTCAAAATGTTTTTAATGTAATCTCTAATAAAACCATTAAACCATCATAGGGTAGAAAAGATAATAATATTGGAGGGGTATTTGCCATATGGACATACAGTGGCGTAACTACGGGGGGCATGGGGGGCACATCCCCCCCCCCCCCCCATCGGCTGACCAAAAAAAAAAACGGGGAAAGGGGAAAAGGAGAAAAGAGGGAGAAAGGAAGAGAAACGTAGTGGGAAATAAGAAAATATTATTCATTATAATGTTATATTATATTATGATTATGTTATGTTACATTACATAATAAACATATTTATCATAACTTTATGAAACATAATTTGCCCAGGGCCTACGTCATCATCGTTCCTGGTGCTCGCATTGTCTGTTTAACGTGATATATAATCCTGTTGTACTAAAACATCCCGTTTTCAAGTCAATATAAACCAAATATATTTCCTAGCACTTGAGTTATCATTGTTTTATGTAGTGACATATGCTTCTTTTTCACGACTCAAAAAGTGATTGCCCCATGTTAAGGTCTTGGTATATATGAAACATTTCATGTCCGTGATTACGTTCGCATTAGTGGATTGGTGAGATATGTCTGCTTTTCATAAATTCCTAAAATAAGTCCTTAAAATGTCCCTTCTGATCTGAATATAAAAAAATTTCAGCTCGCGCTTCGCGCTCGCATCATTTGGTTAATGAAATACGTATATGGTCCTAGTTAATTCTTACAAAAAACCTTAGAATGCCCCACTTCAGGTCTGAATTATCTAAATTTTCAGCTCGCGCTTCGCGTTCACATTGTTTAGCGAGACAGGTACCTATCATGATTACACAAATTTGATTATAATGTCCCTTTTTAGGTGTGAATATAAAAAAAATCAGCTCGCGCTTCGCGCTCGCATTATTTGATCAGTGAGATACATATAAGTTTAATGACATTGTCCTTAAAATGTCTCTATTAGGTCAGTATAACTGGCAACTGAGCGCGCTCACTAGCGCACTCACTCAGTGATTCAAAATTTTTGCTGGTGCCCCCCCCCCCCATGCCGTGACCCACGGTACGCCACTGTGGACATATCAATGGCAATTCCTTGCATATCTAAAAACATGATTGCACAAAAAAAAAGCCAAAATATTTCAGTCATCCCCCCCCACCCATCAACACGGATTTACGCCAGTGGATATTAGTAAGCTCATTAAGGTCCCAATGGTAAAGCCAGTGTTCTTGAATTAATAGGATATCCAACTCTTCTAAAAGACGTGATATGAAAGCATTGTTAGATTGTGCCCCCCTGCAGTTGAAGGTTCCCATTCTACATCAAATACATCAAAGACATTGATCAATGCAAGTTCAAAAAGTTTGCAATGAAAAAGTGTCTGTCATGTTTTGATCTTTTTAGGGAGTTCATCCAAGACATAGGCGGATATGCAGGGGGCCGAGGGCCCCCCCCCCCCCCATTGGTGGTATAAAAAAAAGTAAAACGGGAAAAGAAGAAAAAATAGAAAAAGAAGGGGAAAGAGGGGAGGAAAAAGTAAATAAGGTATACACACAGCAAACCTAACATTATCAATAGCACATTAATGTATACGTTAAAAAAAGACTTTAAAAAAAAGAATAATGCTAAAAAGTGACTGTAGGACTACCCTCTTCAAAGAAACATACAAAAATCAACTTTGAGCGGCCTATCAGGAAATATATGGGTGAAAATTTTTGTCGGACCCCCCCCCCCCCCCCCCCCCCCATGCAAGATGTGTGTGAAACTTTGAGGGAAATGATATAACTCGCGGCCTGCGCTGCGAGAAATTGAGACGGCAAGGCTTCCCCTATTTCATTTCTTTCTCCTCTTCTTCTTCTTAGTTCTTCTTATTCTTATTTTCCTCCTCCTTCTTCTTCTTCTTCTTCCGTTAGGCGATAATAGCATTGCAGGCACTTGCAACAACATATGAAAAATGGTTTGAAGTTAACGTCAGGGGCCGCGGAAGCAGAAGCGGGGGGGGCTGGGGCGGCTCCCCCCCCCCTTTTTTTCCAATACCGTAAACAAAAACGTAAAAATGACCATATGATAGTGATTTTTGCATGGTCAGCCCGCTCCCCCACACTATTGTATACAAACTTTCGAATTTCCCCATTATCTTTCAAATTACATCTTATTCACACCACTATGTCAAAGTCAAGGGGGAGATAATGTGAAATATGTAAAATAAAGGGGAAAATCTGAAATTTTGTGTACAAAACAAAATAATGGAGAGTTGTCCACAAAATCAGCCATTTTGAAGCACGTTTGGTCATTTGAGGATCCCCATAGAAAGTACAACAAGGCTTTTTAAACTTCCATAACTCGCTTATTCTAAAACCGATTTTGATGAAACAAGTTTTTGATTACTCCTCTCATTTTATTCTTCCTGATAAGATGGATTCCCTCCTTGTATTTTGGTTTCCTTTAATGTGAGAGCAAAGTGCTTGCTGGTTTATATATATATATATATATATATATATATGTATATATTCTGACCTGACTTTTAGCATGTAAGAAAATTGTTAATGGCATCATCGAAATCTCCTCTATTTTTTCTTATTTGCAGACAATATTCTCACAAAGAACTTAATTTATTAAACAACATCTTAAAATCACTCAGCAACATATCAAAGTGGTTCAAAGTCAAATATACTCTCCTTTAATACATTTATGTTTACATTAAGAAATTTATTTGCATCCTAAATGAAACGCTGGTACTACTATACATTTTGGGGAGTAATCTTGCACCCAAGTGGGAAAAAGGTGCAAAAATGCACTTTTAATTACCATTTTTACCAAGAATTTCTCGTTTACTCACTATGAGGCGCCATTTCTTCACATGGTTGGTAACACTTTAGAAATGTTCGTATTTGCACCTTTGTTGCATAGATCATTTCTGAATTCTGATTCTATGATATTTGCTCCTGCGATTACTCCGATGGAAAATCTCCGTATTACGCCAAACATAAAATCTAACCTCCAAAACTAAATAAACCCTAATCCTTATGTTAGCATTATTCTGAACCAAAAACCCTGTAATATAAAATCCTAACTAAACCCTTTGCCCTGCCGTGTCATCTCATTTATTATAGGATGCTTAGTGTCGCTATTAACTACACCTTTAAGTTTTTCCAAATAAGCATATAGTTACACTCATCAGCACCCTTTGGGATGCTGCTATATTGTACCAACACCACGGGGTTAAAAATTTAACCCATACGACATAAATTAGTATGATCCTGTGTCATTTGCTCCGGTCTTAATGTAACAAGGGGCGGGTTAGAATTATGGCTGTTGAACATTTATAATTTCTCATGACTACACACATATATATAAACTCATCAAAAAAAGTTTGGAAATCTGACTTTGATCGATAATTCCCGGGGATAATTCCTCCTCCGTTTTAGTAAATATCAATGTTTCAATTAATATTAATGAATAAATCATTTAATTCTCTTCAAGATGATACCCTACATGATAATGATTATGGTTCACATGGAGGTGCAGTGCCTTGAAATGTGGGGCAAGGTCAAAATTCAAAAGTTGCAAAATGACACTATATTGAAAGTCACTGTTCTTTCTTCTGTGGTGTTGAGTTTCTCAGCGGTTTCTTTTAATTGTTTTCATGTGCCTTAACATCAACATTAACATGGAATCAAACACACCTCTGCACAACCAAACATGTATGCAGGGTATTTCAAACCACGACTCAAACCATGTTATCTCACAGAACCATCACTACATAAACCACAACAAAACATTAAAAAATGCATGGAGAAGCAGGGGCTTGATTTGAATGGATTTTCATCTCTATTGACACAGACAAAGAATCATGTTCTGTATTGACTGTTCATGACTATTTCTGCTCGTTTTGCAGCTTTTCAGTTCAGACCTCATCCAACACTTTTGAATCCTGCTCTTTTCGTGATGGCATGATCATAACAAGCATGAGATCATTTTTAAAAAGAATTAAATGATCTTTTGAATGATGTCAAATATGCATCGTGTAAAATTGGGAGTTGGGAGAAATTAATGGCCAAACTCAGATTTCCAAACTTTTTTTGAGGGGTTTATATAAAATATGCCTTGATAAGATCTATTGGCGCGGCTTACCCGTTTGCGTCGAAGCCGGGTTGGGAAGACATGCCAAAATAAAAATAATAGCAGCAGTAGCTTCCAAGACGGAAACTCTTTTCCTTCTAAATCCTAATGGAAGATCCATCGTGATATGGCAGCTTGCGCCACACTGGATCCGACAAATTTGTACCACAGCCCCTGAAAAATAAATTTCCTGATATTTGAGCAATGTTTTAAGATGGTTTTACTCCTTTTCTTAGTCCTCTGCCATTTAACTGCTTGGTAGATTTATCAATCCAGTAAAGATATTACTCCTTGTTTACCAGGGATGTCAGTTCTTGGAGAGAAGCCTCCTGAAAGCAAAACTGTTCCTTTAGCTAATGTCTCTTTCACAGGTAGATCGTGTTTACCAGCTCCATGTCATCATTACCGTTTTCTCACGCCCAGATAAAACAAGGATCGCTTAGTTTTTGTTTTTTGTATTGTTTTCTATGTCTTTTAATATCGGGGCGTTGTAAATCTTGGAAAGAGATCGACCCGCTTACGCGCAACAAGGCCGTGTTTTGTATCGAGAATAATAGCTGCCCAGAACATCTGGCGTATGCCTTGCCACCTCAAACAGAGAACGTAGCTCTGGAAAAGTTCAAAAATTTTAAAGTGATCCATAACCCACAAATTTCATGGCAATTTGCATCGATATCTGTGATGCTATAGTAACCAGAAAAGGTGATAAACTGAATCAAATTTGTGTTTACATAATTGCTGTAAAAGGCACCCAAATCTGTAGCCTAACCCCGTTTTTATGCCAATGAATAAATGTATTCCATCAAGACACCATTCTGGGCCCCGTCTTACAAAAGAGTTACGATTGATCCATCCAACCATGTACAACTATGGAAAACCAGCAACTTCAACATCTGAAACACACGTTGTTTGGAATATTTTCTAGAACATATTCATATTTTGCTTGAAAATTCAGTGTGTTTCTCTTTGCTTACACTGTACAAAATATTAGGTAAAATTTTAACCAGCACGAGGGTAATCATGTGACCAACCAGTTTGGGGCAGTATATATTTACCCAAAGCGAAAGCATATATTGTCCAGTAAGGTTAAAAAGTAAGCAGCAATTACTTTAGAATGGGAAAACTTTTCATCACACTGGATGAATAAAAATGCCCAACGTTGGTTGGACACATAATTAGCCTCATGGAGCATTTTCATTCAAATTTTTTTAGAGTGTACAAAGGGCATTATGCAAATTTCCTGAAGAGAAAATATGACATTGATGGATTTCCATATATTTGAGGTTGATCGGATCAATCATGTTTGTAAGACTGCATGGGCCCATGACTTTCTGGTGACACCACGAACTCAGTATATTCCTCTATTTCTTAGAACACCCCCCCCCCCCCCCGATCTTGTCATCCCCCTTCTATCTCTCTCTTGGTGTGTGAGGGTGTGTGTGTGTGTGTGTACTATCTACTTTGTCTATTATCCTACCTACCAACTAATATACCTTATTTTTTCATGCTACCTCGCTCACTTATCTTTACCTCACTTCTCCTTTCATTGTATTGCATTAGCTAATTTACTCCACAAACTTTCAATTCTCATTTAACAAACTTACATGATGATATGCGTGGGGCATCATAAGATTTATTGTCTTTTATGATTTGTTAACAGAATTTTGTACAAAGTGATAATGAATTATGATAATGAAATGAATTTTAGTATGAACGCTTTGTGGGTTTCATTATAGACATTATGTGAGCTTCACAACTATAATTCTCTCAGTTTACTTCGAACACCGCACACACACACACACACGTACCCTCGCACATTCACCCACACATACATATATGCAAATATTATGTATTGAGAATAACTACTAGTTATTCTCAATACGATCAACCAACCATATTATGAATATATACATAATTGCGGAATGTCATGATTTTTATCCGATTTCCAGGAAATTGTTGGTTTTAATTATATTATATCAGATTTTCTCAATCTCTCACAATTCGCTTTATATTTTTACTTATCCTGGGCACCACGGACCAAAGGTAACCTACATAAATGCAACTGTTTTTAGAAACTAAATTGCAATCCAGAGTCACGACAGACAAACGTTTCTCAATTTTGATATATTTAGAGATTACGATACACATTTGGGCGTGATTCAAAAACAACCAAGCCGTGAACCAGATTTGTTACACTTTAGCGTAGACAGGTGTAATAGCACATTGATTTTATTAGGGCTGAACCAGCTGTGATCGATTTGATTTTACTGTAATTGTTACCAAGTAGTAATGAAAGTACATATCATATAAACCTACGGAGGTTTGCAATACTTTAAGGGTACACTAATTAGTAGGAAATGTTATCTTTCAGTTCTTTTCCTCCATTATTATTTTTGATAACTTTATGATTTATTAATACAAAAAGGTAATATTGTAATAGATTTTGACAATACATTTAGCAAATAATATCATATTTCATCCTTTTCCCTTTCAGTTTCTTTTTTCTTTTTTCCTTTCTGATTGAACTTTTGAGGGGGCCATGGCCCCAAAGGCCCCCCCCCCCCCCCCTCACCTGTATGGCAGTGATCATCATATTTAGCGAAACTTCAAAGGAATATAAAAGTTATATTCTGGGGAGCATTTCATCAAAAATTTTCCAAGTTATTGGAGCTGAAAACTTTACTTTAATTTGATACGTTGAGAAGCACTGTTACTATGAAAACCACTGGCATACAGCCCCCCCCCCCAAAAAAAAAAAAGTGTTAAAAAAAAGGGGGGAAATAGGGGGAGAAAACAAAAAGGGTGAATTATGATATCCAAAATGTATAGGTATTTGCTTTCAGAGATAAGTCTTCAGTATGGACTCCAATACACTGGTGTACCCAAATATTGTGTAGCTAAAGGGATAATTCTTTATTTCTTCCATAAAATGCCTCAATAAAAATAGGACAGGGAGCGCTAAATAGTAGTTGCACATTTGATATTCAAATTTTTACGAAGCATTTAACTCAAACATATGTTTATCATCAAAATTCATTGAGACAAAAGACTTCCAAAGCAAAACTAGCTCTCAAAACCTTTTCAAAATCCTTGAATATTATACTTTTCAATGTATAATACATATAGGCACTGATAAGCATAATAAAGATGCATTCACAATAGGAGGAAACAAATATTTTCATCTGTATAAAGTGAACATCAGAGCCTCCTAACAGTAAATTTATTTTGATGGTCTTAAGGACATTGTTTTCCAGTACATGCCTGCTCTCCTCTCTTCCTCTCTCTATCTCTCTCCCTCCCTCTCTCTTCATTGGTACCAAAACTTCATTAATTACTACCTGTATGCGAATATTATGAAATGACAGTACAATTCAGAAATTATGATGAACTACACACCAGCATCTTTGAATAACTACTTGCAAATTACATCCAGAATAAGTGAAAAGAGTTATGTGAACAATTACAACTGAACATTATAAATAATTATTATCTTTACTGTATAGAGTGTTGTAGCGATGCATCAAAAATGCGCATCTTGGTCTGCATCATATGCCTGTTCAATACAAGAGTGTATTGAACAAAGAACCTAAATCTGACAAATTGTTGTTCCATATGGTAACATATTGAACAGTCTAATGCGCATGCACAAAAACTACAACACGCACATTGATCAGTGCAATGTAATCAGCAACTAAGAGCGTAGTGCGACTTACATGTAGTTCTTTATGATGTCACAAAGAGCTACATGTAAATCACACTTCTATATGATCAAACTGACCCCATGAATGAAGTGAGGCCAATATTAACTGATCCTGATAAGTGACACAATTTGCTTACATCAATATTCTGGGGGAATAGATAATAATAAGTATATTGGATGGCTTTATTTCATAGAATACCAGAAATATTCCACTTGTTAGGACCAACATTGCACTCGTCTACGATTCATGCAATATTGGCCGAAGCTCTTGGAATATTTCTGGTATTCCATTCTGGGCTATCCAATACAATTCCAGTCCGACAATCATTGTTGAATACAGCAGGGTAACAACGTAAACAGATAACTAGGAGATTCTCACATATCATACTAAGAAAACGTTTTAATAGAAATTGCACAGTCATAATCCCGGCAAAATATTTCAGCGCATCATTTCAATAATAAGGTAAATACAGTTTTGTGTAAGTAATTCATAAGATTAGGTTATGCAATGATATCTTAAATTGGTAAATACAATTTTATGCAGGTAACCTAGACCCTGTGCCTGTGGGCCATGCAATCATATCTCAGACCTAAAGCTTGCAAATAACAATTAGGTATATACAATTTTGTGCATATGTAACCTAAACACTGCAGGGGTCCGTTGCAGAAAGAGTTGCGTTTAAACGCAAGTAAAAAAAAAAAAAAAATCGCAAGTCCCAAATGTGCGCTGTCGATTGGTTGAAAATCAAGTTGCGCATGATTTTTAGAGTTGCGATTGATTGCAACTCTTTCTGCAACGGGCCCCTGGTCATTCAATGATAGCTATGACCTAAACCCTACAATGATTAGGTAAAAATAGTTGTGCATTGTTACATAAACACTGCAGGTCATGCAATGATATCTACACTTTAAAGGAGAATGAAACTCTTGGAGCAAGTTAGCTTTTGTGAAAGCAGAAAAATCAAAGAATAAGATCAACAAAAGTTTGAGTAAAATAGGACTAGCAATAGAAGAGTTATGAGCATTTGAATGTCGAGATCACTAGTGCTATGGAGATCCTCCCATTGGCAATGCGACCAAGATCTATGATGTCACAGATGAACAACTCTCCCCTTTTGGACACTGAAAATATACCCCAAAACATCTCTTTTTGCTCATTCCTATCATATGACAAACGATTCATCAATGATATAATGTTGTGAAACCTCAGTACTTGTCCTCTCATAAAGAGAACACCTCACCAAGTGATAGACTCTATAAAAGTGAGAATATAGGTGAAATAAGTACTAAAGTAAATGAGGGAGTTGTACGTGTGTGACATCACAGATCTTGGTCGCATTGCCAATGGGAGGATCTACATGGCATTAGTGATCTCAATATTCAAATGCTCATAACTTTCTTATTATTCATTCAATCTTCCTCAAACTTTCAACAATATGTTTCTTTGATTTTTCTCTTTGATATGGATTCAGCTGGTTTCAAGGGTTTCATTCTCCTTTAAGCCTTACAAATAAAAATTATGTAAGTACAGTTCTGTGTAGGCCTATGTAACACAGCATTGCAAAACATGCATTTAAGATATAATGTAACATAATATCTATACCCCAAACCCTTAAACATGCTGCTAGAAGAGATACCATTATCAGATTGGACTTGCTATATACTGCTCTAACTTAAGTCCTGGGGGCATCTGCAGCAGGCCCCTGCCTAGAACCTCTGGGGCCTGTTGACGAAGATTTGCAATCAAACACGACTCTAGAAATCACATGCAACTTCCTTTTCAACCAAGCGAAAACCTGTATTTGGGGCTTGCACCTGATTTTTGTAATTTACATTTTAACGTACCTCTTTCTGCAACAATGCAAAAATATCAAACGAATTGTTTCTATCAAGAATAAATATTTTCCACACTACTTGCAGATTAAATGTATAATCAAGCCCATTCCAGAATGAATGAGATCCAAGGAATCTAAGATAAACTTGGCTTTTCAGTTATGTTGAAATGCAACTGTTACTAGAACAGGGTAGCTATATCAGTACTTCTTGTTTCTATCAAAATATAAGGCCATCAAATATAAATATTAATTCTCCACACACCTCGCATACATAAATACCCGGACAGCAAAGAAATGAGAACAAATTACTACAGAAACTCCCAGAAATAGAAAGAACATCATATTTGTCATTTCTTATATATCACTTTAGGACTGTAGCATTTCATCCGATTTAATATTTCAGTGTTTTACTTGCTTTAATAATTTTATGTTATTTATTCAATTTATATTCATTTTTTGGACCAAGTCCACCACACCATCACATTAATTGAAAATCATTAGATTATACAAAAGGAATGGCGAGTGTGTGACCATCAACATCAAAATTTGCATAATAATTAAAATAATAATAATAACAACGTAATGTGGAGCGTTGTGGCCCAGTGGATTAGTCTTCGGACTTTGAAACACAGGATTGTGGGTTCGAATCCCAGCCATGGCGCAATTTCCTTCGACAAGAAATTTATCCACATTGTGCTGCACTCGACCCAGGTGAGGTGAATGTGTACCCGGTATGATTTATTCCTTGAACGCTTTAGCGCCTATTAATATGGCGGCTCAGCTACAGCCGGGGTAATTATATGATACCAAGTATCAAAGCGCAGTTGAGTATATGCACATAGTATATGTGCATATACTATGCACATATAAATGGACATTTATATGTCCATATAAATGGACATATTATTAGGTGATCTGTCAACTGACAGATCACCTCTTGTGTTTCTACGAATTTTCTTTTTTATTTATTTTTATTATTTATTTTTCTTTTTCCACCCTTTTCTTGTTCCACCAAAATCAGAAAAACTGTTCTATCAATTTTCATCAAATTATTATCAATTATGCACAGTTATAATGCGATGTGTACGAAACAAGTTCAACGTCAAATGGTCATCGTGACGTCATCTACGCGCCATTTTGTAAAATCACATTATCAACAATATCTTCATCATCAATCATCAAAAATGAACAATATTAACATGAAATTAACTTCAGATCATGGGTCAACTGTCCATGTGATCAAACGTCATTAACACGTCACGACGCGCATGTACGCGCGCGTCAAAATTTTAAAATGCTCAAAATCACTTTTTGATCAAAGTAGAGTACGAATCAGGTCATTTGAAGCATTTCAAGAATTTGCGCGCTCACACGTTTTCGCGCGCGTTCACGCGCGTAATGTCGTTACGCAATGTAGAATCGCCGTTTCTTTTACGTCAATGCATTTTTTCTGAAATTGTCAATAATTTGATACCTTGACCGACCTTTTACGACAAGTAATAAAAGAATTAGCCTCCGTCAAAGTTTGCATTACGCGCGCAAGCGCGCATTGAAAATAGGCCAAATATGTGCAAAAACATGTCTTTACAAAATTCAATATAACTCTTCAGATAGTCCGTTGACCCCTATATTTTCTTTTATATTCGGATAGAGTATGAATTGTAGATGTGATTTCATGTGACATTTGACCCTAAATTTTATCATCACGTCATCAAAATGGCGTCGGAACTAAAATTTTCCATTTTTGTTTTATGACGTTTTAATTATTTTGCAAATATGACTATAACTCCGTAATTCTTGATCATTTTTCGCCCAGATTTCGACATATTGTAGCTGAGCTGATACTCTTACTAAATATTCAATAAAATTTTCATTTATATTAATTATTCATCCTCAAAATTTAGAATTTATAGAGGCATATCACAATGCCAATTTTCACTGTCATAAGTCAATTTAAGATAATATTCCTTCTTTGAACTAAGAGAGTACGGGGCGCTGTGTAGTCTAATGGAAAGCACACCTGCCTTGCAATGCGAAGGTCCTTGGTTCGAAACTCACTTGACAATGTTCTTTTTTTTGCTAATGTATTTGTGTGTAACGTCTATTAAATACTGATTTTTCTCAAAATTTGATTCTACATTCATGGATTTCGGCAACATTATTTTAACTATTTCGTGTAGTCACTTGCGAAATTGCATTTGGCATTCTCTAATACAACAAGATCGTTCACACAACGTAATATTTTGTCTTTCAGCTGCTGTATTTAATATGTTCTTTTGTTAATAAAAGTCTGTTTTTAATGATGATGATTATATTGATGTGCATTGCCATGGATATAATGATCAAATATTACATCGTGATCATGAGAATGACAGACAGATCACCTAATTCGTCCCCAAGACGAATTAAAATTCTAGTTATTATTATTATTATGACGCTATAGAGTGCTATCTATCCATAAACAATCTATTCTGAGACATTTTTACTATTTTCTTATAAATATATACCCAACCAAACAATAAAATTTTGATTTTTTTTTTTCCTTTCAATTTTGATTGAATTTTCAGCATTATCTAAACACTTGTTTACTGATTTTTTTAACAAATCTATTTGCTGTTGGGTAGGAATAAGTCATAATTAGAAATAAATTAATATACCACATAAAAAAACACATTCTGAAAAAAATTCAGAAGACCAAAGTCTGTCTCACACACTGTTTTCATGAGTTTTACACTTCAAGTGAATCAAGGTGAAGAAGAGGTAGGGAGCATTTCACGAACCAAGTAACCTGTGATTTTCACTGACTATTGTTATAAGTTACTATAAATCTTTGCATGTGATTGGCTCAAAGCAATTGAGAATATGAAAATCCCTGACTATTTGCTTCATGACACACTCTACAGATGATTTAGAGGCGTAGCGTTGCACTCTTATTGGCTGAAGACCATTTCATTGAGCTGTTCGTAAGTTACGCATAACTTTAAACAAGTGGAATGCCTCTGGCCGTCTCACCTGCATCACGCGATTCAATATAGCAGCAGTGCTGATTTTGAAAACTACTATAACTCGCACAAGATGTTCAGTGATACTTGGTTACTCTTATTTCCACGTTTTATGAACTAGACCCATACACTTATAGAGATATGATGGTAATTCAACAAATACCCCCAACGTGGCCAAAGTTCATTGACCTTACATGACCTTTGACCTTGATCATGTGACCTGAAACTCGCACAGGATGTTCAGTGATACTTGATTACTCTTATGTCCAAGTTTCAAGAGAAAGATTCATCAACTTTCCAAGTTATGATGGTAATTCAACAGATACCCCCATTATGGCCAAAGTTCATTGACCTTTGACCTTGGTCATGTGACCTAAAATGCGCAAAGGATGTTCAGTGATACTTCATTACTCTTATGTCCAAGTTTTATGAACTAGACCAACACACTTTCAAAGTTATGGCGGTAATTCAACAAATACCCCAATTTGACCAAAGTTCATTGACCCTAAATGACCTTTGACCTTGATCATGTGACCTGAAACTTGCACAGGATGTTCAGTAATACTTGATTACTATTATGTCCAAGTTTCATGAATCAGATCCATAAACTTTTAAAGTTATGATGGTAAATCTACAGATACCCCCAATTCGGCCAAAGTTCATTGACCCTAAATGACCATTGACCTTGGTCATGTGACGTGAAACTCATGCAGGATGTTCAGTGATACTTGATTAACCTTGTGTATAAGTTTCATGAACTAGGTCCATATATTTTCTAAGTTATGATGACATTTCAAAAACTTAACCTTAGGTTAAGATTTTGATGTTGATTCCCCCAACATGGTCTAAGTTCATTGACCCTAAATGACCATTGACCATGGTCATGTGACATGAAACTCAGGCAGGATGTTCAGTAATACTTGATTAACCTTATGGCCAAGTTTCATGAACTAGGTCCATATACTTTCTAAGTTATGCTGTCATTTCAAAAACTTAACCTCAGGTTAAGATTTGGTGTTGACGCCGCCGCCGCCGCCGCCGTCGGAAAAGCGGCGCCTATAGTCTCACTCTGCTATGCAGGTGAGACAAAAACGACTGGTGACCCTCTCTTATGGAAAGTGACACAACCCAAGTTACCATTGGTGTTAATTTTGCTCTCAAAATGGGTCACCAGTCGTACATTAAGTCGTTCACAAATTACAAACAGCTTTGTGAAACACCAACCTGGTCTCCAAGACCTAGAAGATTTTCAAAAGATTTTCACTGACTTTTGTTACAAGCTACCTCAAATCCTTGCATCTGATTGGTCAGCACAAACAAGTCAGTGTAAAGCCCTCATAAATGATGAAGGTTTATGTTATTAGCTCAGTCTACACTCTGGTTGGCCTGGTCTCCGAGACCGAGGGAGTTTTCAAGTTTTGCCAGCTCTATCAGACAAGCTTCCCTCCTTGCCTTGATCTTAGCAAGCACACGTTCTCGTTCCCTTATGTACTGCCGTAATCCGGTCTGTAATTGCCAGTAATCAAAGAGCAAGAGAGAAAATTTTAAGTAAGCAATGTTCTCAAGATTTGACAGCTTAAAGGGGAAGGTGACCCCAACAATAAATTGGTTTAATGAAAGCTTAAAATTAATTAAAAAAATATACTGTTGAAGATTTGATAAAAACCCATCAAAGATTAACAGAGTTATGAACTTTTAAAATTTTATTTTGTGACATCACAGATGAACTGCTCCTCCAAATGTCCTGTAATATACATTTTTTGAAAATATAAATTTCTCAAAAAATTGGTGATTTATTTTTTTGTGGTGGACATATTGTCTCGCATATACTTTCATACCCCAATCTGTAAGAAAAATATCTTTATTCAACATGTTGATATGTTCCAATGATACATTGGAATATATGGAATCTATAATACATGTACATATACATGGAAAATTATTTCAATCAGGGGAGCGTTTCATCAAGATTTTTGTCCGACAAGTTGTCAGATCTGACATCTTTCCTTGATTTTGATTGGCTGTGAGGCACTTTTACTATGGTAACTGTCGGATAAAACAGGACTTGTCGGATAAAACGTCCGACAAGTCCTTTCATGCAACGCTCCCCCGGTGTCTGATGAAAATAAAATATATTCATATTTGGGTTTTTTTTATATAAAATCTATAACAAGACAGAAAATAGGCTGAAAATTCGAGATTATATTTGTCTGCTCTGCAGCTTTAAGATATCTAAGAGCCTCTGATTTGGGGAACTTAAAACACCATCAGGAGAGGGCGCTAGATATCTAAGACTTCAATTTTTGAATTTTCAGAGAATCAGTGATTAAACAATTTTGTTGTAAGATTGGAATGTGAGGTGAGTATTATTCACATTATTGACTCTTTGTAACACCAAACCTTGCGAAGGGCTTTAATGCCAAGATCAGAACACAAATCCATGTGTTTTTGTATTATGTTGTCTACAAATTGCTTTGTCTTGAAACCTCTGTTACATGTGAAGGATGAGGAATAAAAATACATGTATGTATTAACCCTTGAGTGAGCTAGTTTTCTCAATAAATATACCGTGGGGTGGAGGACCCCTCTTAATCTCAAAGACGCAAATCTGATGGTGTGGTGTGATTTATTTTTCAATTATGCATATTTTTTTTTCAAATTAGCTAATTACTTATTCCTAACACATATTTATGCATCTTGGGGATATTTTCGTAATTTCAATGGAAACAAGGAGAAAAACACATAAAAACTTAGCAATAATGACAAATAATGTTTCTCAAACGTGAAATAACCAATTTTGATGTATTATCATGTGTATAGCAAAATTTGCATAAACTATAAATGATAATGATAATAATAATTATAACATTTGTAGGTTGCTTAAGATTCTAAGCGCTCAGTTTTCTGCCTATCAACTATAAATTATTGGGGAAAATAAAAATGTAGTCTTAATAAATTAAAAGCAAAATTTAAAGAAACAAACAAAACGAAACCCAAAGATGTGCACATCCATATAGAACAACCCACAGCTGATATCTAAACATTAAAAAGGTCTATATGCAAATTTACCATTGTACTTAAAAATAATTTATGTTCTAAAATTTTTAATTTATTTGTTTCATTTTATCCTGTTTTTTGTTTATGTAAATCAATGTTTCTAAACTTTGCTCAGTTTATCTCAGAAAAATATGGAAGCATCAACCAAGTGCATTTCCAATTCCTGAGCAAGATTCCTTGCATATAATACCCCCTAGGTGTGCATGTATGTCCGTTATGTACAAATGTTGTGTCAAAACGTACGTAAGATTTCTGAGAAACTGAAATTCCCAGCAGCTGCGATGCAATCACCCAAAACACTGAGGGGGTAGGAGCCTCCCAGCCCCCCCCCCCCCCCCCAATTGTAGTTAGGGTTCATGGATGCATTTTGCAATTTCATATAATTTATCTTGGTTGGGATCCATTAATCTGGTTGGGATCCAAACCAAACTAAAAAATATTGCATATTTTTTCATTATTGTTATAAAACGATTTCTCAATGGAATGGACTAAATATTCCAGTATTTGACCTTTGTTTTAAGAAATGAAATTCAGGGGAGCGTTTCATCAATATTTTCATCCGACAAGTTGTCAGATCTGACATCTTTCCATGATTTTAAATTGGCAGAGAGGCATTGTTCCTATGGTAACTGTCGGATAAAATGGGACTTGTCGGATAAAACGTCTGACAAGTACTTTCATGAAACGCCCCCCAGAAGACCTATGTTCAAAGGGCCTTCTTTGGAGACAAACCCAAACATTACAGAGGGAGGGCCCCAATATCCTAAAATGTCACTACATTTCTATGTTATACCCGATTGACACCTGCACGCACTTTTGCCCCGCATCGAATGCGTGCCAGTGTGTGTCAATGCGCACCATTTAATGGCACGCATAGTTCACGCATGGTGTGCACTCATGAACTATTCGTAACATATTGCCCCACCATGTTTGCGCTCCATTCAACATTGCCTAACGGCAATCATGTTTCAGATATCTTCCAAACTAGTTTGTGTGTTTGGTTCGTGTTAATTAATTAGATAATCACTAGCTGAAGATGCTCAGTACCGAAGCAGCTAATTCAGAGCAAAGAAAGTGATGGCTGCAGGATTTATAGTCCACCAACAGCAGAGAAGTATTTTTAAGGAGCAGGAACAGGTGAAGGGTAGGAAGAGAAAAGCAAGGATGTGCTGGGTGAGAGACACTGACTGTCAGGACACCACATCCATGGACATTTTAATCATTTGTTGACAGAATTACATAGAGAGGATTACAAGAGCTCCAGAAACTATTTGAGGATCACGCCTGATGTCTTTGAAGAGTTGGTAGAGAAGTTGACACCGCGTCTTGAGAAGAAAACAACATTTATGAGAGAACCATTAGAGTAGGACTAAAACTTGCAGTCACTCTGCGATTCTTGGCAACTTGAAATTTGCATGCAACATTACAGTATAGCTTATGAGTGGAGAAAAGCACAATTGCCAGATTTATTCCAGAAGTATGCAAGGTAATAATCAAAGTGTCCAAGGAAGAAGTCCTTAAATGTCCCAAAACTGAAAGGAAGTGGCCGTGAATTTCAGTTCAAAATGGAACTACCATAATTGTCTGGGCGCTGTTGGTGGAAAGCATGTGGCGATTAGGAAGCCACCAAAAGCTGGGTCCTTATTTTACAACTATATAGGATTCCACAGCATCGTCCTTATGACAGTTTGTTGCAGACGCGGAATACAAATTCCTGTATGTGGATGTTGGAGCAAAGGTCCTCAGATGGAGGAACATGGAAGCACTGCTCCTTGCATGAGGCAGTAGATGACGGAAAAGTAGGACTCCCTCTACCAGGTTCAAATTTATCGTTTATTAAAGTACTCATTCTGTTCCTGGTTACAAAAAATGCTTAAAACGTCCAGTTTTCACATTAGAATATCAAAAAATTTTAGCTCGCGCTTTGCGCTTGCATTATTCGATTGGTGAGATATGTATCCTATTCATGAGGCACTTAGTGCAGTCTTAACAAGTTCCTTTTCTGGTCAGCAAATATAAAACCTAAATATATGTCGTATCAATCAGAAATCACTTCAAAAAGAAACTTTGCCAACTTAATTTCTACAAACACAACTTCTTGACATGGATGATAATCTCATGGTGAAAATATCTGTTTGCAACGAAATGCCCATTTTGATATATAAGTGCTCTTTTTGGCATTGCCCCCCCCTACGAAAATATGTTCCGCCCCCATTAAATAACCAGGAAAAAAATCCAGATTACCTGTACTAACGATGATCACACGGTCTGCATGCTCAACCTCTGCGTGAAGTAGGCTATGCACGATCCTGTCGTGAACTGCATGCCACTACCCTGGGGGGTGTGCCTACTATTTTTTGCGCCAAGAAATTTCTATTTCGACGCAACATAGTGGCACGACTAGCTTGCGCATACAATGTAGTTCACAAATTTGTAATGCATGCCAAAAATTTCCACTATGTTGAAAATTTTGGGACGCATTTCACGCACCTATCCTCAAGCTGGCATGCATAGTTTGCGCATTGGCCCGCATGAGTGCGTGCCAATGTGCAACAATACGGGAACCACAACGTGTGAAAGTGTCAACCGGGCCCTGATTGGAAAGTGAGATGAAACTCCCAATTTCATTCACATTATTGAATCTTTCCCAAGGCTTCTGGCTTTAAAAAGTGGTAATTCAACTACAGAAAGGCTGACTATAAATAAAACTCATATCAGGCTAAACCAGGCATACACACAATTCTATGAATGGTGTTAAACTAAAATTTGTTATACTCACTAAATCTGGTGGTTCTTCCTCTTTTGGCTTGGGTCTCCTCATTCTAAAAAAAAAAGAAATTATAAAGAAAAACATATCAATTATATTTAATACCAAATGCCCAATATCAGGGAGGTGGTTTAAATCTAACCCATTGTCAATGTACATTTTATGCATAAAATGAAAGGAACATAATAGGCGTTAATACAAAATGCATAAATCAGTGTTTCTCTTTGTTTTAAAGTGATTAAAAACCTCATTAAGACAATACATACATGTATGTACAGTTTTCCTGGTTTCTCACTTACAGTGAGATCGGTCGTGCTACTGGTTTAATTCCTATTCTTCCCTGAGCCTGGGATTCATCTTTCTTTTCTGTAATTTTCAATCACGGGTTGCATAATTTCACAAAAAGTCACAACAATAACTCCGCTATGAATTCCACACACTAATCGAATAACTAATTCAACCCTTGATTTAACACTATACTCTTCCCTAAACCAAACCATATATCTGGCGTTAGACCCTATTGCAACGCCAACCCTAACCCTACATCTTAGACGAAATGATGCCCTAAGTATTTGTCGCAGGAGCTAATGTCGTGTCACCACTGCCTTACATCTTGACCACTGAAAGATAATGGAGAAGTGATAGGTTGGGCAATCACCTTCCATCATTGCTACATGTAATTATTTGCTTGCTATCAATTCAACTTACAGATGGCACTGGATAATGGTGTCTGACACTGCCTTCTTCAGCATACTGATCTCATACTGATACTGTACGACTGGATTGGCACTTCCCTTACGTCCAACACCTGAAACCAAATACAGACGTATAAAAGAATCAATCGAGGCGCTCAAGCCACTCCAATATATTAGACTAGATATCTTAGGAGTCTCTGGACTCTGAATTGATTGATTGACCGATCGATTGATTGATTGATAATGGTGTCTGACTCCGCCTTTTTTTGCATACTGATCTCATACTGATACTGTATGACTGGATTGGCACTTCCAACACCTGAAACCATAACACTGACAAATTAAAGATGCAATTGAGGCGCTCAAGCTACTCCAATAATAATAATTGTCAGTTCTTGTATAGCGCATAACACATTATGAATAACGTCTCTATGCGCTTCCAAAGGACTTGGATATTATTCCTGCGAGGTACCCATTCACCTCACCTGGGTCGAGTGCAGCCCAATGTGGATAAATTTCTTGCTGATGGAAACTACGCCATGGCTGGGATTTGAACCCACGACCCTCTGTTTCAAAGTCCGGAGACTAATCCGCTGGGACACAACGCTCCACATGTATATTACATTAGATCACTTGGGAGTCTGAGAATTATGTTCACCTTGTAATATGCTTATTATGTGCTTGGAGAGTGTACGCTCTTTGTGGGCCACATACTATTACGTGTTCTTCATATTTTATGTTGAGAAGTGTCGCACTACGTGTTCATCATAACCTTACTACACAAATAGCACTTGGAATACTAAAATCTTGAGAATATGGACAACAGATTTGGTATTCAGCAAAACTAGTTGGGACTTTCCCTGAGATTTATTAGGGCTCAGAACGAATATTAGTTTGAAATGATGGCTGAAGCCCAGCGCACACTACACAATCTTCTGCGATCATTTTCTTTCTTTTTTTAATTGTACTTCCTGTAGCATTTGATGTGAACATTCCAAACTATAAAATCTTAGCAATCAAAGTTCTAGATAGTGGTATGAATACTAAATGAAATCCCATTCTATTTCACGTCCCATTGAGGAATAAAAGCACTTTCATTACCAAATGCTGTCATCAGCTGCAATTTGAAGCCAATTTGGACTTTACTCCAACCACAAAGCATGCAGTAAAGTGGAATTTTTCTTATTTTTAATATTCCCAGCATTGTGATGATCTTCAAATATGATCAGTTCACTTCTTTAAAGTCTCCCATTTAATGCAAAGTGTGATTTGTTCAAGTATCTGGTCGTAGCGGGATCATACCCTATGCGACAGGCTATACAGTAGAGAGTGAATGAGGGTGATTTGGATGAAACTTTTAATGATGAAAGCAAAGACTGCTTTAGAAAAGCATAGATCTGTTGAGGTGTTAGAAGATGATTAATCAATCACAATTAATGTATCGTAATTAATGAGAGTCAAAGAATGAAATATATGCTGAATATTGTGTGATTTGCCGGTGAATTTTTGTTTGGGACACGGTGTGTAAAAATCAGGTTCGAACACACAGTAAGGACGTAGAAATCAAGTGATTAAAAATAACTACAAAACAAAACTTGAAAGATTTACCTTCAAGAAGCAGCTCCAGATCTTCAATTTCCTGCTTTATCATCAGAGCCGTCCTGTTCCAAGAATATTTACTGTACATCACAAAAGAAAGAATGTAATTATTGTGGTATAACCGGTGTGTTGGCTCAGTTGGTAGAGCGTCCGTCTCACAACCGGGAGGTCAGGCGTTCAAACCCCGGCCGCGTCAGACCAGAAGACGTATAAAGATGGGAGTTGCTGCTACCCTGTTTGGCGTTCAACAATCAAAGGGATAGAGCCTCGTCGATCTGGCTCTACACAGCGGCTGCCGGGTCCACGATCAATTGGGCATAACAAATTTTCGGAGTATATCATTTCTGATGTCTATTTCAAACAATAAAATATGGATTTTCATTTTTTTTCATACAGGCAGAGCCTAGATATCAGCCAGATTTCACATAGGTGGGTTTTTTTTATCCATGGTATAAGACCATGGTTTATGCAAATTTCAGCACAATTACGAGAGCGTTTTTTTCCCTTTGTATTCTTACCATTGATCATGCAGCAGCTGACCATTCAGGGAGTATATCCTGTCATCCTTGGAAGTGCCTGGGCGACTTTTAGGCCGGGGTCCATCCACGTCTTTCATGTATGAAGGGAGGTTCTTTTCCTGGAAATGGAGGACATTCAATAAGCAGACGTTTTTACTTTTTAAGTTCAATCCATTCAAATTCCAACATAAAATGATGTATGATCTTTTATACAGTGCGTCCCACAAAAAACGAAACCGAGATTTATCAATAATTTATCATAACTTAATCACAAATACAATAGACAAATGACCTACCATTGTAAAGCTTAGAATCTCCTCTTTCATCTGGAATTACTTAGATCATTTTTCATTCACGCATGAGTGAGCAAAAACAATTTGAAGAGGGGATAACGAAAAGTCATTTGGCGGGCTGTATCTGGGTTTCAAAACGAAAACCACATTTCTAAAAAGTTCAATATCTGCTCTTTAATTTGATACCTCAATTACAGAAAATGGTCAAAAAATAAGAAAGTTCTGGTTATTTGAAATAAGGCTTGAATTTCAATAATTTCATAAAATGAAGAGGTTTTACAGGCTAGCGTTCAAACTCACTCGACACTCCGTTTTGTTGAAGATCAGCCATGCACTTAGTCTTTTGTTAACCGTGCGATAGCTTCTGTGGGAAACCGGTGAAAACAAGTTTATTTAATGAAATTATGGAAATACAAGCATTGTTTCGAGGGAACATAACTTTTTTACTTCTGGACCATTTTTTGTGATTAAGGTATCAAATGAAAGAGCAGATATTGAACTTTTTAGGCATGTGATTTTCTTTTTGAAATTCAGATACCCCCCGCCAAATGAGTTTTTGGTATCCTTTATTCAAATTGTTTTTGCTCACTCATGCGTGAATGAGAAATAATCTAAGTAATATCAGATGAAAGAAGAGATTCTAAGCTTTACATTGATAGGTCATTTGTATATTGTATTTATGATTAAGTTATGATAAATCATCGCTAAATCTCGGTTTCGTTTATTCTGGGACGCACTGTATATAAGAAACTGTTATGTAGTACATAAAATGAATTTAGGACTTCTCTAGAAGCTAAGCCTGTGACTAGGGCCGTTTGGTCAACAAAATTATCTTTTATTTGCAATGTGAATGATATAAGAGAGTACAAGGTATAAAAAAACCCATTAAGCTACAAAATATAGAACATGGAACAATAAACATATTGCATAGGATTAAAGGGATGGTCCAGGCTGGAAATATTTATATCTCAATAAATAGAAAAAAATTCAGAGAGCAAAATGCTGAAAATTTGATCAAAATCGGATAACAAATAACAAATTATCGAACTTTAAAGATTTGCATTATTCCGGTGAAACAGTTCTGGGCATGTCTTTCTGAATATTCATTATGTGGGCTGATGATGTCATATCCCCACTTGTTCTTTTGTATTTTATTATATGAAATTAGGTTTATTCAAACATTTTCTACCAAGAACTAAAACACTTGGATTGACAACTGATTAAGTGCATTAGTTATTTATTGCCGCATCTTTTTTCATCATAATGGAGACACACCATTTACACATGTATGAAAAAATGAAACATTTACGATTTCATGTACATGTAATAACATAAGAAAAAGGAAAGTGGGGATGTGACATCATCAGCCCACCTAATGAATATTCATGAAAATGTGCATATAACTGTTGTACACAAAATATTGATAAATTTTAAAATTCAATAACTTCGTTATTTGTTATCCGATTTCGATGAAATTTTCAGCATTTTGGTTTGTGAATTTTACTCTATTTATTTAGATATAAATATTTTAAGCCCGGACCATCCCTTTAAATTTCTAAGTTTACTGGAAAACAGGGGAAAAAAATCATTGAATCTAAGAAGAATATGGAATTCACTATTCCAAAGATGAAAGATTATCTACACCATAACTATCTACAATATATGAATAAACTTACAACATCATAATGGAATAACTTTCTTGGATCCTGTATGCAAAGGAAACAGAAAAATATACAGAATTAAAAATCCAATATATTTATTTTAACAGAATGCAGAATGCCATTCACATTTGCAATGTACACTTAAAATATATCTGTGGAAAGAATACAATAGTGTATCTCAAATGAACACCTTGAAGGGTTGGAGGTGATCAAGTGATTTTAATTGATCCAGTTAAACCTGAACTTGTCAAAAGTAAAATGAGATTGAAAGTTTTCACATAATATCAATACTTTAAAATACTAATAAATAGTAAATTTCTGGGCATCCTCTTATTTAATTAACTGAAATAAAGAAGGAAAAAGGGGCTGTGCAGTAAATCTCTGATGTAATGCAAGTAAATAACATAATCTAATTTTGTATTTATTTTTATTATTAAAATGGATTATTTTGCAGAGTGTCATTTTGATGCACCAAATTTTGTCAAATACTGAAAATTATTTGATATACATGTATCCATTAATAAATGTTTATGAGTTACCGGTATCTCTAGCAGATCATTTTCACAATTTATTATAAACATAAAATGTGCAATGATATGTATCTGAGTAGAGTAAGAAATGAAGAAGCTGCTGCAGGCAGGGATATACATGTAAGGGACACCCCCTCTTTTTTAGAATTACCCATGGAACGAACATATTTATAGAGTGAATATCATAGAAAATTAATTTGCTTTTTGCTCCTCTCTCTTACCAGATGCAACTACAATGTATATGGATAAATATATCAAGATGTATGCTTACAAATGGTTTTGGCTGAGGAGGAGGTGGCTTATGCGGCATGACTTCTGATGATTCTTGAGGTGGAGGTACGACAGGCAAGGCTTCAGTTTCACCCAGCAGTGAAGGCAAGAACATCACACAGCTGTCTCCATCTACCCCTATCCTGTTCATTAAAAATATAATTATACTTGAATTTATTTTATTCATGAAGATATCAATGCTTTAACATATTGTAAGCACTCTACATTTAAATGCAGCATACATGTTTATGTAATTCCCCACACTTTGGCAGAACAGCAGTTGAGAACTTCTGTGTTGCAAGAAATAAACTCCTGTCAGATACCACCTTATCTCACTTCATTTTCCTTCTATGTATCAATATCACTATTAATTCAATGCATTCATACCTGTTTTACCAAGTAAACACTCATTGCACTTGAGTTTTGGGGGATATCCCTGTTGGACATCTTCATAATCATTTTCATTCAAGTAAGTTATCACCATGTATTCGAAAAATTCATATTTTCCTTTTGTTTTCAGAAGGTCTCTTGTAATTCTTCATGATTATTTTTGGTTGTTTGTTTTTCACTTGTTTGTTTGTTCATTTCATCTATACATTTATTTATATTTGTATTTTTATTAATCTTTCTCATTCTATTTTCATGGGGGGGGGTCAAGGAATATAACAAAATGAGCGTAATGAATGGCACAATGGAGGGAAAGCATGGCCCTCCCGCCAAGTTCTATTATAGCGATGTCTGGTGATTTTGTCCTGAAACAGGTTTCGTCATGTAATGTATCAATATTGGAATCCACCATGCACTCACCACTCTGTTGGTAGACCAGGTGTTATCCATGGTGAAAGGGCTGAAATACCCTGAGGCAAACTGTTCCTACTCTCCTCCCTCGCTAAACCATCATCTGAAAACATTCTTCTTGAGTCCTTTCCAAGCACACTTTCATGATGGCCTGCAGTATCTTCATGTCCATGACCTTTGAAATCTACCCTACCATGATAAGTTCTCGATACATGCCTATGGGGAGGTTCTGTTAATGAAGAATGGTGAGGACAGGAATCTGTTTCCTCAAACGCCAAGAACTGCGTTGGCACAGGGACGTAACTAGGTCTATTATTGGCATCGTTTACTCCCTCCTCTTTAGACTTAGATGTCCGAAAGTATTGCTTTTCTCCAGGAACGACTGCCGATACGGGCCTCCTCTCTGTGTTTCCACTGGAAGAAACAAGCAACGACCTTGAAGACTTGGTATGAGATGTCTTGGCACTCTGCGTTCTGCGTCTGATGTTTGGGCTGGGGGAACGGTTTTTGTTGGTTTTCTCTAGTTTAGGAGGAGAAGGTTCAAATAAGAGTTGTGCATTCCCAAGTTGTTTTCCCGAAGTAGCGAGTTGAGGGGCGTGTCCAGTTGGTGGTTTCTTTGACCCTAGACAAAAAAGAGATAAAGACAATATGACCTGGGTGAGGTAAAGTTCCTCTTTAGAAAATGTAGAAGAGCACAGAAAAGGCAGCAAAATGTACTTTGAATATATGCTATGAACACTGATAAAAGTAGGCAAGTTTCATAAAAGGATTTGTCTTTGCAAGGACCATCTTTGGTACACCCAGCTCCACATCTGGACAAGAAAATATTTTCAAGCATTTTACATGTATGCGATACAATATTTCATATATTGTTTAGAAGTAGTGTAGGACAGTATCAGAAATAAAAGGTTTAAGATTGGGAATGGATGAAAGGCCTTCATTGCTGATAACTGCATGATAATAAAAACATTTAAGCGTTTACTACATTGACATTGAAACATAATTTCTAAGCACTTTACAGATACAATGAACATCTTTAATACCCAATTGGCCTATTGACCATACACATTTCTGTGACAAATGCAAATGTGTTTAATAAATGTATACAACAGAATCCAAAATTTGTCACAAAGAATCGCTACTCTAGGCCTATGGCTATGGAACTGATCTTTATTTCAACTTCAAGCATCACATTTGCTCTAGGAATCCCCAAAACAATGGAGGGATCACCCAAGTCAGAGAGAGATCTGCAAATAATTCATGGCATTGATGATGTGAATAGAGACCTATTCTTCACATCAGCTACCACTCAAGCAATGCACGGCCATCCATTAAAGCTGTTTTAAGGACGTTCCACAGTTATGTTTGTGCGCATTATGATCTGCGCATATTTTACACTCTGCGCGCTGACGTCACAATGAATGAACAGGTGATTGATTAGCTGTGGGTATGAACTGAATTTTCTCATCATCTGCACTCTAACTGCAGATCCGATGCGTTAGTTTATGAAGCTAAAAAACTTTAATTATTCCATGGACCATTTAAAAAAACATCTCTACAATTTTAAAATACTTTACTCTGCAGTGCTGCCAAAAATCACAAATATGACCCCAAGTTTAAATAAATGGTAGAGTGGTTTTGATTTTTTCTTCTCATAGATACAAAGCATTTGGCGCATTTTTGGTGTTTTAAAAAGCACATTTGCTCTAATGAAAATGCTGATAGTTTGAAAACAAGCACATGAAGCCCTATTTTTTAATGTTTGCACCTCTTGGGTATACCTTCCTCTACAACTTTGCAAATTTTGGTGAAAATGACATGGATTTTGAATAAAGTGCAGCATTTATTGTACTTTTGTAGTTTGTTATTGAAATTTCACTTTTTTGAGATTGGGTTTTTGTTATGTTTTACGCCATTTTTAAGAACTCACAGTGCTGTTTGACTTAAAATTGCAAACAAATAGCACTATAAATAGATTCTCCATTCTAACGATACACTTATTAACTCTCTTGCGAAATTTGATGACTTTTTCATGTATTTTGACTGAGTAATAGAGGTTTAAACTCATTGTAGTGATCTTGCGAGGTCTAAAAATGCCAAATTCTTTTGAATGCGCAATCCGTAAGAACATTCATTCGGGTGAACTTTGAAGCTCCATAGCAAAAAATCAAGCACATGGACCTATGTTAATTTTTGCATATTTCGAATATTCAGGTTCTAAAGTATCTATGTGCAAAGTTTGGTGAAAATGACATGGATTTCATTTTAACTGTGGAACGTCCTTAAAGGAGTAGACTGTGAGTGTAAGACAGAAAACTTTAAGTGTCAGAGTGGTCAATGGCTAAAATTCTTTGCTATTTGAACTTGCGTGCTGTCGCCAAGCAAAAGACAATAAAATCAAGATGGCGACGTAAACACGGTGGCAAGTTTTCCCCGTCTTTTCATAACATTTTTCTTGTTTTTTTATGAATTCTTGTTTAAAAATGAAATCGATTTACATGATTTAGGGCTAGATCTTTTAGAAGGAAAGTAGAAATCTTGGGGGCGAAAGTTTCAGGTTTTTTGGCGGTACATGGAGATGAATGGGAAGGAATTCCTGGCTCCGTGGAGAGTAAGCATACGTTAGTAAATGATTTTTACTCTCTAGGAGCCTCCTGGCTACCCCCTCCCACCTAGCCTCCAGGCTACTCCCACAGCCCCCCCCCCCCTCCCCCGGAGGTCGTATCATATGTAGGGCTGAGTTGAAGCCGGCGGTCACACTTAAACCAATGAACATTATTATAACATCATGTGTGAGCATTATATGCATTAATTGTGAGTACCAGCTGGCTGTAGTGTAGAGTTACAGATAAATGCCAGTTGTGGACGTGGTGAGAACAATTTCAAAATTAGATCTAACAACGTTCACTTTCATGACTTTACTCTTGACTTTAGAGTTTAGACATTGCTAGATGTTCAGACGTGCAGACTTCAATTAAAGTTCAAACAGAATGCAATCAAATTACCACCTACCTCGGGCGAAGTTTATGCAGGTTCCACTCCACTACGCTCCACCTACCCAAACTTCGTGACGGTGAACTCGATCGGATATTCCGAGTGACAAAGGTGGGATCAAAAAGTGGTTTATTGTAAAAATTAAAGAAAAAAATATAACGAGAAAGAAAAATAAGGGTGAATAGCAAGAAATTAAGCTATTTTTCTTTCTCGTTATTATTTTTTTTTTTTAATTTTTACAATAAACCAGTTTTTGATCCCACCTTTGTCTCTCGGAATATCCGATCGAGTTCACCGTCACAAAGTTCGGGTAGGCCTAGGTGGAGCGTAGCCGTAGACCGTAGACTAGTGTAGTGACGCAGCGGTAGTGTCGTGAAGTGGAGCCTGCACGAACTTCGCCCAAGGTAATTACCACCCAAATATCTGTAGACCTATACCGTATGTATAACTGTAAAATATGTGCCAAAGGGACCTGGAACTTGAAAGTAAATCTGTAATTGCTGACAAATCAGCGAAACAGGCATCAATAGCAATCGCACTAGTGCACTTTCGCACCACACGAAATACGAGGCGCACTCCCTAGCTTCAGCCCGGGCTGGGCCGGCTGCGGGGAAAGGGGAAGTTGCGCTCGCGCTCTCGGACTCGGTGATGCTACCGATCCAAAAGCGCACTAGTACTAGAAAAGTTCACTTAATTAAGATATAAGAACGTAAAAATGACCCTAAGTATGTCATTAATGTTGTAATACACCACACTCTCTTACCAGAAGGGGGCAGAGTGGTAAATTTCGTTGTCATGCTGGTAACTCAGGACGCCATTCCAGCAAGCTCAGTAACGATAACCTAAATATTGGTCCCTCCTCTCAATTTTAATTGCTCTAGCGCCATCTCCTGTCTACCGTACCGTATCGGTCTGACAGTCCATTGCCTCAGTCTGCTTGCCCCAAAGAAAAAATGCGGGGGGAAATGAGAGGCACTGGGTTTTAAAATTTTTCTTGTCGCCTTTTGGCTTTAGCTTTCACAATTTTGCTTTTCATGGGAGATGTTGAAGGCACGTTTCGCCCTTTATCTTTGATTTTCTTTTTCCCTTCCTTTTTTTTCCTTCTCACTTTTCGCGCCCACCGAATGCAAAGTCATGCTTTCCCATCCGGATTTCCTTTCTTCTTCTTTCTATCTTGCACTAGATTTCCTAGAAGTGGAAGGAGATGATAATTCATCCTCATCAGAGAGCCCTGTGCTATATTGTAAAGGCTATAGCGTCTTTCGGGTTCCCTTTCCCTCAAATTCTTTTCTTCCCCTTCCCCGTGGTCCCTCATTTTGTTTCTCTTCCTGTCTGACTTTTGCTTGACTTTCTCTATTTACTCTTACTTTACTATTTACTCTTCCATTCTTCATTTATGCCTAAATTATTTTGTTTTACTCCCCCCGATCTAATCTTCTCTTTCTTTCTCTCTCTCTCTCTTCCCTGAGTTCTTTCTATCTCCTCCCGTTTCTCTTTTCCTCCTTTCTTCTCGTTTATTCCTCCAGCTCATTGGCTTTTTAAAGTTTTTCTTTTTTTGGAAGGGGGGGGGGCGGGGCAAAGCACCCTTGCCATTATGAATCTGCGGCTGAATTATAACATTACTTATATGCGTATATTTGCTTTTATTTCTTATAAACATCATTTATAAAAACAAAAGGACCTTGTAACTTTTGATTGCCTTTGAATACTCATTGATGTCTTAATTGATAAATCAATGTAATTTTTGGCACATAAAGTTGCTAGTAGTCCATGAGTGGAGAAATATTCCTGCCAAATTATTTTGCTAAAACTTGTTTCTACCAACAACAAAAATTTAATGTATCAAAGAACGTTGAGCCACAAAGTGCCCCCTCCTCATTTGCACACTAGTGGGGACATTCCATGACATTCGTGACCCTGAAATAGGAGGACTGTAAATCGCGAGTAAATCTTCATTTCTTATTCATCATATTCAATGTACTAATTAAAAGGTCTAGAATGTCATTTTGTAATAATCAAAATTTGAAAATACATAATGTACTTGTGCATCACCATCATTATCATCGGCATCATTGTCACCATTAACATAATCATCATCACTGACATCGTCATCATCTCCGTTATTGTCAGCATCATCATCGCCACCATCATCATTGCCATCAATCATCATCATCACATGATCACCATACCACATCATCATCATCATCAATGTGGAGCGTTGTGGCCCAGTGGATTAGTCTTCGGACTTTGAAACATAGGGTCGTGGGTTCAAATCCCAGCCATGGCGTAGTTTCCTTTGGCAAGAAATTTATCCACATTGTGCTGCACTCGACCCAGGTGAGGTAAATGGGTACCTGGCAGGAAATGCCAACGCGCTGTAAAAGGCTGCGAGGCTAAAGCCAGGGTAATAATATTCAATTAAGCGCATAGGGACGCATTTAATTGGCAGTGATATGTGCTATATAAGCATGTTGGTATTATTATTATTATTATCATATCATCATCATCATTGCCATCATCACCATCATCATCATCGTCATCATTACCATCATCATCATCAACAATTAACATTATCATCATCACATGATCATCAGTATATCATCATCAGCTTCATCATCAGCATCATCATCATCATCATCATCATCAACATACATCATCACCATCATCAAAATCATTATCACCATCATCATCACAATCATTATCACCATCATTACTATCATCATCATCATCATCATCATCATCATCGTCATTATCATCATCATCACCACCACCACCATCATCATCATGATCATCATCATATTATCATCATCAACATATCATCATCACATCACCATCATCATCATCATCACCACCACCATCATCATCATCACCACCACCACCATCATCATCATCACCACCAATAGCCAAGGGCGGCACCAGTCTATTTTGATAAGGGGGTAAGATAACCTAATAGTGATGTCACATTTTTTCACAAATGTAATTTTAGGAGTTCACTACAGTTGCACTGCCCTGACCTCTATGTACTCTTCCCTCTTTCTTTCCTTCCTCCTTTTTTTTCTCCTTCTGACCCCCCCCCCCTCCTCTAGCACTGTGTCTAGCAGAACAAGCATCCATCACCATAATCATCATCAAATAATGATTATTGATCACCATGCACCTCTAGCTGTTAAAACAGTCATCATCATTACCATCATTATCACTACTGCTATCATAATCCATTGTCACTGCCATCTTCACCAACACCGATCTCACAATAACAAACTTTTTGAATAGCTTTAAGTTTTCATACATGTTAAACATTTATTATTTCAATATTTTGGGGGTTGAATTGATATACATTTATCTTTTATACAGTATTTAACATTATGAGAAGACAATCAACCTATTTAATCATTTAAACGTGTTCTTCAATTTTACATTTTGTACATTTGAATGTGTTTTAACAGTTTAGTTCATGATAACACACAAATCCCTCTTACAAGATAAGAATGGCACAACACAATAAACCACTCACAAAATAAGAATATTCCTGATAAAATCAGCGTGTATAACAGACATGTCACTCTAATATCAAATGATGTTTAATCAATACCGCCCTTTTGTTCTAAGAAGTATATGAACCATGTAACATGATTTCTCAATAAATTAATTTAGGAATTTATATCAGTAATGTGGTGTTAAGCTTAACCAGTTTATGGATTTTTGAACAGTGATGCAACTGGGTATTAGGTAATGAGTACATCAGCCATTATTACATAGAACACAATGTTATGTAATGTTTACTATCAGTTATCAGTCTAATTCAAAAGTCAAATATGAATTAACAGCATCTATAATTCTAAATAAAGTTGCATCAGTTAACATAAATAAAGCTTCAAACAGAACTTCAAATTGCCATGTAAGAGTTGTGTGTAATTTGAGAAAATAGAAATTTGAATAAGTTGATTAAAATGGTAAGATTTTTATTCCAGGTAATTGGTGGCGGTATGGGCCAAAATCTTGCCCACCAAAATTGGGTAAATAGAGAAAGAGATATTAAACATAAAGGACAAAGATATAGTACTGTGGATTTTTCTTTTTACATAAAAACACCTTGTCTTGCCAAGACGATGAAATGAAAAATATACTATATCTCACTTTGCAGGAAGGGAAATTTTTTTCGCTCCCATCAAGGGGGGGGGGGGGGGCGAGTGTAATCCTACAATATCCCCTTAGGGAGGAGAGCATGGTTTTGTGTACCAACAAACACCCCCCTAAAAACAAAATCATGGACATGTGAGTGCGATTCTGGATAAATCTGCATAACTTAATAATACAACAAAATTGTATCAATGGCAGGTTCAAAGACCATCCTCATTATACCAGAATTGGGAGCTTAATAGAAATCAGACAAGAATTAAAAAAAAAAAGAGAAGCAAAGCTTTCTGAAATTGCTGATGGACGATTGGGGGGGGGGGGCTTTTCACGAACAGATGCTACAGGCTACAGAAAATCCTTACTTCTGATTGGCTGAGAGCAACTTAGTCAGTGAAAATCCCTGACAAGCTATTCTCGAAATGCTCACCAGATAACGGAGAGCAGACATCACCATCTTTTTGGCTGAACGAGCTTAATAGAGATACAAATCTTGTAAAATCTGAAAAGGACCAAATCTACTGAGTTAATAATATTAACAAATCTTTCCCAAACATATACATCAATAACAATGATTCATAATATAAATTTAGACCTAATAAGTGTAGAGGACATGTTAAACAGCATTGAATAAGTTGTTCATACGTTTTAAACATGTTCGTCATAACAAAAGCATATAAAAAGGTAAGGTAAGGTTACTGTCAAAAATTATATGCTACACATAACCCCTGTCAAAGCGTGTAATGGCAAGAAAATCAAGGCTTCATAATAATAATGATAATAATAACTAAAAGTTTAAAACAGAGACAGGCTCAAAAAAAACTTTTGTCAAAAATATTTGCCCATGACTCGTTATGTGCTAAAAATGATAACTTGGAAAATAAAAAGATAAATAAAATGAGTTGTAATGTTAAAGTAAAGATAATGGAGTACATAACACCTCACAAAATTTTAAAACTATCATAGCCCTAGATCGGTTGTTTTTACAAGTTCGATATTCCATTTATAAGGTTAAAGGTTAAAGTTCTTAAACGTAAACCAGTAACATAAAAACAAAGCAATTGACTGCAAATAATGACAGATCAGGATTACTGTTGCATGAACAAATTTTGAATAAGACCCCTTGTTAACCAATCAGATTTGAGCAATTCAAAAGTAACCCAATTTGAAAAGTTCGTATCACAAGACCAAACAGTTGAGTTGCTACTGTTTGTTGTTAAGGGTGAAGTTTTTGAGTTATTTTATGAGAATTTGTCACCAAGTCACTGTCAAATAATACCTATATTACAAAAATTAAACATAATACGAAAAACATCACATTTCATAATAACTACTTCCATCCCTGTACAATTTAGCACCATTGGTATGAGATAAACATTTTCATAAAGAGCATATTATTAGATAAAAACAAATCAAGGAAGCGCAAAATATAACTAGATTTCTATTAAAACAATATAATAAAATCCATTTTACACAAGATAAAATGGGACATTGCTTTTTGTATTCCCTAATTGATAGAAAATCACAATTGCAAGGCAATGCTTTTTGAGGAGGCGCGATAGCTCAGTCGGTAGAGCGGGGGACTCGTATTCCGGTGACCCGGGTTCGATTCTCACTTGGTGCGCTAGTGCCCTTTGGTAAGGCATTAATCCTCAGTACCAGGTCCTTCGGAGAGGACCTTAAGCCGTCGGTCCTCTGGTTGCTTGCTTACAAGCATTCATGCTTTCTTAGCAATCAGGTAAAAAATCACCACCAATACCAAAATACCAATAACATAACAAATATACATACAAGCATTCCATATCATGTGGACTTTGTCTACATTTTGTAAATAACTTCAAAATTAAACATAGTACTATGTGTATGGCTATGCAGTTGCAATGAATAGGAAATAATGATGAATATAATTGAATAACAAAAGAAATGTTACCGAGTCAAAATACATTGGAAATTATTCAATATATATATATCCGTCCAACCTTTATATAAAGCACGCTACTTGGGGGATGAATTATTGTGTCTTATCCCCTCCTAATTTGGTGGATTCACAAAATGGTGCACCATCTATCGGTTGCAGCGGACAGGCCAAAATTTGCAATGCCTCATGGGAAAAAGTCGACATTTGTTGCACGCGCAAGTGCATACATGCATGCGATTATTCAGCTCTGGCTGACGTGGCTCAACCAAATATGCTGTTTACTAGGGTCCAGGAGATGGGAGAGAAATTTGCCCGCATATTTCTTTGTGAAATTTAGATCGATTTTGGTGAATTCCTGCCATATGGTTTTCATTTTTGAAGCATCACAGTCACATTACAGTACACTATCACTGTGCACTGCCTGCGACTTCGCGCGATGTCGACCACGAAGTAAGACAATTGGCCTCTTCGCTGCAACCGATAGATGGCGCACCATATTGTGAATCTACCAAATTGAATAGTGTGACATATCTTTATGCCCATGATAGATTGCTAAATAGTTATTACACATTAATTTACAGGACTATAAGATTAGTGCAGCCAGAGTGTACTGATTTATTACTAAATTTAAGGATTGGCCATTAAAAGCTGCAGGATTCTTGTGCAAAGAATTAAGCAGCTCTGACTCTTGGTACAGGGCCTAACTTGTTTTCAACAGACCTTATCTACTGCAAGGTCCATTTGCATTCACTTCATTGTACATTCTGGATATCTCAATCCAATCCAATTGTCATTTGATATAGCGCCTTTTCCTTTCGGTTACAAAGCGCTTGACACACACTCTACTCCACGTTTGGGCCACTGATGCAGTATATACTATGTTAGGAAGTTTCGCAGATGGTGTCTGGTTGCACAATATAATCATCGATCATCTTAGAAATATATCCATATTAATCCCTCTAAATGCTTTGGAGATTTTTACTCATTTAACATCTCATAGTCTTGTTCCCAAGATACAATCACCAGTCTAAAATAAAAAGGAAAAGGGGAAAAGAAAATCATAAATTTTATTGATTCACGTCAAAACAAGATACATGTATGAAAAAGGCACTTCTCTGGCCAGTGATATTATTAGATTTATGAAATAAACATTTGTCATGAAAATATCATCATCAGGGTTTTCAACTCAATTTTCTCTATTTATATTTCCTAGGCTAAGTCTTATAGAGATAATTTTATTCAGCCCAGTCAATACAGATTTTCATAATTCAAAATTCGACTGAATAGTTATCAAGCATTACGGTTTAGAAATATGCGCCAATTGAGATTTATATCATTAACTTTTAGTGGCAATTAATCATTATTTTTTTCTTTTTGGTGAGAATTACACATACACCACATCTGCATCTCTTAATAGATTTTTAAAATAATTTATCTGTGTTTTTATTGATATTTTTAAAATAGGTTGTGACATGTTTTCTCCCCTTTTCGTTTGCTGGGAACTACCTTATTCAACTATATATATATAATTTTTTTTATTTTTCTCCTTATATTTGCCAATTTGCACATCTGTATATTGTAATTGAAAAAAAAAGGTAACTGAATAGGGCCCTGTGACATTGACCTTAGTGATTGATCCAAGGGTGTATTTCTAGGATTGATTGAATTGGTTATAGTGTATTATCAATCACAAGAATCAGCCCCATCATCAATCGCTAAGATTCATGTCATATGGGCCCCAGGGCCCTGTCTTACAAAGAGTTGCGACTGATCAGGGCCCCATCTTACAAAGAGTTACGATTGATTCAATCAAACATAACCCTATGGAAATCCATCAGTGTCATAATTTTTTCTCCAGGAAATTTGCAAAATGTCCTTGGTAAACAAAGGAGACCACACCAAATTGTTAAGAAATCAATCAATTTATGGATATACATTCATATCTAGAACAAATTTTGAACAAACATGCATTTTACATGTTGAATTTGTTGGCTTTCCATAGTTGCGATTGAACGGAACAACCGCAACTCTTTGTAAGACAAGGCCCAGATCAACCTCAATTATGAAAAAAGTCAGCAAAGCCCACATCTAAAATGTATGTCAGTTCAAGATATTTTCTAGATATGATATATATACATAAATTCATCGTTTTCTTGACAGTTTGGTGCGTTTGCCTTTGTTTACAAAGGATATTTTGCAAATTTCCCGTAGAAAAAATGATGACACTGATGGATTTCAATAGAGTTATGATTGATTGGATCAATCTTAACTCTTTGTAAGACGGGGCCCTGAACTGATTTCTAATGATCTTACCTGTGACATGGTGAGTTTGAGAGGGACCTGTAGCGTGCAATTATTGTGCTCTACAATCAGAATATCCTTGGTGCCGTTCACCCCTACGACTAGAATGGGCTCACCCACTCTCAACAGCGGCTCCACACATGAGATATCTGTGGAAAGTTCACAACATGATTTTAGGATAGTAAACCTAGCACTGAGAAGTAAAGAAATAATCTGGTAGAGATATGCTGCTTTAGGAATGATGGGAAGATATCAAAGAAAATCCTACATTGAACATTACATCTACATGCAATAATCATAATAATGACATGCGGCATTTATGAAGCACTTTAAACAATGTTCCTAAGTGAAATGTGCCTAGTGTAATTTTGAAGTGATTTAGAACACTTACGCTCATCTGTCAAAACATATATTTTAAGCTTTCCAACAAAGACAGGACTTTATGAATCACTTATTTTTCAATCATTCATTTTCAAATTTCAAACCAAGAATTTGAATGGAGTTGTGCACATTGCCATTTTACATAAATGTATATGTACAATGTCCTTAGCTAGCTAAGATTAATAATATCCCTTGTGAATAATACAATTTACATGGGTAAACTGCCGATTCGTCTAGCCAACTCGTCCACTCATCACATGGTCTACCTTCATTTTGTATAATGCCATTCTGTCCATCAACATTTCATCTAACAACCCTTTGGTCCAATAGCCATTTGGTCCAATAATCACTTTGTCGAATCACCAGTTTGTCTATGACCATTTCGTCTAATAACCAGTTGGTCTAATACCCATTTTCTTTTCACTCATTTCGCCCAATTAACACTTATCCAATTAGACCAAATGGTTTATAATAATAATAGGCATTTGTATAGTGCCAGCCATCTGGAGCGTTGTGTGGCCCAGTGGATTAGTCTCCGGACTTTGAAACAGAGGGTCGTGGGTTCGAATCCCAGCCATGGCGTAATGTCTTAATGTGCTGCACTCGACCCAGGTGAGGTAAATGGGTACCTGGCAGGAATTTATTCCTTGAAATGCCACCGCTCTGTAAAAGGCTGCGGGGCTAAAAGCCAGGGTAATAATATCCAATTAAGCACATAGGGATGCATTTGGCAGTGATATGCGCTATATAAGCATGTTGGTATTATTATTATTATCTATCTAGAAACAATCTATTCCAAGGCGCAGTATTATTATTACCCCGGCTTAAGCTCGAGCTACCTTTCAGCGCTTTATAGACTAAATGGCTATTGGACCAACTGGTTATTACAGGGGTGTGATTGGTCACAAATAAAAAGATCTGAAAAAAGCTGAAGAGTATTGAAAAAGTCTGAAATAGAAAGAGCTCCCATACTTTTTGTACAGAGGAAAGCCAAATATAAGCTGAAATTCAGCTGAAAATCAAAACAAAAAAATCAGAAATCAGATAAAAATCTGAACTCTCACACCCCTTTTATTAGACGAAATGGCAATTAGACCATGTGGATGGTTGACGAAATTGATGATAGACCAAATGACAGTGGACAAGTTGGTATTTAGACGAATTGGCATGAGACCATTTGGAAATAAACCTTTAAATTCACCTGGTGAATAGTTACATCTCATGATGCGTGTCTGCGGAAACCCTTTGGTAATATCAATCTTCACCGAGGATGGGTGGTTGCTAGGTAACGGAGGTGGCGCATCCTGTTAAGAAAAAATAAGGGATACATTTTCCGAGAATTACTTTGATATTCATTCCCGACAGTCTGCAAATAATCAAAAAACATATTCAGTATAGTCAGTATGATGATTTTCATCCACCCACATTTCTGAAATGGCCCCCATTCCACAGAGAACAAGACCTTTGAAAGACCGATGTTAAACCATGAAACTTGCTTGATCTTTCAAGGGTCCTTCAATGAACTTTTAATAAAGATTTCTGAGGTCTTTCATGATTTCTGATTGGTCTTTCAGTGGTCTTCCTGGTGTCCATGAGCTCCAAATTTTTTTTGAAACGGTTCAAAATAGTCTTTCAGCAGTCTTCCAGGAAAATATTCTTTCAGCAGTCTTTCAGCGGTCTCTTGATGAACTTTCAAAGTTCTTATCAGTCTTTCCATGATCTTTTGACAGTCTCTCAAGATTTTTTGCTGAGATCGCTTAAAGACTCGTGAGAGATCATCAAAAGATCACTGAAAGACCAGGAAAAGTCCATGAAAAGAATTCTGAAAGATTAAAAAGATCTCTGAAAGCTAGACCATTGAAAGATCTCTATAGGACTAGTCTAAGCCCAGTAAGACAAGAAGCATCAATCAGTCATTCAGAGTTCTTTGAGGGGTCTTTCGGAGCCATTCCACAGATATGACAAATTTCAGTGATCTTGGAGACTGCCGTAAGACCCAGCCAATTTTGGGGCTTTCAAAGGTTTCCCTTCTGTGGAATGGGGGTAGCAGTAATCACGCTCAGAATTGTTACATTTGCTGTTCTACCATCCTCATTGTGTGTATATTCTGAAACCAAAAATGTTGTCTCTTTGATTCTAATTTCCAAATGAAATTGGATTGATAGACGGAACCCCTCCCCCCATAATGCCTCTGGCAATCAACTGTGGTGGACAAAGCATAAAAATAAAATAATAAGTATCTTATACCTCTTTTGCAGTATGATAAACCCTGTTCTGCAATCTGGCTTTCTTGCACTCAATACTACTACTACTGGTGTCATCTGATATCACACTGCTGCTGTCACTCACTGAGTAGTTGATCCTGAAAAGACAAAATCAAATATGATTTGAAATTATTAATCAATTTAAAATATGGGCATATAAATGTTCATACAACATTTGATATCACACAAATCAGTGCTGTGGCCAAATCAATCAGTGCATCATGATCTTAGTAATCTTTTATGAATGTAGGCCCCATAGCCCAAATTTTGCTGGATAGAATCAATTTCAAACTCATACATGGAATTTAAACATCAATACAAATACAGTGGCCATTTATTGATATAAATCAAAATACAAGTAAATACTTCCAGGTACGAATTCCTAAAATTGAGTACAATTGCAAAATGTACATGTACAATCGCCCCCACTTACCTAATAATTCTTTATGTAACGACTGGGCATTACAATTTGTCTGGATTGTTGAAACATCATACAATGATATTGAAATAGCAAACCTATGAAAGGGAAACTAAGCCATTAGGGGGACAATCCGTGAATATTCGAGGAAATAATGATCAAGAACAGGAAACTTCTGATTTTTTTCAAGCTTAATGCAATCAAACAAAATTTGACAAAGAAGTGACATTATCCTAAATTGTATACTATTGCTTTCTAAAGTTTTATTCCTCTTTAAAGCTTCATGTTACCTTTCATAGAGGGGCTCCCTGAATGAGATCCGTGTTACATGATGATCCGTGCATTCCTCATACGGATCAATGATGTCCGAAGGCCAATGGCGCCTCGCTAACCAGCATCGGACCTTGGATTGGAGGAAGCGCGCTGCCGTGTCGCGGTGCCCGTCACGCACAGACTCCAGTCCTTGTCTTGTCTCTTCACTGCAGAGGAAGTTGAGGGATCGTGAATTGAAAATTAGCATCGGGGACCCATTTCATACTGATATAATCTATGTTTACTTTGTAATCAAGTAATCATCATTTAAGCTTGATACCATGATGTCTTTTGGCTGCTGAGCCCTGTTTCTACGGTAGTAACCATAACAGCAAATTTACCATGATCTGAACCCAAGTTTGTTACCATTAATACCATTCATAGAACTCATATTTTCACAATGTTAAGCCATATTATCATTACATACCTGACTATATCAATGACATACATGCATGGCATATTTGAAATAAGGAAGACAGTCTGAATTCGTTTCAATCCTTCTTTCATCACTGCAATCTACATTATCTTGAGAGATATTGTTTGAAGGTTTGCATGGTGGCATGTACAATCGCTGATGTGGTTTACGGTACACCATGTGGAGTGTTATAGAAACAGTGGATAGAAGAAGAAAAGAAATGGATAGGCGAGAAAGTGGAAATTTTAGAGTAGATTCAGGACGGACAGTCAACCTGCCCGAAACGTCGAGTCTCTTCTGCTTCTACTCATGATCTCTACTCGCCGACTCAAGCCAGCATCTCCTCATCCATCCAACTACTCAAGCTGTTTTCAACTCATCAATCTCTTCTGGTTTACAGTCCTTTTCAGGACTACATTCAAGAAAGATTACTCTACTCTCAAATTTCCACTTTCTCGCCTATCCATTTCTTTTCTTCTTCTATCCACTGTTTCTGTAACACTCCACATGGTGTACCGTAAACCACATCAGCGATTGAGAGATATTGTTTCATATCTAAATCATCAACAGTGAAATGTAAATGTATACACTAAACACACACACACACACACATACATGTATAGGCAAAGATCCTTGTACGTACAAAAAAAAAACAATGCAAGCAGACTACACACCTGAAGAAGACCCTGTTTTCACTGATGATCCATTTGTTCTGTGTGTTCACTGATTCAATGAGTTCACATCTTCTCATGATCTGCTCTAATATCACCTGAGAGAAAAAAATCAATGCAAAGCGGTTTGTTAATGTTGAAAATAGATCACACAATACCAAATTAGAATATCAATCTTGATATCATTTTGTGAAGTTCCAAACAACCGTCCCATGTAGATAGATCGATTTAAATATGACATCGTTTATAATGATAGCGCAACAGTTAAAATTTTATATTTTCCCAAATTACTCAATTGTCATTCTCACATTCTCCCCTCCCTGGGGAGTATTTTGGACAGGTGTACTTTGATGCTCACAATGTATACAAAGTTTAATACATAGCATTGTATCAAGTATGTATTTTTTAATCAAGGGGGTACTATAGGGGACACGCTCCACCATCCCCCCCCCCCCCCATTAGAAAAAAAAAAAGAAACAAGAACGAGAACGGAAGAGAAAAGAAAGAGGAGCATAAGAATAAAATCACTGATTGTGTAACTGTATATTACTCAAGTCAGTCATTTGTAAAGGGAATAGAAAAATGACCATCTTAGATGGTCTTTACCCCCTTACAACTGAATTCTATGAATTACCATACTCTAAATACAGTCATCGCTGCCTTCTTGTAGTCAATGGATTAACTAACTTACTTTACATTGATCTCTTGGAGTTTTCTTCCTCTGCCATCTCTCCAGCATCATCTGATATCTCCTTGCAAAGTTAAGAATTGTGTCATAGTAAGGATAACCTGAGAGTAAGATAGTAGAAAGAAACAAATTGGGATTGATGTTCATCTATAATAACACTCATTATCTTTTTACATACTCTCATGGCCTCTAATTTCATCTTTGCCACTTAAACTTTTCCTTGCATTTTTCTCTATCAATCCATCTCAGAGAGCAAGATACACAAAATTCAATGTTTAATACCAGTTTTCCTTGAAGGGCTACAAAATGGCACCAAAGAGCTGCTGCAGCTATACAAAGGGAGAGAAAAGAGCTACATTAACGGCTACAAAACAGCAAGCCGTTCACTGTGCATCTCTCTTTTCATCTCTCTCTCTCCCTCTTTGCCATTTTTGTTTATTCTTCCACTATTTCTAAGCCACAATCCCCACCCAAACTCCCCACCTAGTCGATACCATTGTCTTTATCCACTCAATGAGAGCTTTAAGAAGAATAGAACAACTAATTTGAACTTGAACTTTGAGTAGAACATATTACCATCGGTCATGTGCTGTAATGTGGTCATCAGTTGAAATGCTCTTGTCTGTCTTGCTACCACTGCATAGGAGAACTGGCTACTGGATTCCTGCTCATTGATCTACAGAAAACCACAAGAACATATAAAGAATGAGAAGGCAAATTTAGAAATATTCATTTCACAATAAACATGATTCTCTTTTGAAATGAAACATGTATCTCTTTGAAACCAAAGGAGCTGGCACCCATGAACTTCACAAATTCATCAATTAAACAATTTTACTCCATATGAAATCATCTATTGTCCATTTGGCATCATTAAAATACTTTTACTCTCAAACTTATCAAAGACTTCAACCATCACCCCCTCCATTTACTCCTATGTTCTTGAAACACATTCTAGTGGATACGTCTCTGGACTTTGACCAAGAAATTTCTTGATTCAAATCCCTGTCAGAAGTCATATGGAATGACATTAATCTACATTTGCCACACTAGAGAACCAGGTGTGTTATATGTAGAAAATACTTTCTTAAAATGCTTGTGTGCCGTAAAAGGCAGCCGGACTAATAAGGTATTACTATGTAAGGTCCCTTTGGAAGCACATAGAGTAGTAAGATGATAACATGGTATGAGCTTTACAAGAACAAATTATCGTCACAATAATAAAACAAGATAAAAAAGTCTAGTATATGTTTTACCTTGACACAGTGAATGAAATGAAATTGTGCTTGCTGTCTGGTGAAAGAGTCTAACAGCTCAGTGAGACGATGGTGGGTGTCGATGGGTATACTCCCGATGCTTGGATCAGGTAGAGAACGAGACTCAGAAGATATTTGAGGTCTGGGACAGATTCGGAACAGGAGACCCTTCACAGCATTTCCTGAATGTAAAATAGGAACAAATTTATGTGAATAGGAATGAAAGATTGTTTAAAAATGTATTTCTCTTCATTTTGTGTCTAGCCTACGACTACATGTTGGATCAAGGGTAAAATGCTACACATTAAGAATTAAGATATCAATTAATATGTCTGAGAAACGTATGTAGAAAATCATTTCTATGGAGCACTAGTGGTGTTACAAGCAGTTAATTTGGAAACCATTCTAATAGTATACAAATAATGAATGTTTATGAGTGCAATGGACAGAATACTTCATTCATGAGGTGAAAGATGAAATGATCCATTCAACGAGGCGTAGCCGAGTTGAATGGAACATTATTTCATCTTTCATCAAATGAAGTATTCTGTCCATTGTAAAAATGAAAAAACATTCATTATTTGGTTTATATGACACCTAAAAATTGATATTTTTTTTCAGATGAAATTTATGAATTTCGATGCAAAACATGCTCATGCAGTGCAAGTTCGGTCAGTTGATTGTTACGTCATTACAACATGCGCACTGCTGGTGCCTGCAGCTGCAGTCTCGGTGTGCGAGTACAATGGACAAAATCGTATGGATCCATAATTGCACGATGAATGGATCCAAAATTGCACGGTTGATGACGTCATTGCAAAATGGGCTGAATGAACGATATCAAACAACCAATCAAATCACAAGGATCTGTCTAGGTGTCATATAATGTATAATATAGGGTTAATGAGATTTGAATTTCAGAGACATTTTTGGGGTAGCAATATGGTCACGCTCTAAAGGGGCATATGTTGTACAAGTGAGCTTGAAATTTAGCTTTATTTTTTTAATTCATTTATTAATACAAAATCACCAAAGGAAGGGAAATGGGAACAGTGACTTTGGCTACCGAAACGGCTTGCCAAAAAGAATCAAGCCATGTTATTATGAGAGACAATTAAGCCCCCTATGATATAGTCTGTACAAAGACTACATATGTATATACCTTGTAATAGTTTGAGCTCCGGAGCAAAGAGATAGGAAGCGAAACCAAAGTTGCATCCTTTCCTCCTGAAGATGGTGAGTACATCGTCGCTGATCACGTCTCTGCTTCTCTTTAACAGGTCCGCCGCACTGTACCTCACTTCACCCGACGTGTGTCTGATCGTGAACAGGTGCTTGTTCTCTCGTTCTACAGAAAATACACTGGAAGAAAATACAATGGACAAAATTTCAGGGGTTAAATGTAAAATCAATTCACTTTGCTCATCTGTTTAGCTACATACTCATTCGATTATACTGTTTTTTCACACAAGTTTTAAGTCAACAATCTATATTAATTTTACACTCGATACCTTTGCCGTTTATTTTAAAGTTTTTTCTGTAACCACATTATATCCAGGTGTTCCCCTGATCAATCAAATGTCATTCTATCACATATCGTCAAGCTTCATTTTTATTTTTGTTGTTAACTCTTCAAAGTTGAATGCAATTTATTGTAAATCATTTATTATACATTGACTTGCTTTTTAAATCTTATTCTTTTCTTAGTTTGTTTATGCAATTTTGTCAATTTTTCTATGTTTTCCATTAACCTTGCCAATTGTACATTATTCAGTCTTGGGCTGCAATGAATGATTTTCAATGGTTTTTAAAAGACCATTATGAAAAGAGTCTAGTCTTACCCATGTCTATGATGTTTCTTGTTAGTTCGGCTGATCAGTTCATCTGCAGTCGGATGCTCAGGTTGGTTGCACATTGTATCAATAGTTGAAAATAGACCATGCTAGAAAGATATCAATAATTACATTACAATGTATCAATGGTTGAAAATAGACCATGCTACAAAGATATCAATAATTACATTACAATATATCACTGGTTGAAAAAAGACCATGCTACAAGCATATCAATGATTACATTATATTTTACCAATGGTTGAAAATAGATCATACTACAAACATTGCTGATTTCAACCACGTAATATGAGACCATATTACATGCGTATTTAAGCTATGTTCAAGCATTGAGCTGCGCACTACTATTTGCACATCAATTTCAATGGCCATTTTTTTTTTACTGTGATTATTGTGATGTCATGAATGGCTTCCTTTTCAAAAATTAATGTAAAAATGCTGGGTTTGTAGAATGTTTAAGTTCTATTCTATTGATTTTCCTTATTCTGTAATAGTATCAGGATACACTTAAAAGAGATAAAATCATTACACCCTGCTTGTTCTTACAACATAAGGGAAATATCTACGTTCTGGTTCCATATTCCATTCAGCCTCTGGCCCCATGGAATATGGAACCCGAACGTAGATATTTCCCGTATGACGTGAACAAGCAGGATGTAACTAATAGTATCATCCTTCATACCTTTGAAGCAAAGAAATCTACACAAGAAATGTTGTCTTGGAATGGTACTGGATTCATGGCGACACCGTCTTCTCTACATGCATCCTGGGATATCTTGAAGGTTTGCTGGAGGTAGACCTGGTGTAGCACCTCGGATGAATAGTTGCAGCACAGGTCCTCTATTCTATTGCACTGAATAACGATATTGTAGGTAAAGGTTATAAATATTCTCCCTGTAACTTTTAGCATCTTTACGCATGTTTTAATGCATCGAGATTTCATACCTGACGATAAGAAAATTTAATTTTGTAGGAAATAGGTGACTATTGCAGGACTGGAAAACAATCTGCATTGAAATAATTTATGAATGCGAGAATACATTGATAACTGATATATTGTATTCCTATTCATACTAACACTGAATTTTACATGAACAAGTACAATTGAATGTAAGTATTCAATGCTTGATAATGAAAAAGCTCCAGCCTGGACAAAGTTTGGCCCACTTTTTTATTCAAGGCAACTCAAATAATTGACAGAATATAGACAGATATAAGTACCAGAAATACTGATCAGATTTCTATTGCAAACTATTCTGTAAATAATTACTATCTACCTGTGTATTGGAGAAACCTGGCATATCAATGATGTGTACTGTGCCCTGAAGATGTCTACTGCCATCTATTGATGACGAGTTGCCATTCAATTCCATCGTAGAATCACTTAGCCTACTACAAGAGTCTCCTAAAATGCAAAGAATGATTTCATGTTTAATTCAAAAGAATAATACCAAATTACTCTATACAGTACATGCGATTATCATCATAGGAAAAGTAGTAGAAATAGTAGTATAGTACAAGTAGAAGTAGTAGTAGTAGTAGTAGTAGTAGTAGTAGTAGTAGTAGTAGTAGTAGTAGTAGTAGTAGTAGTAGTAGTAGAAATAGTAGAAGTAGTAGAAGTGCTAGTAGTTGTAGTAGTAGTAGTTGTAGTAGTAGTAGTAGTAGTAGTAGTAGTAGCAGTAGTAGTAGAACTAGTAGGAGTAGAAGAAGAAGTAGTAGTTGTTGTTGTAGAAGTAGTAGTAGTAGTAGTAGTAGTAGTAGTAGTAGTAGTAGTAGTAGTAGTAGTAGTTGTTGTCGTAGTAATAGTACTATTCTTTGGTGAATTCAAATACATAGATCTTGGTTTTCAAAATCTACACTCTGCAAAACAAGGCAAGGCTAACTCACCACTACTCTGCGTATCCTCGCTACTGACAGAGGGCGCTACATAGGGAGGACATTTTGAGTTGGGTTTGAAGACACTGTTAATTCTCTTAGTGATCGATAAGACCATCCGACAGTATAGAGCCTTTGCAAGTGTGTCTCTTGTTTCGTTGGCCTGAATGAAAAAAAAAATCAGTGGATATGAGAACATGCACACATCCCTGCTGGCAGAAACAGTGTCACACACTTTAGAGTTCACAGCATGTTCAAAGTGTGTTCAAAGTGTGTTCATGGTGTATGCACGATGTGTTCATAGTGTGTTAAGTGTGTTCACATTGTGTTCAGTGTGTTCACAGTGTGTTCTCCATGTGTTCACATTGTATTCAGTGTGTTCACAGTCTTTTAGTGTGTTCGCATTGTGTTCAGTATGTGCACATTGTGTTCTCAGTGTGTTCAGTTGGTTCAGTGTGTTCACAGTATGTTCACAGTGTGTTCTCAGTGTGTTCACAGTTTGTTCAGTGTGTTCACAGTGTTCCCAGTGTGTTCATAGTTTGTTCATGGTGTTCACATTGCATTCTCAGTGTGTTCACACTGTGTTCTCAGTGTGTTCACAGCTTGTTCAGTGTGTTAACATGATTTTCTCAGTGTGTTCACAGTTTGTTCATTGTTTTAAGTGTGTTTGTCATGTGTAAAGTTTGTTACAGTATGAATCCCATCTTCAAATAGAGGAATATGTGATCAAACTGTGAAAAAATTGTTAACACTGTGTTCTCTTCAGCAGGCATATACCAACTCATTTTCATCAAATTATCTCGTAAAAATTGTGTTTAATGCATACTGAACAATTAATATCATACACTGATAAATATATTCATTCTTATATGAATATAAATCGAAGAATGAATTACCTGTTCAGCATTGCACAGTGTTTTGACAGCTTGTCCTTTGAGAGAATGGGTTTTTGTCGTCAGCGCCCGGTACAACGACACTCCGGGGACTCCAAGTAAAGAGGCCACTGCTTTAATTTCTAAAAAATATGAAATAAAAGAAAAAGAATAACCTCCCTGAAAATAGTACAGCCATTTGTCCATAGTTAAAACCTGTAATTAGTTTCCATCGAAATTGTTTCCCATTTGAAAGGAATATGTGTCATAGATCCTGTCTATAAAGACCACCTGTCTTCAGTGGCCACTTTTCCATTTCCCTTCCAAGGGTGGCCTTGATGGATAGGTTTGATTGTAGTTATACAAATGAGTCTTGATCACACAATTTTATAATAATAATAATAATGGGCATTTATATAGCGCCATCTATCTAGAAATATCCTATTCCGAGGCGCGTTGTTATTATTATTATTACACCGGCTTTAGATTGAGCTGCCTTACAGCACTAATGCATTCAATTCAATTTATTCAGGTCCATAAAGGAAATTTGTTCACATACATTTCATGACAACATCTAAAAATACATGAAAGACATGCAAAAGTATCAAGGAAATAATTCTGCTGGGTACCCATTCATCTGGATTGAGTGCAGCACAATGTGGATAAATTTCTTGCTGAATGAAATTACGCCATGGCCATGTACATACAGGTACATGCTACATGGATGGAAGATTTTAAAATGAAATCTAAAACGATATAGTAATGATAAAAGTAACAATAATATATTTATTTGGTACATAATAGCCATAATATCTAAAAGAATAAGCATGTAAGCAATTGAAAGATAATAATTCATTAAACTTTCATTACAACTCACAAGAACAAGAAGAATATAGAGTATTTGTAAAGTGCACATATCCACCTTCTTAGGTGCTCATGGCACTCCTATAGCACAGTAATCATATTGTATTCAAGAAACAAGATAATTGTAAGCAACGACACTTTCTTAAAGAATCTCTCTCATTTCATTCATTGCTTTTAGAATCCATTATTGAATAGAGACAGGAGTGACTTACCACTGCTACCTTTAATATCAAGCTCATAACCTCCATCTTCAACAAAATTCACGTTACCAAGGAGCAAGATGGCTGAGAGTATTCTCATCACGTCAAGGAATTCAATCCCGAGAGTTGAAAGGGCAATCTAACAAAAAAGGATCAAACAATAAAAAGCATGGCTAAAATGTGAATTCATGGACATTACTGTTGTTTGCGGTTTAAGGCTCTGTACTTTCGTGTTTAATCAGCTCTCCAGCTTCCTACATCTTTGTTATCGAGATGCCTTCTCCTCTCTTATATTTCATTATTTCCAAAATGCAGTTCAGTAAACTTGCAATGAACTCCGAAATGTATTTTCCTCTCCATTGCATGCCTACCTGCCTGCCTGCCTCCGACCCAGACCTTGTTATTGTTTAGTTAAAGTACAAACTCCGTGCCATTCTTCAAGTTGGGCAGGGCGATGTTACCCAATCACATGAGATGAATGGCAGGGAGAAACCCAAGTACAGTATGCCTATGACCCAAAATACATCACACCCGCAATGTTGTCCCACATATTGAAAGTGATGCAGGGTCAAGGGTGTATACTCAGGTTATTTCATGGCTCCCCATGGGTGTTCTCAAAGAAACCTTATACTCTTCTCTGAGTGGTTTCAACCAGGTAATACATGGCGCGGGACAAGTGGATCGCGTGACTGAGCGTCAAAATTCATGATGGAGATTTCTGCTTTTTTTTTCATTCTCATTTGCTTCTGATAGCATGGACGTTTAGCTCGTAGAGTGATCTTTGAAGCAAACTAGTACATGCTTATCGCATTACTATTAGCCAGACTAACATGTTTGCTCTATTAACAATTCATTATCCCCTACATGGTAGTGGCAAGAATAGAGTTGTTAATAGCTTGTAAGAAATGTGGTGAAAGTGAATTAAACAACTTAGATGAAAGGCTACAAATAAACATCAATATGTTCTCTAAAATTATTTTTTTCAAAGATTTTATTTTTTATTTTTCTAATATCACTACATACCACTAAATAATCAATCACTTCTGGATATGCCTGAACTCTTATAAGAAGCATAGAATGAAATCTTTGCAATAGAAATTCACTCAATGAATCAGTCCATCAAATTTTACAACCATTTAACTCAAAGAGTTTTATATGCTTTTCACATTGCATTTCCTTAATCCCCATACTATCCTTCACCCCGGACTGTCCTTAACCCCATACTATCTTTTTTTGGATTCACACTGCCTTTCTTAACCCGATACTATCTGCTTAGCCGGGTATTAACGCCTTAACCCCGGACTATCCCACAGCTCATGAATATCGATGATTTTACCATACAGAGCGTGATTAACATGCAATTTCGACTTCTGTGATTGGCTATTGCTTAGCCCCACTTTTCCTTAGCCCAGTTTTGTTTCACACTGCATCTCTTAGCACCGCAATTGTGGTGCTAGCACCACAATAAGCCGGCTAACCCTGCTTTTTTGCAGGGCCAGATAGTACCGTACTATTTACCGTGCTAGCCCACTTTGCTAAAACGTAGTGTGAAAACGAAGTGGGCTAAGCTTAACCCCGGGAAATTGGTGGGGCTAAGGCCCCCCCTTAGCCCCACCAATTTCCCGGGGTTAAGGAATAAAAGTACAGAGTGAAAAAAATATAAGAGAGCCTTTATTGCAATGGCTACTGATCTCTCACGAAATGAATAAGTTTTTTTTCACAAACCTTCAAAGAGTGGAATCTCTCTTTCTCTATCCCAACATCCTCTGAGCTTTTCCTTTGTTTCAAGTAGGCAAGATTATGGACTCCGTAGCCATGGAGATGAAGTTTAGCTGAATAACCAAAATGAGATAAAATCATTAGTGTCAATAAAAGATGAAGATAGAAAGATGTATAAATGTTAATGATTGTTAATTACTTGTTTGTCTCAACTAGGTCCTCATTTTATTCAGAAAAGCAATGGAAGAATCATCTACTGTAAGGATATTCCCATACAACCATGTAATTTGTTTATGAACCAGCAAAGATACAGGATTATATCAAGTGGTTGCTCTAGTGGGGCATTGCAAGAAACTTGTGATCAATGGCAAGTCTATATTTGGTCCTAAATCAATCATATGTCTTGTAATCAATTGCAAATTTGCGATTGATTGCTGATCAGCTGCTTGAAACAAGCAGAGTAATCTGATTTGCTAGAGCAAAAATTTATCTATTAATTGTAAAATTGGAACAGAATATTTGCAATTGATTGCAAATATTTTCTTGCAACACCCCATTATTCTGAAAACAAACATTTTTTCCAGGGTTTTAATACTTTAAAAAGAGACTAGTTTAATTTTTCAATATTTTCTTCTCTTTTTTTTCCTTTTACAAAATGACCCCATATAGGTAAATCTACCTAGGTCAAATCTCTATGTTCAATTTAGGTGATTTTTTTATTTTGAAGATGTGAATACAAGAAGTATATACTTTGAATGTTCTGGTCGAAAAAAAAATGCTTTTACCAAGCTGATTAATTTATTTGATTCATAGAGAGATGGGCTAAGCCACACTGAAATGTTTTTTTTTTCATATAAAACCCGCAAATTTTCATATGTAAGAAATTATCCTTCAAGTTAAGATATTATTGCAGTGGTCATTGTAAGACATCTAGAATTCTTCCTTGAAATATAAAATGAATTTCATGATTCAGGATATGTAAATGAAAACTTTACAACAATGCATCATGCTCGGTGAGTATCACACCGAAATAGACGTGATCAAGCATGGATATGACAAAGTCCATGGGGTATAAGTTGAGTTGAGAGTACATCATGATCATCAATGATATTGATATTCATATGGGAAATCCCCTTCAAACGGGATGGTATGTGATGTCATGCCCCAAATTACACAGGGGGGGGGGTTCACCTTGGCTTGGTGTCACTCGAGGAGCATTCTGGATTGAACACAATATCACACACCACTCCTCCCTACACCCCTAATACAAACAGTAAATTGCCAATTCGTCCATTGCCAACTCGTCCACTCATCACATGGTCTACCCTCATTTAGTCTAATGCCATTCCGTCCATCAACATTTCGTCTAACATCCATTTGATCCAGTAACCATTTAGTACAATCATCACTTCGTCTAATCACCAGTTTGTCTATGACCATTTAGTCTTGTAACCAGTTGGTTTCATAATCATTTTCTTTTCATTCATGTCACCCAATTAACACTTGGTCCATTAGACCAAGTGGTTTATGGACTAAAAGACTATTGGACCAACTGGTTATTATATGAAATGGTGAGTGGATAAAATGGCAATTAGATTATACGGACAGTGGACGAACTGATGGTAGACCAAATGAGAGTAGACGAGTTGGCAATTGGACGAATAAACCATAAGAACTACGAAGACACACAAGCAGGGCCAAGGGGGTTGGGGCAGGAGGCAACTCCCCGTATGACCTTTGCATTAAATAAAAATATGAAAGGAAGAAGATGAAAGATAGTTAAAAGAAGGGTACGTATTGAAAAGAATGTGTTCGTTCATTTAACTGTATCCCATCGCCTTTTTTTTTCACTGAAAAAAGAGGATGTCACTGAGCCCCCCCCCCTCCCATCAATATATCCTGCCTCCACCCCTCCAACGGCAAATTCAAATTTTCTAAAATACTTACACTTGTATAAGATTTCAATCTTCATTTCCATCTCACACTCTCTCTCTATCTCTCCTTCTTCTATCCTCATTATCCATCTCTATCTGTGCTTCTTAACATTTTTTTTATCCAAAAGGCCTACCTCATCTTTTTACAGCCCACCTTCATTCTTGATATATTTGTTAGACCTGGGCCCCGTTTTACAAAGAGTTACGATTGATCCGATCAACCACAACTATGGAAAGCCAGCGACCTCAACATCTAAATTACATGTTTGTTCCAAATATTTTTTAGATGTGATGTATCATCATACATTCATTGTTTTCTTGAAAATTCAGTGTGCTTTTTTTTGTTTACAAAGCAAAGGGCATTATGCAAATTTTATGGAGGAAATTAAGACATTGTTGGATTTCCATATAATTTAAGATGATCAGATCAATCGTAGACGGGGACCTGCACAAGATTTCTGTAAGAATGAAGGGGAATAAAAACTAACCTCTTTCTTCGTGAGAGAGCCCTGCTAGCATCTGATAGAAGATATGAAAGTTTGATTCACCGGCCGGGGTATCTACTACTCTACTTTGATCAAACCAGTGACATTCAAACTTGGTTCTTGTTATGGTATTTCCTGCAAAGTGAACTTCAACATGATGACCCTGTAAAGACACAAAAATAACAGAAAATCAGTGAGGATGCATAATTAATTCACAATCATTATTTTTTTCAAAATCTATTCTCCAGAAATTAATGATTCAACAAAGTAGAAAGATCATTGGAACATTTTACGAGAAGTTTTATCAGTGATTGTTGGTGACTTATTTTGTTCCCAGCCACTTGGTTACAAGGATTTGCAGTAGATTATATCCAAAGTGCTGGCCATGTTTTGCATCACAATGCTCTGATTTGGATAGTATTTTGCTTGGCTTAACAATAAAGTTCTTTTTAGGGCAAAAATAAAGATCAATATTTATAGACCAATCATATGAAAATTATACGGTAATAAATCACTGCCACATCTATGATAGAACTCTATATAATGGTACAGCCATCAAAGCCGTGGAAGCCCAACACCAGATCATTGCCAATATCATCCTCACAAACTGTCAATCAAGATCTTGGGCCTGAAACTGATTCCCTTATTAATCATTCCTAAAGAGTGTGGTAATCTGGTACCCTTGCTCAGAACGCGACACCCCCTCCGATCCTCGCCTCGGGCGTAAACGACCAATTTCTCCCCTGGAAACTGGATGTTTTGGTGGAAGTGTCCACCTTTACCACCGTGACCTGTCAGGATTGGTGATGTGGTTATGGGATGTTGAGTAGATGGGACAGCTCCCTCGATAGGGGGGATCCAGACAGTTTAGTGCCTCGGGGGCAAATTTGTGATGAGAGCATTACCACACATGAATGTTAATGAACTGACAAGAATATCGAAGCCAAAGAAATCCATACCAGGGTCTATAATGTGATATCTCATGGAGAACTTAGTTCTTAAAATGCCACGAGAAGATGTGAAGAACAAAAAAGAATGTGATTAATGACAAAGAGTAAAGATAATAAGTCTAAAGTAAACATCACATGATTAAGAGCAAAGAAATCATATCATAATCATTACTTACCAGTCTGCTAGCACATGAGTTGTGTCTTGTCTTAGCGCGTCCGACGGCTCTGAGGACGTGGAAAGCATGCGTCAAATTCTGAAACAAACAAAGATACAAAGTAAAAATTATATAACACATGGATATTTTCTTAAAAAGTAAACTGGAAATTATAATTACAATTGGTCAACATGCTCCTTACAGTTCCATTTAGTTTACAGATAAAATTACATTTATACTATTTATCAAGAAGTTACTCTTGTACCGAATCGTTTCTCTTAAAGAAAACCAAAGAAGCAATCTTACTGGAAAGAGTAAAATGAGAGGAACAATAAATAAAAAAGTTTCATCAAAATCGGTTATGAAATAAGCAAGTTATGGACGTTTAAAAAGTCTTGTTGTACTTTCTATGGGGACCCTCAAATTGGCAAACGTGCTCCAAAATGGCTGATTTTGTGGACAACTCTCCATTAGTTTTGTACACAAATTTTCAGATTTTCCTCATCATCTTTCAAATTGCATCTTGCCTCCTTCTGAGCACAACATATGTCATGGGAAAATATAATTCACACCACATATGTCAAGGTCAGGAGATAATATAAAATATGTAAAATAAAGGGGAAAATCTGAAAATATGTGTACAAAACGAATGGAAAGTTGTCCACAAAATTTTAGAGCATGTTGGAGCATGTTTGCCAATTTGAGGATCCCCATAGAAAGTACAACAAGACTTTTTAAACGTCCATAACTTGCTTATTTCATAACCTATTTTGATGAAACTTTTATAAATTTTTCCTATCATTTTACTCTTTCCAATAAGATTGCTGCTCTCCTTGGGTTTGATTTCCTTTAATGATATCATAGAAGGAGAACATTGTAATATTGCATGCGAATGTTGAAGATCAGGGGAGGGGGATATAAAGGTTTCTACATCACTTATCTACTTCTCAGATAATCTTAATGTGATTTAGATGAAATAGCAAACATACCGAGTAGCAATTAGACAAAAAGGTTATTAGACGAACAGGTTTTAGACAAAATGTAATTAGAACATCTGGGACGAGACCGAATGGTCGGGAAATGAAGCAGGCAGAGACCAATCAGTTATACACATGAATAGAGGGGAACATGAATAAATAATGAAATGTTCATGCTCAAAACTTCATAATTAACAGGAAAAATATCTACATCACAGTTCTCGCCCATGGCTCAAACATTCCACTTCCGGTTGTTGACTGATTTCTTGGGTTATTTACCCAAATTTAGGACGAAAATAAGGATTCCCGACTCCATAATAAAGTGGTTTATTGTCACCATGAATTAGCCTCAGCCTGCGTACAACCCAGGTGGACGCAGTGCCAAATTCAAAATATTGAATTTCATGTTTTGATGCGGGGTAGAGGATCATGCAAAAATGCAGCTTTGTGGTGATATATTTACAAATAATATTTACTGCTTTTGGGAGATCTGTGCTAGTTTGTTTCTTAAGATTCTATTTCAGTTAGTTAGGCTGATGGATTTAATATCAGACTCCATTGTGGGCCGGTGGAGTAATACTTAATAAAATAGATTTCTTTCTTGCTTTAATCATATCTTTCATATTATCTTTCTTTCTTTATTTTTTTCATACTTAATTTGAGTCTACTTTCCATTTGGTCTCATCCAACATGGTCTAATCGTAGTTCATCTCCAACCAGTTCATCCACTAACCATTTGGTCTAATTTTCAATTAGCCCTTTGACCATTGTCTCAGATTTCCAGTTAAGCTATACCCATTTCGACTACTAACCATTTGGTCTATCTCCTATCAGTCTATGACTAGAACCAATTTTCATTCGACAAAGTGCAAAATAATAGACGAAGTCGATACTTCACCATATGTACATTACACCGAATTTTGAAAGTATGTGTAAGACCAAGTGACGGTTGGACCAAATGGTAATTAGACCAAATCGATCATAGACCAGGTGGGTTTTAATAGCCATGATAGTGTAAGACGATCTGAGAATTAGACCATCTGCGATAAGACCAAGTGGACACACACCAATGGGAAGGTTTGTGCAGACTGAAGCTTAAATTCGAACTTATATACATGCTTTTCATCCAAACTCGACTCTATGCATATGACTCTGCCTCACCATGATAATATTTGCTCTCCTATGATTAGGTTGCTGTACCCATATAAAATACAAATATAACTGTGTGATTGCAAACACCTATGGAACTTAAAACCAAATTTGATCGAATCCCTATGCATGCTTGCCGACCCTCTGGTAAGGTATTTGTTGAGAAATGCAGGAAGATTATGTTTACCTGAAATTGTTTGTTTTCCGTCTGATCTGATGGCCCGCCTCCTCCTCCTCCCCCTACTGTTGGTCTCTTCTTGCACAGGCTGTGCAGTTGCCGTAGAAACAGCTGGGATGTGTAGGTCTTCCCGCTCCCGCTCTCACCACTGGTATGGATGAAGAGAGAGAGAAAGAAAAGAGAAGGAGAGGGGGGAAAGGGAGAGGGAAGGTGAAGAAAGAGGGAGAGAGGAAAAGAGAGGAAAAGAGAGGGAAAGAAGAAAAGAGAGAAGGGGAGGAGAGAGGGAGAAAAGACATACAACAAAATAATATTAGCTACATGCTTAATATCAGTAGTCTTCAATTTTAAAGCTGTATCTAATCGTCATGAAACCTTTTTTTTTCTTTCCAGTATGAGAATTGAGCAATATATATGAAAGGACTAAGAATGCAATCATTTCATAATTTCCAATCATATACTATACCAATAAATGTAAACAAATACAGTCTAAAAAAAAAACGAAGAGATACGAAGAGCTAATTTAGCTCTTAAAGAGCGTGTATAGTGACTGCACTTCGGAGTGCTGATTTTTCTTGTTCGAATTTGAACTAGACAAGTCAGCACTCCAAAGTGCAGTCACTGTATATAAAAATGGGAAATTACATAAATTACTGATACCTGCAACTGATCTACGCAAGCCACAAATCGGGATATCCCGTTCAGATTCTTTTCAAACAGATATTACTACTTCCAGCACTATTAAACTTTCTTATTAAACAAAGAGGTAGTAGCTCTTGAGCAATCTCTCAACAGAATAACACCCCTGCATAAACACCTTTCATCCCTTGCCCCCATTCCTTGGCACCTGTGCTAATAATCGTCAAAGCGGTGATAAGTCCCCTATGTTTAATTGAGGTCACATCTCGGTAGAGGACTTGGAGAGCTCATTTCATGCCTTATGCTACAAACAATAGCCCAGGGCACGGCGGCGTATTAGTATTTGAAGAATATGGGTTGTTAGATAAATTAATACCATGCACAGAAAGTATGAAATTGAGTGTTTCAATATATCAAGTGTCGATATCAAAATGCTTGGTATACATTTTCCACATACAAACAACTCCCTCAAAGTTACTTTATTAGATGACTACTACAAAGAAATCCTTTACACTTTCGCTAAGACAAATTATGAAAAAAAGAGTCATCATAATACTTTATGATGCTCAAGAAGTTTGATATCGATATTGTTTGGTTGGAAAGTCACTTTTGTTCCCAACTGTTTACCCCTTCTAACCTCTCCTGTAAGGCCATTGTAACTACATTAGCATCTTGTACTCTCTCATTTTATAACACCTCTATTTGATCTCTTTTCTAGTTTACATTGTACAGATAAAATTTATTCCAACCACGCCCCCTTCCTTTTGATGAACTTAGAACCAGTCATTAGAAATTTAATTCTATTAGATGAAATAAATGAATGGTCATGTGACAGATTCCAGCCAATCATATGATCAGGATCCATATAAACATTTAATAGCCTTTCATCTTTTATGCAACAGGGTCCTAAAGGGTTCACACAAACATCACTGGAGAGCACCAGATGCAATTATTAGATATAAAAAAGGATACCAATTACATACACTGCAATCCCCATATATGATCAATCACCTCGTTCTCTTTTTGTCATCTCGAAATACCAGGTTCTCGCTCCATGAAAACCACATCTAAATAGCATAACCCCTCAAACTATTGTTGGAAAATAGAGCCATGAATAGGGCTTAGCATGTGAACTAGAATACGGTTTTGAATGGTAGATTATTGTAAGGGTAGATTATGTTTTATTCCCCCATTTTGCCTCGGCCTACAGAACCTTTCAAATGAAAGTTATGAATGCTGATAAGAATATTTGGACATTATTGATATCAGCATTTGGAAGATTATATCTTACATACGTGATGAATTTTAGTATGCTTTATCATTTGAAGATTAAAGGTTTACCTGTAAAAGTAGGGTTCTATGCTTTCCATTTGTGAGTCAATCAAAAAACAATACAGGATATGTTGTATAAAAGGGGATAAATACTGTATACAGTATGCAGCGCTGAATTTTTCGATTTTGTAGGGTTTACGTATTTGATCCATCTCATCTGAAAAGTGTGTTTTCAACTTTTAGTCCTAGATTTGTACAGTTGTCCTTTTATCGTTGTAGAATAAATGAGAATTTGAAATTGATTGATCTACCTCTTTAAAACTAAGAGGAGCTATGTAGATTGTGGGGGGCTTTGATTATTGTTGTTGTTGCTGTAGAGGTTGTTTCACGATACTGCTTAACTCCATCACCCATCAGAATTCACAATCGATCAATCCTTCTCTTCCAATCTGTCAGGTGTTTCATCCCCCACTTTGATGATGCAATTGATAATAGGCCTATCATTAGTTATTGATGTTAATGGTTCCAAACCATCAATCAATCAGCACATGAAGTGATCAATAATAATCGATCACTTAAATTCATCACATTTGCTTTCTCTTGTTCATGACAATATCAATTATAACAATCCATCTATCACCATGTGACATAATCAATAACATATATCCATCACCTGACATCTGGATAAAAAAACTTCCAATATTCTGGGAGTGGTTGTCTTATAGTTGCTTGATTTCTTCTTTTATCTATATTTTAGGGGTAGGGGGTCAGCATCTCTTTGCTGTTCCATTTTCTATAGCAGAATACCATCAAATCAATTTGCGCACCATATACATAGATTATTTCATAATACCTTTAGATATAGTTAAACTAAATTCAACAAAATGTATTGTAGTAGGTTTCATGGTACACTGTGTATTTTTCTTGGGCAACTGTTGGTCCTGAAAAGGACCATGTATCTTTCTTGGGCAATTGTTGTACCGTAAAACCTACTATACTATCCTTCTTCATCATGGAATCCTTCAGAAGTTACATGAACAAAATGTATTTTGCATAACCTGCTATACTACTATAAGAACTTTTCTTTTCGCTCTCTGAGTGGTCACAAAAAGTTTAAACTTTACACATATATCTACACATTAAAAAGAAATGAATGGTGTTCAACTTTTAAGCAATTAATATTTTAAATTGAACATTGCTTCTTGAATCTAGAACATAATATTTAAGATGTAAATACTCGATACCTGATCCTGAAACCTATATATAGTCAACCAGCTTGATTGTAGTACTGCGCAACATCCCACTTACGAGGTGCATTATTGGGGTTTTATCAGTTTTATGAGATAGTGCTTGTGTTTTTCTTGTGTTTTTTTTTTTGGGGGGGGGTTGTCCAGTGTAATTTGCATTCTCGAGGCTGTGCCATGACATATCTATGAAATGATTTGCATAATTGCAATTATCATTATTATTAGATTAAGAAGTGATGGCATAGGAATTAATGAAGACTGGCCTTCATTATACAATAACAAAGAATAACTGATGAACCGAATCAAAAGACTGATTACCACCAGGAAAGGTTTAATTACTATTCCCACAGCCTTGGAAAATAATAATAAATATGACTTATTGTTCTGGTATGTACGGTAATGATCAAAGCAAACATCCGTTTTCAAATATATATCATAATTAAATGGTTTGAGGTTTGAAGTACTGCATGGTACTGAAATATATTTTATTCAGAAAATGGGAAGAACACAGTATCAAAGAGATCACTGTGTGATTACACAGACATTGGACTATGTGAAAATGTTATTCACACTGTTAAAATGCTCAAATTAAATAGTGTGAAGATATTTTCACACTGTTGGACACCTTGACAGTGACTGTTCACAGCGTGTTCACATGGTCGACTATGTGAATACGTGATTCACACTGTTTAAATGCTTAAATCTATCAGTTTGAAGGTGATTTCACATTGCACTGTGATCCACATTGTGAACACACTGTGACACACACTGTAAGACACTGTTCTTTCTAGTGGGAACTAGGGATTATATATTCATTTGTTTTGTTTCTATTTTTATTTTTTAAGATAAAACTAAAATGTAAATAAAAATACCAGTTGTGGTAACGATCTCAAAATGAGTTTCAACAGCTAGAATCCAATTAAATTACCACCAAAAAGTTGTACATGAATGTATAAATAAAAAATATGTGCCATATCGCTCTGGAGAAAATGCGTAATTGCTGAGAAATTAGCAAAATAAACATGGTATTCCATCACATGTCAGTTATGTTTCGAAGCAATATTAAAACACTGTCCCACATATGCTAACCTGTGTTAGTGATCATCAGAATTATCATTTTTGAGCTAAGATTTCATGATTTTACAAAGATAAGTTCACATTAATGTACCACATCTAGATGTATGATAATATTTTGACAATTTAACTTGATTTAAAAGACTTTCTAATGAAATAATTGTTTGCTACAACTACTGTCTTTTACCTTTAATATTTCATTTATGTTAGAATAACATTAAAAAATGTATCATTTTGTATTGCAATACACATCAAACATTTGAATTAACCGTACATTTTCATGAAATATTCATACCATGCTTTAAGTTTGTTTCTGTTTTTGAATTTTCCCCTGATTACACAGTACCGGTGGTTTGTATTCCTATATAGTCATGATAACATATCAATCTGCCTTTGGTCCCACCTCCCTTACCTTAATAACCACTATTTGGGCGATTCCATACGTGTCTGTCGTACGGGACATTTTGTCAACAATTTCTAGTCTCTTAGCTGATTGCTTGAGCAATGAAAAATTATTTTTGGTCAATAATAAGTTATAGTGGGTAGTCATGTGAAAAACTGATTACCAACAAAAAATATTTGATTATGGCTGAATTAAGGGTGAAAATGTTGTGTTGTACGGGACTCAGAAATGTCCCATACGACACGCAACATTTTCACCTCTAATTCACCCATGGACAGCATATTTTTGTTGGTCGTCATTTTTTCATATGTCTACCCAGTAGTACTCTATTATTACCACAAAACAAATTGAAGTTCTTTGTTTGTTTGGACGATAGGTTGAAAAATGTTGCAAAAATAGCTGATTTTTCTAGCATGGAATCGCCCTTTTACCACTTTCAAACCAGTAAACAAATTATTACAGAATGATAATCAGCAATGATTAATAGGTGGTATCTCATCATTAACAGATTGACCTATAAACACAATTAACATGTTCAGCAAAAAGTCCCTTATAATCATTTATCATAACATAATATCATACACTCATTGTCAAGGTGTCAAGAAGAAAGAGATTAATCAAATATACATGTATACCACATCATTAAAAAACCTTTCCTGTCCCGATCAAGTCAATGTATTATGAGGTTATTCCAAAGTTTTTGCTAACCACATTCTATTTCATACAAAAGTTTGCAATTTGTAGCCATTCTCACCATTAATCCCCCACAAAATGATAAAAAAGCTGCCTAACTGATTAGTCTTCACACTTTTAAAATGTGATTTTTGCCTTCAATGAAACGGATGTGATAAATTGGCAGAGATTGTAATCTCTCACAGGTTTATAATTTTAAATGAATTGAATTGGTGTAGAAAAAATGCAGAACTGAGTCAATATTTTCCTAAACCAATGTGCTACATTTTCATGTTTCATCATAAGAAGGTGAATTACCAAATGCTTAACAATTCCTTTTACGCAAGAAAATTAGACTGTCAATAATTATAAATGCATCTGGCCTTTTTAATTTTATATCGACCGATTTGTGAACACCTGATAAAATTGATTTTTCTTTCACTTGTTTTCACTGCAACAAACAGTAATACATATTGCCTGTCATAAAAAGAATGATGCTTGATGCAGAAAATTCTCAGTGGGGTATAGACAAAACAGTTTTTAATGCACAATTACATTTCTGTAGATATCACATTCCCTTTCTCCTGCTCCTTCTCCTCCCCTCCCTCTTCCTCTTTCTTCTACTCCTCCACCCCTTCTCCCCTTTCTCCTCCTCCTTCTCCTCCTCCATCCCCTTCTCCCCTTCCTCCTCCTTCTCCCCGACCTCCAACTCCCCGTCCTCCTCCTCCTCTTCCTCCAACCCTTCTTCCCTTCCTACTCCTTCTACCCCTCCTCCTCCCCTCTTCTCCCCTCCTCCTTCTCCTTTTCCTGATCATCATCTTCACCACTTTTAAAATCATGACTATTCTCACACCACCATGATTACCACAAATACACCTCTCCATCATCATCTTCATAGTCTTGTTTTTTAATTCCATGTGAATAATTTCACCTGGGCCTAAATGAGATTTATGCACAGACAATGAATCAAAACACAAAGCAATAGGTCAGAACTGGACAAAGATTCAAGCTCCACTTAACCAATGCCCTTGGCAGTGGGTTAATGTTTAGTTAAATCTAAAACGCCAACTCTCTCCCATTTCCAGCCCATTCATGTTCATGAATAAGACTGGGGAATAATCAAAAGACGCACACATAGTCGGCCCATCTCCCTTGGTACGTTGAGGAGATCACAGCACGCGGAAGCCTAGCTGGGCTAATATCCTGGCGATGCCCCCCGTAGTCGTCGAGCACGTCCACATGATTCGATTAAGGGGCCAATCGTAAAGTCTTACCGTAATCCAAACCGACTTTCAAACACTCTGATAAGGTGTCAAGAGGGATATACGAGAGAAGGTGTCCGACGAATAAATCGAACAAGGCCTTTTGGCATTGTTCAAGAGACGCTTGGGAAGTGATTGAAATGGTAAAGGAATATACGCCGATTCCAATCAAATCAGAAAACTTCAGGAAACTTTCTCCTAATAGCACAGGCATGATGTCAATCCTACCCTCATTGGAATCTTTCCCCATTCTTCTCCTTATTTTGTCAATTCCTGGTTTATTTTTTGATGATTTTTCAAGCTGGAATCATGCAAATGTCTTAAAATGAGGAATAAAACTTGAGAGATACAGATTTTCTATTTTATTCTTAGTGGAATTAGATGTATGAACAATCATGTTTTGGCAGAATTAGTCATCCAATTCCTTTCTGCAAACCAACTGGTTGATTTTAGGATGGGTACATAAAGATATATTTAATAAACCGATAATTCCTTCAATATTTTGTAAGCCAAAAAGAATAACAAATCAAAATTGATAATGGAAATATCATGGAAATATTGTTCTCCTGTTTCATTTATTTTCCCCAAGAAAAATCACCCCAGGCCTGGCATCCAGACTTGTTTCCTCCTTAATAAATCCTGCCTAAATTATCTTCTAGAAAAGTGTATCTTCATCTGAATAAACCATGATTTATCAAAATAAATCACCCATTAATCACATAGAAATCTCTCGAGTCACCCTGTGCGTGACGAAATTATAAAAACACCATACATCAGGAATCGTAGGAACATTTCATCACACTCCAAAATGAAAAATCTTTAATTTCATCACAAGAGTCATACAGACAACTGTCATATCTGGCTTTGGGGTACGTTCTCTCTGTTTTGCCTACCGTGTCTCTCTCATCGAGCAGAATCAATTTCGGCAGCAGAAGCACGGCTTCTATTGATTTTAGTTGTCTCCATCCTATATCGGTGGTTTTACTCATGGGCCCTCTAGAGTTCTCATTTCATATCAGTCCTCTTGTTCAGGTAGGTTAACAAGTCGGTCCATTCTTGAAATACAGCCATAACGTTGGAAATCAGGCTAATTTTCCATTATGCTATTTATCTAATTCAATTTACTCTAAAAGAGTCGAGTCCATGTCCGAAGTGCTTCTCCTACACAGATTCATACATTCCTGGGGATATTTTTGATGCAAAATTTTGTCAATGATTTTTCGGGGACTAATTTGCTCTCAGCTAATCAGATTTGCTGTAGGATTTGCTGTAGCTTATAACACGGAATGTTATTTGAGCTGAAATGGAATTTTTGTTCAAAAATTCAATATTTTCACTTTGTTTCACTTAGGGAAAGAACCTACCTTAGAATGACAGTCTGAGGTCTGCGTTGTTCTACCAGCTGTGTGTGGACCCGTTGGGCTAGCCTCTGAAGATGAGGATGCTGATGGGGCTGGGTGTGTCCCAGGACCTGGTCTTCAGACAGACCTCGTTGAGGGTTCAGTGCTACGATCACTGGTCCTATCTTGGTCTGGAAAAAGAAAAACATATCTTTCTTGTCATTCAGGCAATTTAGTTGTGAATGTGTAGTTGTACAGAGTTCACATCTTTGATTGTAATACTAGCATCAGTAAAACGCACAATTTTCACTATTCACTCATTATTCAGTATACATCAAATCCCTATATGTTGTAAACACATTATCAGAAGTGCAGGGCTGTCACAAGTACAGTGTGTATAAAGAGGAAAGTGGATTCACAAATCATTATTCATTTCTATGCTTACATTAACTTCTACAGACTTTGAAAAAAGCAAGTCTTGTGCCTTGAAAATTTGTTGATTGCATTCAATAACTATGTTGCAATATTCTTTTTCTATAGTTAAAACATGCATATTTTGCATCACTAATTTATATACATGATACATGCATAATTATGCAATTCTCATGTTTCTGTAGTTTTTAATATTCATTTTTTAATGAATCAAATGGAAATAAGATTAAATTTATCTAATCTTTTTATTCATTTACCCAATTTATTTATTCATCTATATCATTATTCATCTCTAAATGTATATCGGGGGAGGGGTAGGTACAGGTAGACAGTCTCCCACGTAGCGGTTCTGACTCTCGCCTTGTAAACAGAGGGTCATGTGTTCGAAACCCACCATGGCCTAGCGTCCTTTGGCAAGGCGTCAATCCACAATTTGCCACTCTCCACCCAGGTGTTAAATGGGTACCCGGTAGGATGCGAAAGCCTATGTAGTATGCCTAGCAATTGAGTCTTGGAACTCTTGTTGGAATGCTCCCCAGGGAGTGGAGAAGGTGCATACATTGTATGCGGGCATGCAAGGATCCGATGACCGGGGTAATAATATATCTGTAAAGCGCTTAGAGACGTCGTTCCGATGTGTTAAGCGCTATATAAATGCGGAATATTATTATTATTATTTTCCATAATCATACAAGAAGCAGACTGGTTACATGACCAGCTTACCTGACATTCTCCACACATCCACCTCTGTTGTAGGGCCTTGCAAACGCTCTCTTCGGTAACGGGTTTTGGCATCTTGACCAGGTCATTCAGACGCCCATAGAGGTCAGAGGTCGTGGGAGGAGGCCTGCGCTGATTTGGGAAGCAGGGGCACGATACAGAGTACGAGGAGCTGTTGGGCGTGGTCGATGACGTCGTTGAAGAGGCAGACGAGATGGACGAGGAAGCAGAGAGGCTTTCTGCAAGGTTGTCACTGTAACCAGAATCTGAAGAGGATGATGGATGATACAAAAAATATGCAAAAATTATAAGAAAAAAACTATTGTCTCCCCCAAAATGACAAATGAGCACAAATACTATTCAGTTGCTCTTGAACAGAATGGGAAAGGTTCACGAGGCTGATTTTCTCACAAAGTATTTTCTTTAATCAAGATGTTCATCTATGTCAATTGATCACTTCCAGCTTAGTCCATTCTTCAGTATTAACCTTACACTAGACCATTTGACTATTTAAGTAGTGGATGATAACAATTAACTATCAGAAGGAAAATGATGAGAAAAATCGGCTTTGTGGACCCTCGGCCTTGTGGGAAGCCCCCTATGCTCTAACCAGTAACACTTCGAAGATGAATAATCTACATCTTTAAGAAAGGTTTTTCAAAAACCTACATTGAAAATGGGCAGAGAGAAGGTGCTGGGGGGGAATGGGGTACCCAAGTGAGGCTAGCCATCCCTAGAATAAGGAAATGATTGAATGATGAAATATTGTAACATTATATTCAATGTTTTACAGAGGCTGATCACAAAGTAGTCCAAAGCTCGGAGCACAATCCTTCCCACCAAAACTTTTAAAACAGAATTCATACTCTCCGAATAGCACACACTCCTAAATGTGGAGCATCAAACCACGAGAGAACCAAAAAGAAAGGAGAAAGTTTTTTTTTTAAACGAGATAATGATTTGACAGTGGAAAAAGCCTGAAGGTTCATTAAGAAGCACTCAAAGATGGAGGGCCCCACAGGCAAGGGTGACCAAGGTTCAACCTCAGCTACGGGTTGATGATTAGTGAGGATGCGGTTGAGGATGTTTCCTGACAGAGGGCATAACTGAAATCTGACATATAATCATTAGGTGTGGTGGACACCCCCAACCGCAATCATGACGACAACTAGGCGTCTGTTCAAAGTGTGATGTCACAACCCTATCAACATTAATGAGTTAAATTCAGGATGGTATTGGTAAGTGATGTTATAACCTTGCATTATTCTTGACAAAGGGAACAAGAGATTGCAAAGTGCCGCTAAAACATCACCCACAACATCATCTGCTTAATTCATCAATATTCATGAATAAACTTCAGGATGGTACTGGTAAGTGATGTTATAACCTTGCATTATTCTTTGCGAAGGGAACAAGAGATTGCAAAGTGCCGCTAAAACATCACTTGATGACATAGTATCTGCTTAATTCGTTCCCCTTATCTCTTTCCATCTGTCAGTCTGCATGACAATCGTACTGTCTGCATCAAGAGTCTATAGTCTTCTTTCTTCTTCTTTCAACTACCACTTCTTCTTAACACTTTCCATCTTCCATTATCAGCTCTGCTCTCCTTATTCTCTCTATTTTTCTTTTCCTCCCCCCCCCCCCCCTCTCCCTCTCTCTCTCTTTCACCTCAACTCTTTCCACTTGTTGTCTGGCGAACTCTGTCTCAATCATAGAATCTTTATTCTCCCGTCTTCTAGCTTCTATTTTTGATCGCCACTTCTTCTGCCTTGGTATCTTCCATTCTCCACTGTTCCCTCCGTTATCCAACCTCCACACTCTCTCTGTCTTTACCTCACTCTATGTTCATTCCTATGTATATTTTCCCTTATCCCTCCATCTCTCCATTCAGTGATCTCTATTTCCTTTGTAACTCACTTTTTCCCACTATTCCACAGTCAAATAAATTCAATTTCATGTAAAAGAAAAAGACAAAGAAGAAAGAATAATCCTCCATGTTTATCTCCCATGTCAAGTCTCTATCACATATTCCTAGCCAACACAAAAACAAGAACCCCATCTTCTCTCCTTCTACCTTTCCTCCCCATCTCTTACAAAACAGTCTGGAGGAGCACATCATTTTCCTGAAGAGCCACGGATGAACTGGCGGTCATTGACCCCACTCCAAGAGTGAATCTTGGAGGAAAACACAGTGGTTTCGGATTTCCCACAGATAGAGGGGACGTTGTATCCATGGCGATGACTGGATAAATGGTCCGTGCCTCATCTTTTGTCATGGAGTCCGCGTGACAAATGATCCAGATAATGTACCAGGAATGTCGAGGGATGATCAAAGTCCTTTGTGGTCATGAAGGGATATAGACACACTGTTAGTCCTTTCTCTTGGAAGACATACTTTCGTGCACATTCTATTACAAAAATGATTGACGACAGTTTTTGCAAAATATGAAGTTCAGATTGTAACTTGAAACAGCATAAAAACCCAACAGCATACACACAGCGAGAGGGGGAACTGTGATATAAATTTCAAGAACAGATAGTGTGAAGTACTGACTCCTGTTGAACCACAATTATTCCACAATTAAGAAAAATATAATTCTAAAAAGTAATCCGAGTGGTTTGGTTGAAACAGAAGAAGTGTTGGTTATATTGAGGTGAGAAACCCTAATATCTGTCTTTTTAAAGTTATGATATATTTTACAAATTGTTTGTACATGATACATGATACATACATGATACTCCCCTCTCTTTCTCTCTCACACACACAGCCACATTCCCTATATCTTCATTTTAATTAATTTACTAGACTTCTGTACCGAAAAGTTGATTACCAGGGGGCCATTTCATAAAGCTGTTCGGAAGTTAAGAGCGACTTTAAGAATGACTGGTGATCCTTTCTTGTGGTAAATGATATTAACCATTAAATGTTCATTAGTTATTATTTTGTGTGTAAGAAAGGTTCACCAGTCGTTCTTAAAGTCGCTCTTAACTTACGAGCAGCTTTATGAAACACCCACCAGGGCAGTGGACAAACATTACTGGATAATTTTAAGGCATCAGACAACTATAAATATGCCTACATGAATTTGATTTAAAAATCACATTCGAAAAATACTGATGACTAAATGCAGAAAGTCTATTCTACTAAAAAAAGGAAATGAATCCAAAATAAGGAGTCATTAATATTTGATTCACAATCTAAATTCTTATAAATCATATTACCTTATTTCCATGGGAAATAATTATCCATCACCTGCTAATACCGTTATATTATTCATTCGAATGGTCAACACAACTCAACCCAACTTCCTATGTGATTTTTATTGACACACTTGGAGTCGGCGTTTCTTGTTAACAGGTTGCCTACTGAAACCGGGTGATCCCTGTACAAAGGCCTACAGGAATTACAGAATTCGACAGTTAACTGGTTAAAACACAAAAATTTGTCCACCCAGGTCAATCCGACCCGATGAATATTTCAGTGAGTCCGGTTGTAGAAAAGCCATATCTTGAGGGAGGAATCTGCACGGGTTCTATCCTGAATGCCGAAAGGGTGTTTTATTTAGCAAAGGATCACACAAAACGTGGAAATCCTTGCCTGAAATCCCAATAGTCCCTGTGTGTAATCATCAAACAAATGAACATTGGATGGCTTCCCGTGTCTGGGTGGTTGGGTATAAGGTCATATTCTAAGCTCTTCTTCAATGAGTCTTCAAGATATAGGATGAACAGAATGTTGTACAATATTTAGGGGGCACTTGTATGGTAACTCAAACAGCAAGGGGGTTTTGTCCAATATTCCTGCAAGTTGCAGAAATAACTCAAGTGAATTCTGTCAAATATTTCTGAAAGGTGCAGAAATAATTCACCAAGCTACAAGAATAGTAATTTTCACCATATCTTGTTATCACATGACTGGAACATGAATTTCTTTAAATGTGTCATGAATTTCCTATTTATATTACAATTACACTATAGTCTTTTATATTTTGTGATTTCTGATTTTCTCTCATATTTTTGTGCTCTCTCTATCTCATTTGCTCTCTTTTCCTCTCTTAAAGGTTAAGTCCACCCCAGGAAAATGCTGACTTGAATAAATAGAGAAAAATCAAACTAGCATAGTGCTGAAAATTTCATCAAAATTGGATGTAAAAAAAGAAAGTTATGACATTTTAAAGTTTCGCTTATTTTTCACAAAACAATGATATGCACAATTAGGTGAGTCAGTCGATGATGTCCATCACTCACTATTTCTTTTGTTTTTTATTGTTTGAATTATACAATATTTCATATTTTTTATAGATTTTACAATAAGGACCAACTTGTCTGAACCATATAGTATTAAACTATGCTAATTCCACATGTTCAGGGAGGAATTAATTGTTGAATCACTTGACAATGAGGAGAAAATTAGAATATTTCATATTTCCTATAATAAAATACAAAAGAAATAGTGAGTGGATGACGTCATCAGTCTCCTCATTTGTATACAGACCAGGATGTGCATATAACTGTTTTGTGAAATTAAGCGAAATTTTAAAATGTCATAACTTTCTTATTTTACATCCGATTTTGATGAAATTTTCAGTGTTATGCTTGTTGGATTTTTCTCTTTTTATTCAAATCGACTTTTTGTTGGGGTGGACTTGTCCTTTAAGCAAAACATTTCTGTTTAAAAGTGATTACGATCCTCATTCTTAGCATAGCATGGGGAGACCAAACAGATTTGTCATTTTCTTGCAGAAACAGAAACTAGGCCTCGACTATAAAGGACAAGTCCACCCCAACAAAAAGTTGATTTTTTCAGCACTATGCTAGTTTGATTTTTCTCTATTTATTCAAGTCAGCATTTTCCTGGGGTGGACTTGACCTTTAATAACTGAAGACATGATCACTTGAAAGCAGTGTGTAGCTAGTCTGAAACCTTGCCAATTGCAAAAAAATAAATTTACTCCAATATAACAATATAAGATACCCAAAGGAAGTTCATTAGCTTTTGTCATCAAGCCCGAACACATGAGTTCCTAATACTGTCGAACTCGTGTCAGATGAAGTTGCTAGCCAAAGGACAGGCCATGATATCCTATTGTTAAACAGTCTTTGAACATTTTATATATGCCTATTCACCTATTGTCTGTAAAAAAATGATCTAGGTAGTTTTTTCAGAATGAAGATGAATAAAACTACTCATGAAAAGTCTCAGAACAACCCATACATCTTCCTCTTTGACCATTAAACTTACCAATTTATTCTTTTCCACCAAAATATTGTCTCCATGCAATGTTACAACGCCACATCCAAACGTTCTTGTTAATATTCTTCGGGAAGTTACAAAAAAGTACTTATTCCTGATAAACAGTCATTTAGGATGCTCACAAAACTATCTCAAATAACCAAACACACAGGTTGGACCATATGGTTCCCTGCAAAGTACAAGATGAGAATGCACAATGAGAATGTGACAATGCTCTTGTATATTTGTAATTCTGTATGAGGTTTTACAAATTAACTTCTCACAAATGAGCCCAAATCTCTGAATAATTCCTGCAAAGCCACAGGAGCAAATCCCAGTCATCGACTCTGACAACAGATGCTTTTTTCTTTTTTTCTTTGCCCGTTCTGTGAAGAAGCCATTCCGCAGATTAACGCTCGCATATTTAAGGTGGTTGATTAGTCGGCTCAAAACAAACAATTTGAGCACAGTAAACAAAGTCAAATATTGACTATTCTAGTAGATTATAAAACAAACTATGGTTTCATGGCTTTTGGGATAGCCTCCCAACCGATGAGTGGTCTGTTTGCAATGTCCAGTGCAGGGTCAAGCTGCTGCCAAGTAGTGGACAGTTCACTTGGACGTTTGCCCTTTTCACACTTCTAAGGTTGAAGCGGGGGTTTGAAGTACCACTGCACTTCTATTGTATCGTGTGGTTCAACATGTAATCTATTTCTAAACCCACGTCTATTGGTTGACAAGGAGTGAATCATTACTTTACTCATATACAATAAGCAATATGTAACCAAAACCTTTAGAAAAGGTCCGCCATAACCTATTCAACCATTAATACCACTGACCTTGTGTAAGAAGGTAATAAATAGTGAAAAATATATACAAACCCTGTCAATAAACAATGCTTAAGAATTTGTTTGTGATAAGATAATTGTTCATTGAGTCACAGAGCAAACATCATAACAAAAAAACAAAGGGAGATATTTCTTGGAGATAACTGTAAGTTTTTAAATAATATGTAACCTAACTGACGATATTAAACAATGGTAGTGAATTTTATGTGTGAACTGCTCATTGAGTCACCAAGCATATGTTGACAAAGACAAAATATTTTTTTGAGATAATTCTAACTTTTAAGTATACATGCCATCATTACTATAATCCTCGGAATGGCCAAGTCAAATTTGTCAAATAAAGGCACCAGTCATTGAGTAAATAATGAAGGTCTTGTAGATGAGTGGCAAGAGGTCAAAATTGAGGGATATGGTATGTCATTCCAATCAAATAAAATGGGTCATTAATTTTGACTGTCTTTTTTCAACATTGAAATTTTACAAGCCATAAACAAGGATTATGGTTTTTCATTCCTGAAGCCACAGTTAGCAATTAGAAATTCAAACCAAAGTGGCAATGGATGTAGACTATTTTTAAAGATTCTTACCAATAACCAAAAGACAGATCATATGAATATGATGATAAACAGACATATCTTGAAATAACAACGGGATTAGAAAGGATTTAGAGGTCCTATTTGTAAGGATTTGTGCAGTGTTTAGAGTAATCTAAAAAGATGCCAAGTTCATCCAATGGAATGTTAAGCAATGATCATGGATTTATGGATGGAGAAGCTGTCAATCATTTATAGAAAAAATTCTTCTGATATTGAATCTTCATTTCTCACTTTATTTTCTCATTTTGACTAATATAGTTGTACAAATAAAAATAGACATGTGATTTTTATTTCATCTAAAATGATGGGATTAAAAATTTAATATCAACTCAGGGTGTATCTATTATGATGATATTGTTCCTAAGATTATTCCTAACCAACATAAGAATATATATGATGATTTCCTTTTTCTAAATCTGATATAAAAGGAATTCCACAAAGTGCCTTTACATATTTCATTTCTTGTTCCACTTATTCTGAATTTTGAAAATGTGGGTATTTGTATTCTTTTTATGAAAGTCACTTAAGCTTGTATGAAATGAACGAGACAACTTTGTGAGAGCCAAGAGAATGAGGTCATGGCATAAATATGAAGTGTGTCTGACTTCAGAAGAGTTTTGATCCTTTGTATATGAAAACTAAATCAAGAATAAAGAAGAGATTAAGTTTTGACAGAGACAAATGCTGGTCTTGATTGGTTAACACCCTTGAGATTGTGATAAGATTTCAAATGAACCAAAAATATGCAAGATTTGGGGGAAAGTTTCACATTATCAGGTATCTATACATCGGGCACTCCTTGCTCCATTTGTATTTTTTATCTCTCAGACAAAACTGATGTTTATTCTTATGAAAGTATATTCCCTTTTATCTTTAAGTTTCCCAACTTGAAAGGGTTGGGAAAAGAAAAACACATCAATCATCAAATGACCCATATGTTACGTTTTATCACGGAGTTTCATCTTCAACATCATCAGTCATAATTTTAAAACATTGTTGAAAGAAATCATTGTTCTTGACATTAGATGATCTCAAAAGAATGTATTACCGTCTCCAAGCAATTCAACTGTCTTGGAAATTCAGCAATTAAGACACTCCTCTTTATAGGGGCCTACTAAGTAGGCCGAAAGAAACTACAGTATTAAATGTGTTTACAACCTAAAGAGAGAGCACCATCTTCAGATTCAGGAAACTTCAGAGTCAGACATCACTTTGTCACCTTTTCATGATTATTTGCAGATCACTTGCAGACATCTTCAAACTATGAATTATAAACATCTATCATGAATCCCTCAGAGATGAAAGCAGACCTATATATTTACCTCTGAGTCATTTCCATGGGTGAAATCTTCCTCATTTATATATTCATACAAGCTTTCTAAGTCTATAAACAAGTGAAGAGTGATCAATGCATCATATTCTCAGTGAATATAGATCATAAGATAGCGTTTGGGGAATGGTCCCAAAAATACCACAAGCTTACAAACTAAAAGAAAGTCCCACACCCATAACTCACACACAATGGGTGGGACAGTTGTCATGAATCCATGCATATCCACAATGTTGACATCTTATTAAGACAAGGCCATGGCATAATACCACATTGCCTTATGTGGTCGGCTTAAAAACACTATGGACTATGGGTTACACTGATTTGATGCTTGTGACATCAAATATGACTTATATGCTTTTCACACTGTACTTTTTTTCCTTAACCCCGGGAAATTGGTGGGGCTAAGGGGGGGTCTTAGCCCCACCAATTTCCCGGGGTTAAGCTTAGCCCACTTCGTTTTCACACTACGTTTTTGCAAAGTGGGCTAGCACGGTAAATAGTACGGTACTATCTGGCCCTGCAAAAAAGCAGGGTTAGCCAGCTTATACCCTTTTTACACAGGATTTTCTTAGCCCCGGACTATCGCTAACCCCGTACTATCCTTAACCCCGTACTATTTTTTTTCCTTTTCACACATGCCAAATTGTTATTGCTAACCCTGGATAAGGAATGCTTGCTTTTCACACACGAAACTCGCTAACCCCGGACTAGTGGTAGCTCATTCACTCGTACCTTTTTACACACGCTAAAATTTCCTTAACCCCGTACTACAGGTGGGGCTAAATTGCCATTTAGCCCCACCTATAGTACGGGGTTAAGCTTAGCCCACTTTCGTTTTACACTAGCGATCTTAACCCCGTACGCTCTTAGCACCGCAATTGCTGGGATAACTAAATAATCCAAATAATCCCGTACTAAAGGTGAGGTTAGCCCACATTGCAAAAATGCTGTGTAAAAAAAAGTGGGCTAAGCTTAACCCCGTACTATAGGTGGGGCTAAATGGCAATTTAGCCCCACCTATAGTACAGGGTTAAGGAAATTTTAGCGTGTGTAAAAAGGGTATCAGAGATGAAAAGCAGGCCTATATATTTACCTCGGAGTCATTTCCATGGGTGAAATCTTCCTCATTTATATATTCATATACAAGCTTTTTTATTTGAGTGAAGAGTGATCAATTTATCATATTCTCAGTGAATATAGATCATAAGATAGCGTTTGGGGAATGGTCCCAAAAATACCACAAGCTTACAAACTAAAAGAAAGTCCCACACCCATAACTCACACACAATGGGTGGGACAGTTGTCATGAATCCATGCATATCCACAATGTTGACATCTTATTAAGACAAGGCCATGGCATAATACCACATTGCCTTATGTGGTCGGCTTAAAAACACTATATGGACTATGGGTAACACTGATTTGATGCTTTTGACATCAAATAAGACTTACAGTTAGCCTACTCATTTGCATATGAAGTTAAAAGTGAGAGTTTACGTTTCTTAATTCTGTTGGAAATGTCACAAAAGATGGTGGAGAATGGGTGTGGTTGCAGAAAACAAAGAGAAAGAAATGAGAAAGTCTTTAATCATTGCAGATCTTGATATGATTCATTTACATTTAAAACTCAACTCTGTGAAGCCATGAAATCTAAGCTGCAAAACAAACACAATCAAGATCAACATTGAAAACAACCAAACTTCTGGGTTGAATGTCTCGTTTATTTTGCTCAATTTTCAGCAATTACGCATATTCCACCAGAACCGTTTGTCATATATTTCTGATCTTGCATTCGAAAGCTCATGGGTGGTCTTTAAGTTGAATTCTACTTGAACTCATTCTGAGCTTGTAAACTGGCATTTATGCTTAAAGGGATGGTCCGGGCTGAAAGAATTTATAGCTTAATGAATAGAGTAGAATTCACTCAGCAAAATGCCGAAAGTTTCATCAAAATCGTATAACAAATAACAAAGTTATTGAATTTTAAAGTTGAGCAATATTTTGTGAAAACAGTCGTCATGAATATTCATTAGGTGGGCTGATGATGTAACATCTCCACTTGTTCTTTTGTATTTTATGATATGAAATTAGGTTTATTCAAATTTTTTCCTCCAAGAACTAGACAAATTGGATTGACAACTGATTTAGTGCATTAGATATTTATTGCTGCAACTTATTTCATTATAAGGGAGACATATTATTCACACAAGTATGAAATAATGAAAAAAATTATGATTTTATGTAATAACATAAGAAAACGGAAAGTGGAGATGTGACATCATCAGCCCACCTAATGATATAGAACAAAATTAGGTATCAAAACCCTCCAATGGATTTACACTGTCTATTCCAGTTGAACCCAGCTTTACATGGGTGTTCTGAATAAATCCTCCCAAATCCTGTATGTATGTTGATATCTAAATCTGCCAGTCAAACTGAACTGCTAGAGGGGTAACTGACAGCACCACCTAATCCAAGCAGATGATACCTATTGAATTTGTTAAATGGGTTTCGGCACATCCCTGTGTATATATATCCCTCCCTCTTCACCTTCTAAAGGTATCCTGGGATATGCATGTTGGCAATGAAGAGTGGAGGTTATCCCATACACTAATGGAGGCTATGTTTGTATTGTATAATTACCCAACACCTAACTGATAGAATGGGACCAGTCGAGAGGTGCGGGTGATAGATTTTGTCAATTTTGTCCGAATGTGCTCTCCAACAAGGATCTCATTTTCTATTTTTCCTTAGTTCCATCTCTCTCTCATTCTCTCTCTTTTACTTTCTTTCTTTCTCTCACTGCCTTATATTGTTTATTCATTTGCTTTTTTACTTATTTATTTATGTACTCGACTGATTTGTTATTTTTTCATACAGGTGAGCTTTATCAGTGGTCTTTGAATACACTGATACACTGATTTACAGGAAGGCCCTGTTTACCTATCTTGGGACCTCAATTTATAGTTCTCCATCTTTCCTTCATTTTTCTCTCCCTCCCTCTCTCACTTCCTTCCCTACTTTCCTTGCCTCCCTCTCTCCCTCCCGGTTTCCTTCGATATCCCCACTCTCTCTCTCCCTCTTTCCATCCCCCTACAGAACTAAAAAGCCCCCATCATCCCTTCTCTTTGCTTCTTTCCATCCTCTCCCCCCTCAATCCTCCAAGTTCCCTTCTATCTCACCTCCCTCCCTCCCCCTCCCTCCTCCCTCCCCTCTTCCTCCTCCCTCCCTCCCTCCCTTCTATCTCCTCTCTAATGTCGTAAATATTTGCACTGTGAGGCGAGCGATTCACGCTCATCACTGATTTCCATTTCACACCAGTATCAGGAAACCGATGGATAATACTCCTCAAATATTGGGATAATCCACATATGGACCTGACATTTTCAACACCTTCCTCTCTCAGAACACACATTGGAATTGAATTTCCAATTGAACCTATTAAAGCAGTGCATGGATCGATACCATCCTTGCTACAGTATTAGCAGCAATCACAGTAAAAGCCATCAGCATATGAGTCAAACTTTGAAATTAAAAACATGACATACAAATTGGGAGATATTTCATCTAAAAATTGGACAATGCCCGATTTTTCGATAAAAATAGTTGCGATAGATTTCAATCGTAACCTGAGTCTGATTTGAATCTTTTGCAACATTATCCTTAGCAATTCCATGTCACATATTCCCCACAATGATTCAATTCATACTTATAAATAAGCGCATTAGTTGGAAAAAAACTGCTATAAGTTTACTGAAAAAGTGAAATATACATATTGTTTGGGGTCTTGGTTGCCAATGTGTCTCTCACCATGCTTTCTATGGGTGCATATAGGTCACACAGCCAAGGGAAACACATCAAAGATGCAGAAATGCAATCCTCGGGCCAAGATATAGCAACACTTCTGCTCAAGTGTTAACTCTGGATCTATTTCTTGACTTTGTGAGCATGCATTATTCAGCATCTGAAACATCAAAGGATTTCATAAGAATGAAATCAGCTCATAAAGCTCACCAGCTCGGTACCAGGAGAGAATTTGAACTGTAACTCTAGCCGAGGCAGAAGTGGAGGGAAAACAAGGGAAAATGTTTCCCCAAATATTGAGTTTGAAACTAATCCCACCCATATTAGTTCATAAACAGTGCCAACGCGGGGGAGCCCATTTCGTAGAGGGGAAACATTAGACCAGGCACCTGGGTCCACAATGGATACAAGCACGGGACACTTCTGGCCAAAGGTGCGCAGCTCACACCCCACGGAGGTGCAACTCGGGTTTCAAAGGGAGTCCAAGGGAGATATGGGATGCTGGAAGAACTTTACACCAGGTGGCGCAATTAGGAGCGCCGTCTGATGGAGAGTGTTGAACCGCCAGGGAACGAAGCCCGACTAGATGCCTTGGAGGGACAGTGATGTGATCATGTAATTATGATATGATCCAGTTATTATGATACATCTGACGGTGTTGCTTCCTCCTCGTCGCATCCCTCCGGGGATGGTTGCTATGAGGACACCACTGCACCCCTCGATGCAGTCACCATTGATCAAGGGGAAAGCCAATCTTGCTCAAATTCATCAGCGCATCATCAGTGTCTCCGAGATGCTGATATATATGACAGTGTGTCATACAGTTTTCTTTCAATCCATACTTACAAGGTCTCCTTAATGAATCTATATCTAGGAGTTTGGCCGGAGGGATATATTTGATAAGATATCTTGCTCTGATTTCGAGAAAGGTCTCAAGTTTAGTTTTATTCTACGCATTGAGTTCATCGGCCTACCTACATACTGTGATGATAAATTATAGTCCTTTTCGTAGATGTACTGTATTTACCCAGGTTACTGTTATATCGTACACTGCTCGGTTTCAGCAAAAACTCTTTCAGGGCACTTGTTTTCATGGTTGAAATATTTCCAAATTATCTTTTTCTTCCACCTAGGAAAAACGTTTGTTTAAAATATACAAATTTTAATATGTCTGTGTAAACTAGACAAAAATATATTAGACATGAACTCAAATGAAACAAAATCATAAAATATTCATGCCAGTATATTCTGTCTTGTTTGTCTTGGAGATTTACTAATATTTATAACCAATAATAAAGTCTCCCTATTCTAAAAAAGTCTTACTTCTCATGATCCTCCACTTGACAACTCTCTCCTTTAAAGGTCAAGTCCACCCCAGAAAAAAATTGATTTAATAAAATAGAGAAAAATCAAACATGAATAACGCTGAAAACTTCATCAAAATCGGATGTAAAATAAGAAAGTTATGACAATTTAAAGTTTCGCTTATTTTTTCACAAAACAGTTCTATGCTCAACTCAGTGATATGCAAATGAGAGAGTAGATGATGTCACTCACTCACTATTTCTTTTGTTTTTTATTGTTTGAATTATACAATATTTCAAGTTTTACGAATTTGACAAATAGGATCTCCTTGCTTGAACCACAAAATGTTAAAATAATGGAATTCCACGTGTTCAGGAAGGAATGAAACTTTGTTTCACATGACAATGACGAGAAAATCAAAATATTTCACATTTCATATAATAAAATACAAAAGAAATAGTGAGTGGGTGATGTCATCAGGACGCTCATTTGCATACTGAACAGGATGTGCATATAACTGTTTTGTGAAATTAAGCGAAACTTTAAAATGTTATAACTTTCTTATTTTACATCCGATTTTGATGAAATTTTCAGTGTTATGCTTGTTGGATTTTTCTCTTTTTATTCAAATCAACTAATGGTTGGGTGGACTTGTCCTTTAAGATACAAGACTGATAATAGGTTCTTATCATTTCTTGCCAGTTAATATTCCCGTCATTATTTTCAAGGTTGTAACTTCAATTGCATTTATTGTCGAAATTGCCACATAAAATCCTCAGAAAATTCCTTCATGAAAGATACGACGCTTTTATTCTCTTGATAGAGAAACTCAATGTCTGCTTAAAAAACAATCTACCACATTTACCATGACAACATAATGGGATCCTCTCGCACAAAGCTCCTCTATTCATGAAATATTCACTAGTTTTCGTGGCACCCCAGCAGTAACTTTCACGCTACAACTAGCATGAAATCCACATCCTCCGATCACCATGGTGATGCATCATCTGCTTCAATACTCCACGATTCTCCTATCTATCTTGGATGATGAAGTCTTCTTTTTACTGATGATTTGTTTCATGCACGTTACCTTAATGGATCTTGCCACATGCTAAAGTATGCATCACTGCATTTCTACCTTGAATAATTCTTGTCATCCTTTTTATTTTCTTCATCTTGCAAAAAAGGAGGAAGTTATATAAATTTGTCTCCTGCAGCATGTTCTTGGTAAGATTTGATGGAAATTTAACTATAAAGAGAGTGGATAATGGGAAGCAGATTTTCTTGGTTTTTAGTATGCAACTGCAAAATCGCTACCTGTAGAGGTGATGTACTGGGGAAAAATAAAAGAGAGCAAAACTTTCTGGGTTGAATAATTCCATTCTTGAAAATGCATATTCCACGATACAACATAAAAAAAACCCAAGTAACTCTTGTATGCAGCATTTAGACTAAATTGAATGATGGTTATTTTGACATACAAATAATTTATATTTTCACAAATATTAATTCTATGTTTAAATTCCTATTGTAAATCTACTTTGAATGAATAAAAACATTGAGATAATAGAAAATATACAATCATTAATATAAAATTCTAATAGCATTTCCTTTATTAACATCATACCCCTCTTGACAAGCAATCAATTTTGACAAGATAAAAACCCTCAACTGAAAAAAATATATATTTTGAAAACTCAACAGAAAACAATTTTCAAACAATAAACGCCCAAGACACCCAGATGCCAGGAGTACTGCAATTAAAACCAATTAAAAAATTTAATTAGCTTTCAACAAACTGTTTGCCAAATGTCATCCCTTTCAGTTTCTTTGATACTGAAAATTACCTTTTTTATTACTGAATGGATTGTTGGTAATGTTGAAGTAAAGCTTAAAAGAAAATTAATAAAAGGAGCTGTCATGTCCAGCTGATGAGAAGCACGTTGGCATGACATTATTACTCTTTTGGTCCACTGTTTGTGCAGCTAGGATATGTGCTATGCAAATATTTGGTACACTGCCCAGTCTCTATCTTGTTTATTTCATTTTCGATTCTACTCACCATTTTACTTCATACAAGTATTTCGTGGAGGCTGCCCTCCTTGCTATTAACTTGCCGTCTTCTATGTCCACGGAAGAAGAAATCATTAAATTTCATATTCCTTGTTCCTCAACTTCGAATTCATTTCTTCTATTTTTCAATACATTTTTGCATGTCATCATTATCTTAAATATCATGCAAGTAAAATTGTTTCCAAGATTTATTAACCTATTGCCTATGCTGATACAAGGAAATCTCTGAAACAGTCAACAGGTTTCGTCTTGAAACAAAATTTCATCTGAATATTTCTTAAACAGAAAAGATAACAGAAATGTCTGCTGTAACTCAAGCATTAACATCCCTGTATACTTCTTCAATTTTTAATATTACTTTTGAAAAAGTAGGCCTACATCACATTGATTAGTCGGGTTCAATAACAAGAAAAATTAAGAGTAAATTTCAAATGCCAATATTTCAGACAAGGTTACATTTCACTTATCCTCTTTGTAATGAATGTAGCTAATACTTGATCTAACTGACATCCCAGTCCCAGTCTGTGATGGTTAAATTTTCAGTGTAAATCGGACTCATGATCTTTGTCGAGGATGAAGCCAATAATACTTGGCCTGGCTGGCAACCCAGCCCTGGCTCCGGAGACCCGAGTCCTCTAACTCCTCCTGGAGATCAGGTCAAGAGATGCATGGAGGATGAGTTCTAGATGGAAACAATATATCTGCTTGAGATCTTAGCTACTAGGTGATGTGAAACAGATCACATGGAGATCTTCATTTGAGTGCTTAGAGTACTATCGGGCAAGGAGGCATATCCACGGTTTTACAAACAAAGTCCCTAGAGACAACTTCTTGAAATAGTTTAATTATAATAATAATAGGCATTTATATAGCGCCATCTATCTAGAAATATTCTATTCCGAGGCGCGATGTTATTATTATTATTACCCCGGCTTTAGCTCGAGCTTATGATAAAGTTTCATGTTCTTTCACAATTTCAGCCATTTCCATATTTCCTGAAAATTTTTGAAGATATTTTCTTCAAATACTTCAATTCAGCCACAGAGGCACAGATACATGTATCATTTTATTCATTTCACGAAATGTATTTCCACACTTTGAAATAATGAAAGAAAAATCTTCTTAAAATAGTCTAGCCACTGTCCACAATGCTAACAATTCCATTTTGTGTTTTTCAAAAAATACAATTCCATACTTTCGAACAAAAACATGCATCTGTTTTGGATAGTTTATCTGTAATGTAAATGATGCCATTTTGATTTTTTTCAAAAAACATATTTCCATACTTCATTATATGAATGAGACATCTTTAAATATATTACTTCATTTTTCAAGACATATATTTTATAATGTAGGATGGATTTTCTCAAAATAGTTTGGCCACATTGCTTATGATTCCATTATTCGGGGAGGGGGAGTGGGTGTTCAAACATGTATTTTTTATAAATTGCTTATCTTCATGGGTGAAAATATTGCTGAAGATATATTTACTTTGCATCCTTGTAATATATACTGTACATGCATATCATGCAAAAATAATTTAGACTTATCATGCTTAAATTTTTTACAGTTAAAAAAATGTAAATGGACAAATGGGGGACGATAAATGAACTGTAGAGAAACTTGAAATTGAGATGATCTTGATTAATCAGATTGTTGATTTGTACAAGAAGGTACTCTTTCTCAAAAAGTGTACAACCACAGAAGCACATGATTAATCCAAGAGCTGGAAAATATTTTTTTTATAATTATAGCAGACACTTTCCATTGAGTGGAGGAGAGGATTTGTAAGCTATAGGCCAATAAAATTCTAATTGCCGTATTAGAGGTCACCAGTACACTTTATAGTTTAAGAAGACGGAACCCAATCCGGGTTCTTTAATTGTGTGCTGAGGTCATTTGTCACATAAGTGTGATCCCAAGGCGGGCCAAATTCAATAGGCCCTTCATATTATCTAACTCAATCACTCTTGCTCAGAAAAAGATGCCTTTTATCGTCAATTTATGTCATTAAATCATTCTCCTCCTCTAACTGACCTCAAAGCATTTGAAATCTACCACATCTAATCCCATTAATTACACCGTCTTTTGATACTTCAGTTGTTATTGGTCTACTTTCTGAATACTGAATCCTTAGAGAGAGTCTCCGCCTTCTACATCGGTCGCTTTAATGTCTTAAGTTGATCTGCTGGTCTCCGTTATATTTGAAAGTTTTCATCTTTAGTAAAAAGTCACTCAATTTTACAATCTTTAAGTTAAATTCATATGATTAATCTTAGTCAAATCTTTTTTCTCTTTCTCTCTCTCTCTCACACTTTACTCCCCCCCCCCCCCCCCCGCCCCCATCTCTGTCCCATTTTCTTTCTTCCTCTTTTTCTTTAATAACCCTCTGTTTTCCCCTTTTCATCCCCATACATCCCTTTCTAAATGTAATCATGAACAATTGAATGAAGCGCATCCTTCGTTTCTGGTGGCACCCCAAACCATAACCAAAGTATTAGTCTAAATGGTGGACCATGGAATAATTATGAGCAAACCAAGACTCACCTATCAAACTTGTTATGTCCTCCTCTTGGGTATATCCTAAATGAATTATCTATAACATATAAATCCATCTGACAACTATCTGATGTTGTCTGTTAATTACAGATCGCTCCAGCAAAGAATGAATTCATTCAATATCAAAATGAAAGCACTGTATGATTTTGAATGGCTTCACAGTAGTAGAAATGTTTCCTTTCATTCACTGTACATCATCATACTGCAGCCTAAAAGCAATTAGCTAAATATGGCAAAACCCTATTACTTCATGACCTTAAAAAAAGGAGGAGATTTTGAGATAAAACCAGCTCCACACAAATATAGGTGGAAATCTTCACAAATACAAATACCAGTCTTGTTTTGGAAGCCACGATGACGTGCTATTCCTTTCACATGCTGGTGCCAAACTCCCCATACAAGTAAGAAAATTGCTTTATTAGAATGAATTACTCGTGATTGTATTGACCGCATTTCAGATCGCCTGCTATGCCTCGTTTGTACTGCGTTCCGCTTTTAGAATAGTGCAATAGTCTGAAATTGACCAAAGCTGCACTTCTGAGAATGACTTCTGAATCAAGAAAAGAGCTTTAACATTTAGGTTTTCATAAAGTCCTACAAGATGAAAGCTTCACATAGAAACTCAATCTCTTGGAGAAGTAAATGTTCGATACAGACCAAAATGTTTTGTCAATGTAGGAATATTATAGTTCTAAATAGAATTTGACTGTGGCAACATGTAGCCTACCGAGGTTGCGTTGCATATATTGCCACAACTTGAGTTGTGGATCTCACTCAATGGGTAAACAAATAATGGATTTGAAGTCCCGGTAGCCAACTTGGTTTCAAGTCACTGTTGTGTTTAACAATGGCAAAGGTAACGCCCCAACAAGAACTCAAGAGTCTGTTTTCTTTGAGAATAAGCCGTTCATAAATCAATCTCCTACCACAGTTAGTCGACCTTCAGAACAAGAGAGAAATCTAAAATCAATCTTCCCAATTATGACACAGTTAAAACCACTTTGGCATTTCATAATTTGTTTGGAGACTGCCTGTTCCATTCAAACCCAAGCTACCACAAAGAACTTGCTTCATTCATCAAGTGTATGACTTCCACTGACTCTGCAAAAAAGGAAACCCTTTGTGTCGGGATCACTAAATTATGATAAATTGGGTATGAAACTATTTGGGGTTGAATTCAGATTATTAGAGTTAATTCACCAAGGAGTAATTTCAAAGATACATTTTGATCACGAGATCTTAACCTTGACCTTAAGTTGTGAAAAGTGCTCCCAAAGTTCCTATATTTTCACTGTCATAAGCCATATAAATTGCATCAATACTCATTAGGGCCGTCTGCACCATCCCGAGTTTTCAAATTAGCGCGCTATTTCTGATCCGGCAAATTATCCCGATCTGAAAAATCTCGAGATAGTTGGCGGTGCAGACGCAATTATCGCGCTAGTTCGTAGGATTAATCTCGAGATTGCAATCCCAAGTCAACTCGGGTTTATTTGCAAAATAGCGCGCTATTTTACGAATTATCCCGCTAATTCGTCGGTGCAGACGCACTCGAGATTGGACTCGGGGTAATTTATTCATGACGTCAGTCCATAATGCAATTCGCGTTCCACTTCCGCCTTGGTCAAACATAAACACGTGCGGAAGTCAACTTTATACATGCTTTATACATGCGAATAGCGTTCATAAGCAACGATGGTGTCCCACCAGTGAATGGATTTGGGGAGAGACCAGACCGAAGGGGTTGGCGCTCATCGACGATGGTCATATTCAATAACAACACTGACAGCAGTGTTGTCTTATTCCTTCGCAAAATGTGAGCAAATAGCATTTCTTTCCTCCTTCTCTCCCTCTCTCTCTCTCTGTCGTTGCCTCCTACTCCGCCATCATATTTAACGAAGAATACATCACTTCTTCACTCGCTGAGCTGAGAGGATTGTTGCATAACACCGGTTGAATTCGGCGAAAGTGCTAGTGAAAGGGGTACATAATGTACATTGCTTGCATATCGCGGGAAGTTATTCAAAAGCGCGGGCCGTTGAAACTCCAAGATCCGAAAGTGCGCATGCTCGTAATATCGGGCTTGTTGCCTCGCTCGAGCAGGAATCGCTCTTCGTGGGATGGTGCAGACGGGGTTTCTTGAATCTCGAGATTAATCGCGAAGAGGGCTGATCGGGCTAATATCTCGAGATTGAGCAAACTCGGGATGGTGCAGCACCGCCTATTGCAACATTAAAGCAAGTGGCTGCCCCATCAGCAATAAATGACATGCTTAACAAAGAACTTATCAACCAGTTTGGCAATGTAATAGCTACAGTTCTACCCAATTTGACTCAACATTTTGAGGATATCCAATATTTGAGTCTGAAATTATATCCTACATTCATGCAAATTATCCTTCCAGACTAGTTCAATTTTTTTGTGATCTTGAGAAAGGTGAAGTCTCTATTTCTCCGAGCAGAGTGCTACATAACTTTTTAGAAACGCTTGCCCTGTCGGGCAAGTAAATTTTTAAATAGTTGGAAATACTTGCCCAAAAATCTATTTCACTTGCCCCCAAAAATCCTTGAAAAAAAGTTGGCCCTTTTCTCTCTTTTGACATGAACTGATCTACCTTATTATTGCATTTCTTTTTCCAAAGTGATTTTATCTTGCCTGCCATGTCCAAAATTAGGGTCAATATCAAATCATATCGACCTTAATTTTGGTGATTCTACTGTGAGAATTTTGCTTTCTACTGTGTGAATTTTGCTTTCTACTGTGTGAATTTTGCTTGCGCAATTCGGGCAAGTAGTTTTTTTTTAACTTCAAAACACTTGCCCGACTCTAGCTTTTACTTGCTCCGGGCAATTGGGCAAGTGCTTATATGTAGCACCCTGCTCCTAGTGATACTCACAATCAGGGTAGTGTTTCATGAAACAAGTAGTCAGTGGCTTCCACTGACAAATTTGCTCTTAGCCAATCAGGTGCTCAGATTTTGGTAGCTTGTAACAAATAGTCAGGGAAAGTCACTGCTTATCTGTTTGATGAAATGCCCCCTGATTGAAAAATATTGTTGCACTTTAAGGACGTTCCACAGTTAAAGTGAAATCCATGTCATTTTCACCAAACTTTGCACATAGATACTTTAAAACCTTAATATTCGAAATGTGCAAAAATCAACATAGGTCCATGTGCTTAATTTTTTGCTATAGAGCTTCAAAGTTCACCCAAATTGATGTTCTTAAGAATTGCGCATTCAAAAGAATTTGGCATTTTTAGACCGCCCAAGATAACTAGAATGAGTTTAAACCTCTATTTCTCAGTCAAAATACATGAAAAAGTCATCAAATTTCGCAAGAGAGTTAATAATTGTATCGTTAGAATGGAGAATCTATTTATAGTGCTATTTGTTTGCAATTTTAAATTTAACAGCACTGTCAGTTCTTAAAAATGGTGTAAAAGATAACAAAATCCCAATCTAAAAAATGTAAAATTTCAGTAACAAACTACAAACGTACAATAAATGCTGCACTTTATTCAAAATCCATGTCATTTTCACAAAAATTTGCAGAGTTGTAGAGGAAGGTATACCCAAGAGGTACAAACATTAAAAAATAGGGGTTCATGCGCTTGTTTTTAAACTATCAGCCTTTTTATTAGAGCAAATGTGCTTTTTAAAACACCAAAAATGCGCCGAATGCTTAGTATCTATGTGAAGAAAAAATTAAAAACCACTCTACAATTTATTCAAACTCGGGGTAATATTCGTGATTCTTGGCAGCACTGCAGAATAAAGTATTTTGAAATTGTAGAGAATATTTTTTTGAATGGTCCATGGAATAATTCAATTTTTTAGCTTCATGAAATAACGCATCGGATCTGCAGTTGAAGTGCAGAAGATGAGAAAAATCAGCTCATACCCCAGCTAGTTAATCACCTGTTCATCCATTGTGACGTCAGCGCGCAGAGTGTAAACTATGCGCAGATCATAATGCGCACAAACATAACTGTGGAACGTCCTTAATATATCAACTGTCAGCAAGACTGCTGTGCATTGACAAAGGAAAATTAGTTTTGATTCTCGCAGCAAAGGTCTCTAATTACAACTAATGATAAGTCAGTCAAGGACTGGATACAGACTGCCAATAGATCAACCAGGGAAGTACTTACAAGTGCAGACTTTATCCCCATAGAATACTGAATTCCTTGATTTTCATACTACAGACTACAGAGCCGCTTTTGCTTACAGTCTGCAAAATGTTAATTATGAATATTTAATGGTTTACTTATTTGGTGCTCACCCTATACATGATCCAAGTGAATAAATGAATAATTATCTTTATTATATGACTCTTTCCAGGGTTACATTTAGAAGTGTGATGTATAAATCAATTACTTAATATTTCCACCATGTTTTACTTGGATTATTAGTACCGCAAATGCCTTACAAAATCATTTTCTCTTTCTTTTCTCCTCCTCTATCTCTCTCTCTCTCATCCAATTTCTTGTTCACTTAATACTTTGGGAAAACTATTGAATATCAATTAAGAACCCAGTCAATTAATTAAAGTTGTTTTAAAATACTAAAATCTAAAAGAGACTTTGGTTTCGGTTGAAGAGCTCTAACGCAAATCTACTACAATCATGGCCATATGCAGAGGGGCAAAATCAAAAAATTAAAAAACCTGCCTTTTTATGGCAAATTTTCACCCCAATATGCTAAAAAGTTTCCACCAAATCCTTCCATTTCAATCTTAAAATGTGAAAGACACCTTTTTCATTAAAGCTTGGTCAGTTTGTTTTTAATACCTTTTTTAACATGAGACCTATGTATTTTTTGTCCCCTTCACTCCCCTATGTATTTTTGTCTCCCCCTCCCCTATGTATATTTTGCCCCCCCCCCCCCTTCTCTCTCTCACTAACCTCTCCACCCCCCAAAAAAACTTTGTGTACTTTCATGTCTATCATCCATTCCAGTTCTGGAATTCTCTTCGCAACACAACTCCACCTGTACAAACCCAAAACAATATTGACTCGCTCACTTCACTTACTCCCCAAAAGAAAACAGATTACGGTCCACTCCATGACTTGGTACTAACTTGTAACATTTACCCAAGACACCTGCAACGTTTGAACGCTCCGCTAGCACCAAATAGCCGCTTCGTGCCTAATCCCTATTCTCCTGGATGTCACACCCAAATACCAAGGCATAAAATCTGAGGAAGTATTGCTGGCCCAATAACATCGTGATTTTTGTCACAGAATCAATTTCCCCCACTTAAACATGCCGGAATGTTCAAACATTAAGTCGATTTGAACATTGTTCGGAACGCTATAACCTTGTCCAGGTAACCTTTTAATTTAATGCTCAAATTGAATTCTAATGTAGCATGCCATTGCCATGGAAACAAGACAAGTCCTCTGTATAAAGTTTCCAAACTAAAATGACTTTCCTCAGCATGGAGTGATTATTTTTGGCAATATGCTTTCCAAAAAAGTAGTTTGGAAAATCAGGTAAATGTTTATAGTTGCCAATTCAATATCCTATTTCACGCTTGAGCGGCAGTCAAGTGTAAACGGTAATCTAATAAATGACAGACTGAAAAGAAACTTTTAAAAATAGAGAATGAAATGGGGATTGTTGCTTGGTTAAAATAAGCATAACACTGACAAAAGCTGAGGTGGTGATACAAAACTTGATGCAAAAATTCAAAAGACGCAATGACTTGAGCTATGAGTGATATATGGTAGGAATATGATAACCTGCTCCAACATGCTAAAGGAATCTATTAAACCAATTTCATATTTTTAAATAGTTTTCTAGGCTACAAACTTGAATAAAAATATGCACATGAATGATATATGTATTCAGAAATTTTTTCAGAAATTCCATGCTATCATTACTCAGTCAACTGCAAACTGAACTCAATTATTGAGGAAAAGAAATCAAAAAGCTTGAAATAATGACACGTGACATGTTATATCATATTTATCCTGATTTATTAATATACTTGGGGGCCATTCTCTACAAGCAGTTTGCTTTTTTATGGTCCTAGCCATATTTTGTACCATTTATTACATAATTATGTACACTGTATGATTTGTATATACATATTTTTATGGTAGAATAAAATTGAATTAAAGTGAATTAAATTTTTTTATGCCAATCATCATAATTTTCGACAGTCCTATATATATGATTTTAAAATAAGGTACATAGGTCTTATATTATATTGAATTAGTCTAGCTAGCGATCCCTGCCAAAAGCTGGGGAGTGTTCATCAACATTTTCATCCAACAAGTTGTCAAGTCTCACAACTTTCCTTCAGAATGGTTGGCTGAGAGTCACTGTTACCATGGTAACTGTCAGATAAAACATCTGACAGGTCCTTTTATGAAATGCTCCCCAGGTGATTAATGCATACCATACTTATTCTTTACTTTTCTTACATAATTTATTTTAATTGTGACCTTTGAAAATAATTATGCACAATTGACAGCATCTAGATTGAGCACATTCTGGAAGATCAGGGTCTGACGATATTTCAAGGTAGCATTAAATTTTACTTGATAGAGATGTTCTCATTCAATAAGGGTATTAACCTAGATCAAAGACTAATCCTGTCTTTCAATGTCAATACCAATTTTCAGTTACATCTTTTCTCATGTTTTTATTTATTTCATTGTCCGTTCTTCTCTGAATTTCTAGATTAAAATCTTTCAATTTCACTGCTGAGAATGCAGAGATCTTGATGAAAAGTTCTTAATTCGACCAGTCCATTTAAATAAATCCCTGACCTAATTATCTATACCTTGAAGGCTTTTTATCAGCAATAGGCAGCACTATTCTGATGATCACGTTCTCATGATGTTGATGATTTAGATTTTACAATGAAATATATATCTTTGATAAATATTCAAATATCTTAATAAGTTCTTTAAATGAAAACCCTGATACTCAGTTATGCGTGAGATGAAGTATTCTGTAAGCACAGACTCAATTTGACACTTCAATAAACTATACAGCGTCTGGATTGAAGACTAGACTTCAAACCCTGTGTCATTGAAAAGTAGCAACAGTACATGAGTGAATATAGTCTCAATACTTCAGACTCTACATTATGCATTATGCAAAAAAAAGCACAAAGGGTCTGTGCCTTCAGACTAAGTAAGGGCTCCATTTTCCCTGCTTCTTATATCTTAATCAGCTTTTTTTTTTCAACTGAAGACAACATTTTCAAGGAAGCATGTCATTTTTATTCCTCCACAGAGCAACATAATTTGATAATCATGTGAGCATGGGCACTTTGCAGAAATTTTCCTCCCTGAAAAGAGGATATTCAAGGATGTCTGTTCCTTCTTAGCAACATAACCTGATTATTGCTGGAGAGCCGTGGATTTGTTTACGAGTATGAACTTTGATAAATACTTGATCACTAGGTGGTTTCAGACCGCCTCGAAGTTCGTCAGTTCCAGGTATTCTCTGATCGGGAAATTTACCCCGATCAGAAAATACCAGGTATTTTGGTAATGTGAAAGCAAACTACGCGTAATTTCCCCGAAAGAAAATACCCGCTAAATAGTAGGTACTTGGCGAAATTACGAGAACTTTCGCGGGGATTTTTCCAAGGTTGCAGGTATTTTGGCAATGTGAAAGCAATTTACGGGAACTTTTAGCCCAGCGTGTCATTGGGCGTGGGCGCCGTGGGTGGCTGCTGGGCTAGTGGTTTTGAATCTCGCGCCTTGCCTGCTTATTAGACCATACTGCGCATGCTCCTAACTTCAGGAATTTATCCTGAAGGGTATGTTTCGGGGCGGTGTGAATGCAGGAATAATTAATGGGTATTTTTTAGCCTAAAAATGTTCTCGTAATTTAACGGGGATTCTTGTGATCGAGGCGGTTTGAAACCGCCTAGTGTCATGAAAGAGAGAATTTTCTGATATCTCTTCGGCTGAAAAGAAATTTTTCAAGGCTGTACACGATCTCAGTAGTAACATAATTTCATTATTATATGAAATGGAACATTCAAACAAAACCAACCAATGGAATGGAAAAATGCCTAAGAATGTTTTACTCTAAAGAAATTTGATGGAAATTAATGAAAATGACAATTTCTTTCATGGCCAATAATATGTTATGCCTACTTAGAAATGGCAAACAAGAAGGAGGAGAGGTAGTGAGTTGATCATCTGCACACTACTGTACATTTCAAAGATTTTAATACAATCCAGGGGCCCGTCTTACAAAGAGTTGCGATTGATCCAATCAATCGCAACTATGGAAAGCCAGCAAAGTCAACATATAAAATGCATGTTTGCTCCAAAAAAATTCTAGATATGGATGTATATCCATAAATTCATTGATTTCTTGAGAATTTGGTGTTCTCCATTGTTTACAAAGGACATTTTGCAAATTTCCTGTAGAAAAAATTATGACACTGATGGATTTCCATACAGTTACAATTGATTGGATCAACCGTAACTCTTTGTAAGACGGGCCCCAGATCTACTGTGGATAGAGAACAACTGAACATTAAATTTTGATTTAATCCTTGTGTGTTTGAATCTAAAACTTTTGAGATTTTAAAACTAATCCTGGAGAATAAAAAATAAATTGTAAGTTCAGTTTGTCACTCCAGGCATTATGGATTTATTCTAAATCCTAAAAATCAAAGTGTGAGAGTAATTCAGATCTATAAATGTTTCAAAAAACAATAATAATATTCCCCATTTATATAGCGCTTAACACATCGGAACGACGTCTCTAAGCGCTTTACAGATATATTATTACCCGTCATCGGATCCTTGCATGCCCGCATACAATGTATGCACTTCTCCACTCCTTGGGGAGCATTCCAACAAGAGTTCCAAGACTCAATAGCTAGGCATACTACTACGTAGGCTTTCGCATCCTACCGGGTACCCATTTAACACCTGGGTGGAGTGTGGCAAATTGTGGATTGACGCCTTGCCAAAGGACACGAGGCCATGGTGGGATTCGAACACACGACCCTCTGATTACAAGGCGAGAGTCAGAACCGCTACACCACGGCGCTTCCAAAATAAGCCTTTAATGCATATAACCCTGTACCCAACAAGTCAAACCACTACCTTCTCCGAAAGCATCACAGCTTTAATTAATTATTTTTTCATCTTTTGATAAGATTTTGTGGTTTTCTACTATGTTGATGGAAAAGAGAAAATTGAAAAAAATCAATGAAAGGTATTGTTCATGTTGAAATTGACTATCAGTTGTGCTTAGCAATGCATGAATTCTTGAAAAATCAGACCAAACCCATCTTTTAATCTATCAACATCCACACTCCCATTCTTTTCAAACAAAATGGTGAAAAGAATAAACAAATCAAACGAAAGGGATTGTTCATGTTCAATTGAATATCAGCCATGCTTAGCAATGCATGAATTCTTGAACAAGTGGAATGCCTCTGGCCGTCTCACCTGCATCACACGATTCAATATAGCAGCAGTGCTGATTTTGAAAACTACTATAACTCGCACAAGATGTTCAGTGATACTTGGTTACTCTTATTTCCACGTTTTATGAACTAGACCAATACACTTATAGAGATATGATGGCAATTCAACAAATACCCCCAACGTGGCCAAAGTTCTTTGACCTTAACATGACCTTTGACCTTGATCATGTGACCTGAAACTTGCACAGGATGTTCAGTGATACTTGATTACTATTATGTCCAAGTTTTATGAACTAGACCAACACACTTTCAAATTTATGGCTGTAATTCAACAAATACCCCAATTTGGCCAAAGTTCATTGACCCTAAATGACCTTTGACCTTGATCATGTGACCTGAAACTTGCACAGGATGTTCAGTAATACTTGATTACTATTATGTCCAAGTTTCATGAATCAGATCCATAAACTTTCAAAGTTATGATGGTAATTCAACAGATACCCCCAATTCGGCCAAAGTTCATTGACCCTAAATGACCTTTGATCTTGGTCATGTGATGTGAAACTCAAGCAGGATGTTCATTCATACTTGATTAACCTTATGTATAAGTTTCATGAACTAGGTCCATATATTTTCTAAGTTATGATGACATTTCAAAAACTTAACCTTAGGTTAAGATTTTGATGTTGATTCCCCCAACATGGTCTAAGTTCATTGACCCTAAATGACCTTTGACCTTGGTCATGTGACATGAAACTCAGGCAGGATGTTCAGTAATACTTGATTAACCCTATGGCCAAGTTTCATGAACTAGGTCCATATACTTTCTAAGTTATGCTGTCATTTCAAAAACTTAACCTCAGGTTAAGATTTGGTGTTGACGCCGCCGCCGCCGTCGCCGTCGCCGCCGCCGTCGCCGTCGGAAAAGCGGCGCCTATAGTCTCACTCTGCTATGCAGGTGAGACAAAAATCAGACCATATGCACTTTAGAAAATAGTAGGCCTAATCATAGATTTGTAAATAGTTTTTTTAAATAATCAGATGTCAACTTCACACAAAAGGCATACAGATTGTTTTGTTGATTCATTATCTTGACAAGCTGATCATAATTTGACACCTCATGATATACCAATATTTTCAATCTCCAATCCTACCATCACTGCATGTTTTCTTGTAACACATAGAAGGAAAGACAGTTTTTAAAAGCAGGATCTAATTGGTCGCCTTGCTGGCAGAAGGGTGGTAGGTTGTTTTTGCACTATGATTTTAAATTCCTGTGGGGATGACATAAGGGTGATGGCTCAAGCGCACACTATGTGAAATATGCAGTGCGTGCGATATTTTAAGTCGAAAAGTGAAGTTGAAAAGTGCCAATAGTTGGTCTTCTTCTACTTCTTTTGGGGTGTAGGCCTACTGCCCAACGCCCCACAGTGGGAGCCAACCGGGCAGGAAGTGCGCAGGTCTTGATGGTGCGGAGAGAGAAGATGCTTTTCAAGTCTTTGCTTTGCTTTGTGTAGATTTGAAGTACATTTCGTTTGAAAGTTTCGGTGCCCCTTGATTTCAATGGGTGGGGGTGTGAGGGACTTCCAGTCTGGGATGGTTCTTGGGATGAACGAATACTTGTAACAGTTTTTGTTGGTGGAGATCGGAGTGAAGCTTCTGGAAGAAGATTTCCGAAGGAGCCTTTGGACCGGGCTCAGGACTTTTTCGTACTGGAATGGCTAGGCAACCCACAAGCGCCCTGCGCAAGACCTTGTTACGCAACTAACTTTTTGGCGCAGGTGCAGCGGTTCCCAGTCAAGCCGAGCTGCTTCATGGCCGAGACACTGTTATACCTAGAATAGTCCCCAGTTAGAAACCGAGCTGCTCTGTTTTGTGTAGCTTCAATTTGATTTGTTAGTCTTTGCGTCTTTACATACCTTGGTTGTTGATGGCATGTCTTGAGTGTGATCCAGGTCTTTGATGAAATCCAAGGGCCTGTCTTAGACTAATCATCTCTGCACTCAGGACCCTCAGCTGCTCCTTCAGAACTTGAACCTCACTCACAGAATCTGACAAGAAAAGGAGAAGGACCATTTTGAAATTCATCAACGCAAAATAAAGTTTAATTTCCAACTTTCTGATCTGTCTTGGACAACATAAACTTGTGATGTCCTTGGTATGGCAAGCAAAACATTCCTGTAAATCAGGGCCCATATTCATGAAAGATTTAGTCTAGTATTCACCTAATTGTGTACGGTGGCCTTTGCATTTAGATAATCACTAGACTCATTCAAGTTTTATGAAAATGGGCCTTGATCTACTAATATCAAAACATTAACTTAATTAAAATCATAGACTGCACATCTCACTGGAGGAAAATGTTTGTTGGAAATGTTAAAAATATTAGTCATATTTACAGCTTGAATGGCAGTTATCACTTTGCAAATTTGATTTGAAGTCCTGAAATTTGAATTTGATGACCTTAAATAATAATCAGGAAGATATCCATTCAATTCATGATTCACACACAGATACCTCATCCTGGCTTTCAAGTTTCAATATATCAAGTTTCAACGTATCCTTGTCACCCGATTTAGTAGGCCTAAATGATGGAAAACGGTGAAAATCACCCTTTCGAATTCATGGTCACCTGCTTATCACATTACAGCACACTCTCCTTTCCTATATATGATAATTTCATGATCCATAATTCAAGGTTCATTCTCTTTCACACATCACACAAATCTATGAGCAAATTTATTGATTTTCACCTCCATGTCCTTCAAATTATATCCATAAACTTCACGAGGCAGGTAGGATCCCTCCTATGATGAAATGAGAAGGGATATGTTGAATATATTGGTTTCCATCTAACAATTCCCTGATAATGTTCTACCATAGACTGTGCTATACATAAACTTGCAAATCCAGGGAGGGGTACACGTACATCCCCTACCCCCAACCCAAGCAGTTACCATGATACTGGGGGTTGCTACACCATGTAAACCCTACTTATTGTGAAAATGAAAAGTATAAAGAGTATATGAAGGTTAATTTAGAAATGTCTGTTTCATGATTAATATATTTACTACTAGACCTTGGCATGGATGAGTATACATCTCTTTCCATACTTGTTCATCAAAAATCAGCCCCTGATTGAAACCCCTTGCTGAAAATACTGTTTAAATAACATATAGCCTAGGCCTAGATAGAAAGCAGGGGAAACATTACTGTGGGGGCTGGGGTGATTTAGCCCCCAATATGCTCAAAAGAGCCTTGGAAACAAACAAGTGGAATGCCTCTGGCCGTCTCACCTGCATCACGCGATTCAATATAGCAGCAGTGCTGATTTTGAAAACTACTATAACTCGCACAAGATGTTCAGTGATACTTGGTTACTCTTATATCCACGTTTTATGAACTAGACCAATACACTTATAGAGATATGATGGCAATTCAACAAATACCCCCAACGTGGCCAAAGTTCTTTGACCTTTGACCTTGATCATGTGACCTGAAACTCGCACAGGATGTTCAGTGATACTTGATTACTCTTGTGTCCAAGTTTTATGAACTAGACCAACACACTTTCAAATATATGGCTGTAATTCAACAAATACCCCAATTTGGCCAAAGTTCATTGACCCTAAATGACCTTTGACCTTGATCATGTGACCTGAAACTTGCACAGGATGTTCAGTAATACTTGATTACTATTATGTCCAAGTTTCATGAATCAGATCCATAAACTTTCAAAGTTATGATGGTAATTCAACAAATACCCCCAATTCGGCCAAAGTTCATTGACCCTAAATGACCTTTGACCTTGGTCATGTGACGTGAAACTCATGCAGGATGTTCAGTGATACTTGATTAACCTTATGTATAAGTTTCATGAACTAGGTCTATATATTTTCTAAGTTATGATGACATTTCAAAAACTTAACCTTAGGTTAAGATTTTGATGTTGATTCCCCCAACATGGTCTAAGTTCATTGACCCTAAATGACCTTTGACCTTGGTCATGTGACATGAAACTCAGGCAGGATGTTCAGTAATACTTGATTAACCCTATGGCCAAGTTTCATGAACTAGGTCCATATACTTTCTAAGTTATGCTGTCATTTCAAAAACTTAACCTCAGGTTAAGATTTGGTGTTGACGCCGCCGCCGTCGCCGTCGCCGCCGCCGTCGGAAAAGCGGCGCCTATAGTCTCACTCTGCTATGCAGGTGAGACAAAAAGAGAGCAATGGAAACCCCCATTCATTGCAATGATAAAGCTCATCCAATGGTGCAGATTCCGGCAGTAAGTCGTAAAAAGTATCTTCCGAAAATTGCCCGATATAAAGGTGTGATGGGGTTAAAGAAGGGGGTAATGTATTACCCCTGTTGTCCCCATTTCAAGGAGTGGGGGTGATCTCTGTCATCTTGACCTGGGCACAGGTGAGAGAAACCAAAGCCCTTCTAAGCCACGCTACTTGACACTAGAAGTCAATCAACATGACGATGGGTGAACGGCCAAGTCCTTTGCTCCCCAAGAATCCGATCAGTGCAGCTGAAAAATCACCTGCTTTCCCCCTGGTTGTGTTACCCCGAATTTCATGTCCGAAAGAGAATAATGAATGGATGTTTGGAGTGAGTACTTAAACATTGGAGCCAACCCCTTAACACCTTTGAAAGAGAAAGTAGGGAAGGAAACGGATGTTGGAATAGGGATGGGGATCGCATCATATCATAAAGAGGTATGCCGTTTCCAGCAATGGAAAGTGTTTTAATGACCGAGGGACATTATATGGCTCACATGAACTGGAATAAAAAGGTGAATAGCTTAATTTTGAAAAAGTAACAAAGGATGAGGTGCAATAGAATGAGATCTTGCTTCTGAGTGGTCTCACGACTCTACCAAAGTTTACAAGGGAATAACATTTGTGATGGTGGCAATCTTTAGACGGAAATCACATTTTCTACTAGCTCAAACAGAATACACACCCAAAACAATTACAGTGATGCTGATTTTTATAGCTGCATAGCTGGAGGCAGGTGTCTGTAACACTACCAGAGGCATTCAATCTGAATACATTAACTATGAAGATAGAACTCAGACATTCAAATCCCATCTTTCGTGGAACAAACTTCGCTGCCTATGGCTGTGAAACAAATACAGAAAGGGTGCAGATTCTCAGCAGTAAGTGGACGAGATCGATAACACTGAAATTCAGATAATTGCTTGATGACAAGCAAAATTGACCAATGCAGTATGTTTCTTATTTGCTTGGATCTCACTGAACATGCATTGTCATTTCTTGGAATATTACATACACCTCTCCTAACCATTGTGTCTGATAACATTGATATTACACATACATTTTGAGGTGAATGACTTGTGTGTCAAAGCAGATCATGAAGCTTTGCGACATGTTATAAGCCCAACATTGACATTTTCTTTTTGGGGGGAGGGAGGGGGTACATGAAGTGACAATTCATTCTACAGAAACAATCGATGCCAAAACTCATTGTCAATCTATTGTATCATTTTAAAACTAGATGCCAAGAACTTCATTCACATAGAACTTAGAAGGAAAAAGATATCATCTATGTATGCAAATTCAACAGACAAGGTAAAGTGAATTAATCATTCAAATTTCCTCACACATTTCAAGGACTTGAAAATGAATATCAAATCTACTATCAACTTGCTAATTCCACATGTGCCTGTTCGTTCGCATTAAATATCTTTTTAGGATAAAAGAAAAGTGCATTCCTACATCACTGCTATATCCCATAATGTGTTCACAGTATGGAACGTGCTGATGTAATCATCACCAAACTATTTTAATTTGAGCATTTCAACAGTGTGAACCATATTTTCACACTCCACAGGCATTGTGCAAACACACTGTGACCACTGCAACTGTAGGCGTCTACATAGTGTGTCATCATTTCCACTCTGTCCAATTTGAGCATTTTCACAGTGTGAATTACATTTTCACATAGTCCACTGGCACTGTGCAAACACACTGTGAACACTTACATCAATCACAATGTGGTATTGTATTTACACTATTGAATTTTCAGCGATTTAATAGTGTGAATCACATCTTTACATATTCTATGTGAACACACTGTGAAAATTCAAACTAGTGGTGTTCAGTGTGGAATTGCCTTCACACTGTTGAATTTGAGTATTTTAACAGTGTGAATAACATCTTCACACAGTCCACTATGTGAACGCATTTTCAACATTCACATTGTAGAGACATCCACAGTGTGTAATTATTTCCACTGTCCGATTTGAGCATTTTGACAGTGTGAATCACAGTCCAATGGCATTGGGAGAGCACGGAGTGAGCAGTCACACTATCAAGGTGTTCACAGTGTAGCACTGTCTTCCAACAGTCAAATTTTCACATAGTATACAATGTGAATACACTATGATCACTCACAGTGTGTAATTGTAATTGTAATTAAATGAATGAATGAATGAATTGTTTCCACACTGTCAAATTTGAGCATTTTAATACTGTGAATAACATTTTCCCATAGTATACACTGTGAATACACTATGGTCAAATTTGTGCATTTTAATACTGTGAATAACATTTTCACAGTCTACACTGTGAATACACTATGATCACTCACACTGTAGAGGTGTCCACAGTGTGTTATCGTTTCCACACTGTCACATTTGTGCGTTTTCACTGTGTGCATCACATCTTACCATAGTCCACAGTGCGAACACATCTCGTGGCACTGTGTTCTATCCAGCAGGGGTGGTTGCTATCTAAAGAAGATGTAAATATAGTCAAGATCAACAGTATGGATACATGCAGCTCCATCACATTAGATTAATACCCTGATTGCATGCAACAGACACCACATGTATCATGTGCATGTGATCTCCATGCAAAGCTCTGAACTTGACTTTCTAACAGATTAAATTCATGATGGATTGAGATTTGATACAAATAATGAATTTCAAAGCTTTGTTTCTATGGTACAGGTTTCGCCATGGGTTAGTATAAGCAGCAACGATAGGACTGGTGGCAATGTGTACTATCCCATCTCTTGTTCTAGCCCCCCCCCCCCCTTCCATCTCTCTCTCTCTCTCTCTCTCTGTTGTTCTTTCTGCCTGTCCTCTGGTAATGACTATGACCCTACAATTTACTTTTTAGCTTAAACATTTTAATCAAAGCCTTGAAATGTTTGTCAATGAACAGTTCCTTTCATTAAGAAATCAAGCATTACTTTCATATAGATGTCATAGAGTTGACCAGCGAGGTATATTTGTTTATTGACTCATCTATTGAAAGAGTTTACAAAAGCATAATTTGTTAGTATAGACTGTCACATCTCATCATTGCACATAACCGTTTTTTCCATCATTAAACATCTGAACTATCCTTTTAAGCATCACAGATTTCTTAATTTATTATCTCAGACAACGAAAAATACCTGTTATTAACCTCTTTCAGTATGTCAAGATCATTATCCATGGGGTGATTAATGCCGACAAGCACTGATTGCTAGGGTTTAATGAGGTGAGAAAAAGACAAGAAGACATTAAGCGAGCTGCGCATCTAAGGGGCAAGCTCCTACAAATGAGTTTCCAGCGCAGTCACTATCACCATGGCGATGACAGAAGATGCAAGTCCGTTGGCTCCTGAAGACGAGGGTTCCTATCGATGATAGATGGTTATCATCTTCTGCCTGACAGTTTCCCAGTTGAAATTCCAGAGACAACTCTCGTTTACTACCACTTCCAGTTTGCATTACCACTTCTTGCTGACAATTTCTCATCTCCTGCAGTTTTACACCTTACGATTGCGATAAGAATCATCATCATCGGATGCTGCGCTGCAGAACCCTGACAGTTGAGCTCTTGAGTTAAGATTATCCACTGATAGAGGGATACTTGTTCGGGTTGTCAATATGCTTCAATCAGATAAGGGACTCACTTTGTTACGACTGATGCGCAAATCTTTCACCCTGGGCCTATGATGGGTTAATTTTGGTTATGCTATACGATTTGCCCCATGAGGGATCCCAGCAGTCAGAATGCACTTGGGGATATAACGCATTAATTATTGCTGTTTGTTTAATTTTGTGTCTTTGTTCCAGCTCTGGATGATATGAGGCTAGTAAAGCAAACTAATCTTCCTGATTGAAAGATAACCATAGATTAATACATAAATGGGGCAAATATATGGGGAATTGATCTTTTAAACAATAGCAAACTTATTTCACTTTATATCATTGTTCATTTAAAATCAAACAATATCCCCTTTCCCTGCTTATAATGCAAAGTGTCCAATATATGTCAAAAATTAACAAAGCTGCATCATCCTGCATGAATCCTGAAAAATGACAAGAAAATTAGGTCAAATGAGAGAAAACACTCTGAAATGCACTCAAAAGTGAAGAAAATTGGAGAGAAGAAAATATTTCCAACCTGTTCAATGAAAAACAAAACAAATACTAGGTCCCAACACATAGCAAAATCCCACTCCAAATTATTAATCCTATCAAAGTGGTTTGACTTATTCAAGGCATCAATCAAGGCAACAGAATCTATGTCTTTCAATATTTTATTTGTTTCACCACGTTCTGCCATAGAATAGCTCACAGAAGAAAATAGGATTTCAAATTTTAATTCCAATAACCATTTGCTAACAACATATTTGTATGCCTATGATGATCTATGAATGAAGCTTCCATTCCATCAGGTGGAGTTTAATTAATATCAGCCATGCTTCATCCCACCACTTAAAATGTCACATCCATCAGTCTTCTTCTGGTACAAGGGTATTTCAAATCTCCGCACGGCTGCCTTTACGCTCTTCAGCGACCCTTTACCGGATGGAAAGTGCCGATGATCACGTACCCTCATCCCCATTTATTGAATTGGAGATGTTTCTGTCTGCTATTGCTTTGATCCTTTGTCTCCAGCTTGGCACAGATTCTTATCACCCTCCCTTCTCTCTTTCAACCTATTCTTTCTATTCTTCTCTCTCTATCTCTCTGGCTATTATATCTTACATATACTCTCTCGTTCTCTCTCTCCCTCCTCTCCCCTCTCTGTCTGTCTGTCTCTCTCTTCTCCCCTCCCTCCAACCCCCCCTCCCTCTTTATTCATCTCTCTCTACATCCCACTCCTTCCCTCCCGCTCTATCTTCCCCTTCCTTGATACTGCAGTAACATCTTCCTAAACCTTTTCAATGCATAATGATGAAGAGACCTATATCAAAATAATCTCCAACCAACACTGCCCATCCTCCATCCAGTCCCACCCTTCTCCCTTTCCCTGTCACATATTAATTCTCTATTTCTATCTTTCTTGACGCTGCAGTAACACCTTCCAAGCATCTTTGAAGCTTGTGATGAGGAAACATATGAAGATAATCTCCCTCCCACCCTCTCTACGCCCCCCCCCCTTTTGGTGCTGGAGTAACACCTTCCAAGCATCTTTGATGCTTGTGATGAGGAAATCTATCGAGATATCCCTCTACCCCCCCCCCCCTTCTTGGTGCTGGAGTAAAACCTTCCAAGCATCTTTGAAGCTTGTGATGAGGAAATCTATCAAGATAATCTCCCTCCCACCCTCCCTCTCTACCCTACCCTACCCCAACCCCCATCCCCCCTCCCTATTCTTGATGCTGGAGTAAACATGTTCAATCCTCTTCAATACAGGGTGATGAGCAGAGCTATCAGGAGACACTCACACATTGCCAATCAAGATAATTTGTTCCTCTCTGAAGGATACAGCCACGATGAAATATTAATTACATATTTAATGAAATCACTGCAGACTCTCACTGTCATATGTTTTTCTCACTCCCAGTCTTGTAGCAAGACCGCCACAGCAAAATATTTCTCATCGCAGCACAAATCGCCCCAAAATTACCCACATGGAATGCAATGAAGTGACCATCTTTCCTCTTAAAGTTGGCCAAAGATCTGCTCCACGCAATGTTCAAGATTCAATAACATATACAAAATCAGTATTCTGCATATGGCACATTGATATTTGCATTTTATGCATGGATGTTTTTGCCCCCCCCCCCCCTCAATAGTTGCATTTCAATAAAAAATACCCCCCAAAATTCATCAATTTTCCAAATTTGAAAACAAAAATAGCAAGTAGAAAATTTCAAAAATGTCCTACCCTGCATAGCACAATGTAAAATACATGCACTTTTTATAATATTGTTAGTTTTTATACCCCACATAAAAAAATCTTAGAAAATTGTGCAAATGTGCAGTTGATACTATTCCCGCAGATGGGAAAATTTGTGTTCAATGTACTACTAGAATTGAAATTTAATGTGCAAATGAGGAGCGTGTAATGGATCTCTATCTCGATGGCACTTCTCGCAAAAGGGGTTATTCTAATATGAAATTGAAGTGCTTCTAATGTAATATACAGTGGTAATACATACGGCAAGGGACTAAAGAGGTACTAAAATTGTGCAGTCATAGGAAAGCTAAAAAAATGTCCTTATTTTCACCAAAATCCATATGGTATATTATACTCCCCAGTGCATCAGATAATAAACAGTACGCTTTACACGATTTGAATGAATAGAGAAGTACTTATGCCATAATAAAAGGATTGAAGCACCAGATGCAACCGATATAAGAAGTGCATTGCTCTCAGGCTCGTAATATCATGCGGTAAACACTCACACAAATTTGTTTGAAAAACTGTTGCTTGTAAGGAAATTGCATGGTAAACGAATGGAGATTTTTCTTCAAAAAACAATTGGTAGGTTTATGTGTTAAACAACAGAGTAGGTTAGATGAAAAATTTCTGACAGTGAGAGTTATTTTTACTTTTATAATAAATAAATCAAGATAAATCAACATATGAATCTTTTCCTTTTAATTTAAGAAGTACTGGAAAGTACCTTGGATAATACTGAAAAGAAGATTAAAGAGGCAGTTAACTACTTCTACTTTTCTTCTGCAAACCAATTCTAACAATTAGCAGAATACCCAAAATTATGATTTAATAAAATAGATTATCGTAAAGAATGAAATAGCCTCAGAGCTGTTATGAAAGACCGACATTGATATCATTTTTATATATGCAACCTACTTTGTTCTCTTGACTAAGTTTGACTGTTCATAATGCAAAAAAAAAAGGTTAAACAAATTTGTTCCTTGTATCATTGCTTGCACGAACAGATCCCTTCATCTTAGATAAAACCCCATGTTTAATCAGAAAAACAAATATCATGGAGCATGAACATATAGACTTAATAAGGCATGCAAATATAGCTGAATGAAATTCATTAAAGATTGCAGTATGAAACCATGGAGATATGTAGCTGCATTTGTATGATATTTTGTATAATTTGTATGATAATCAAACATACATGGTCTACACATAATCCAGGTATTTTAGGGTGTGCAAATTTTAGGAAATATGTAGCAAACATGCAAGCCGTGCAATGCAATCATTCCTCATAAACATGGCTTTAAAAATCTACATATTTCTTAACTTCTTATCACAGTAGAATGAGGACAGAAATTGTGAGGACCGAGGTTTTAACACCCTTCACTATTTTTATTCTTTTAAATCTGCCAAAGCGAACAAGCATGATAAATTTCTCACTTTATTAATTAAGGACTTTGATACTGGTAAAAACTGATACAGGATTATTTAAAAAAGAATATTCAATCTTGACCCATTTCAATTTATTTTAGATAAAAATTTGATATAATTAATATAGCATTTGGTATTTAAAAAAGTCTTTAGTCCTTATACACATGGAGAATAGTTAACATTCTCACATAATGGCCATTTTCAGCAAAAACTTTGCAATCACATTGATTACTAAATGCACAAGTAGAGTTCACATCTAAAGTACATCCAGCGTATATTCAGGGAACTGTGTTTTGGGGCAGTGTGAATATTCAAAACGAGATACATGATTTTAAATGCGATTGAAACATACCGTTGAAGTCTCTCTGATAAAATCAAATATGATTGTATCATCTGAGTAAACACGATAAATCTTTCAACTGGAACATTGAGCGATAAAGCATACATCATTATTATCTCTCAACAATAGCTATTGTCCTCATCTAGCTGTTCAAATATGTTATTCTCTCATTTTCTGTACACAAAGGGGTAAAATATCTGTTTTATATGTTTGTGAACTAAATGAAGAAGAATGTACTCAATACATCATCTGCCATATCAAATACTTGATGAGACGGTGACTGGGTATGAACTTGTCTGTTTTTATTTAAAGTCGAGCCTAGTTTCTGTCTCTGTTATGGTATAGTCCAGTCAATATAGGGTTTGACCCACCACTAATTGCAACACGAGATATTCCACTGCAATGCTTTCAAGGAAGGTCCCCTAAACAACATACTAAAAGTCCCAAGAAATCCAAGCAGTGGAAATTTATGAAATTTGCATATTATGCAAATTAGCCATAAAAAGTAAGAAAAATAAGGAAAATAGCCCAAAGATTACAAATTGAGTGTCCAAAACAATTCAATTTGAGCGAAAATTCATGATAAATGACTGTATTCAGTGTTTTTTGTCAAAAGTGCAAAAAAATCTACCTCATTTGCATAATATGCAAATAAGCATCCTTATATGGAAAAATGTGTAGGTATTGTGATTTTTCTCTCATTATCTGCTTGAAAATTTCACTAATGTTGGAATTTACATGCTGCTATCACTAAGGACGTTAAATACATTTGTATTCAGCTTAGTGTCTGTAGTGTAATTTGCATATTATGCAAATAAAAGTATCTAACATGTTATAAATATTCAAGAAAACACATTGGTGATACATCCCTCAAAAATTGCAAGTAGATTATCTATTGAAATTGGAATATGGCAATACCTTACAGGAAGGTTTCCTAAACACCATATTAAAAGTCCTTAAATATACAAGCATATGGGAAAATCACAAAATTTACATTTTATGCAAATTAGCCATAATAAATTACAAATAAGGAAAATAATCCAAATATTGGAAATCAAGTGCAATCGATACGAATTGAACTGAAGCCCATGACAAGTTTTACAAATTTATTTATGGTTTAAATAAAAAATCGTTAATAAATCTACTTCATTTGCATATATATGAGCATCTTTATATGGAAAACATCCAGAAATTTTGATTTTTCTCACAAAAACAGTTAAGAAAACATTTCAGTCTAGATCAATATGATTTGATCACTAAGAATGGCAAATACATTAATAATCAGCTTAATATCTGAAGTGTAATTTACATATTATGCAAATAAGCATCCGACATGTTATAAATATTCAAGGAACACATAAGTGATACTTTCCTCTAAAATTCCATGTAGATTATGTGTATTAACCATGATGACCTTCCCTACACTCCTTGCTTGGTTGATATTGAGTTTTGTCACGAGCAGTTACCCCACTCATATTGTACAATGATGAGTCAATTCTACATGGATCCCACTGCTTGAATGTTTCATTATTTCCATCCAAGTCTTGCCTTCTTCTTGACTTTGTATAGAGACTTTGCGTTTCTTGCAAGTATAGTCCACGCTAGCAACTCCTGGATTGCCAAGTGATCAGCACAAGATGTCACACCCGTACAAATAAAAGCCCATTAGCTTCGAATATTTGGTCCTTGTAGCACACCAATTAGCTTATAAACTTGGGGTCCTTGTATTTAAAGCGCTTAACGATAAATATTCACCCTACATCTCAGAGCTCTTATCTCAGCATAGACCAACACGCAGTCTCAGATCAGCAGCTCAAGCATTGCTGAGGGAATCTCTCAGCCACACAACCTGGGGTGACAGAGCCTTCTACATCTCTGGACCAAAGCTGTGGAATAGCCTTCCCCAATTTATCAGGAGAGCAGAGACCCAATCAACTTTTGAGTCTTACCTGAAGACCTTTCTGTTCCCCACTCCAACATTATCCCAAGACAAGAATAACTCAATTGTAGCATTACTAGGACAGTACTTGAACTGAATGATGATCCTAAGCACAGTTTGAAGACATTGAAATTTGTGAGATATTTCCTATTTTTGAGCAAGCGCCATGAGCGCCCAGCTGAGGCGGATACCGACGCTTTACAAGAACTCATCATCATCATCATCATCATCACTTGTCTTGGTGGTGAATATGAGTACTTGCTTGGATCACAAGATCTCTGGGCATGCTTAATAAGAGTAACAATTGGCATTTGCCTATACGAGCGACATGAAAGCCATTCATAAATTCATGATGAAGGCTTAAAGTGCATTATAGGCATCTTTCTCAGATACAGGAATCGTAATTAGACGTTCTTGCTGAATCCAGTTGCTGCTTCATGATGAAGCATCCATTTTCTGTTCTCTCCTCTTTGATAAATCTCCTATGGCAACCATCTCCAAATGTTAAAGCTATAGTTTCTAAGTAAGTCGTATGCCAATAATAATATTAATTTCCTGATATTTATGGTAAACAGAAATTCCTCAGTGAGACAATGAACAAACCAGATGGAGAACTAAGCCAGATTATTGCCTTTCCAACAAGAGGACACAACATAATGGAACACCCTTAACATCACCATCAAATACCATCCAACATTGATTGGACAGTGTGTACCACTTCCAAGATTTATTTGCCACAATGTGCTACTCATGTGTTACTGTGAGGTTATCCAGAGGAATAAACATTTTATGGTACGACTAAGGATGTTCTTCTGGAGGAATGCTGAATTTAATAGTGTCATGCAGATGTACTTTGGACAATCATACAACTCTCTGTACTGAAATCCGACAAGTCGAGCATAGGAGACTGAATGCCAATCAAGAGGACTTTAACAAGAACACTCCGTTAACCATGTCTTCTTCCGACACAAGTTGCCTCAATGAGAGAATGGACATAAGTTGTGTCGGAAGATGTCAAGAGTTTTAGAGAAAGGCTAGGAAGGCTTGCACATTTTAGAGCTCCAAAAGCATCAGTAAGGTAAAGCTCATAATTGCTACAATGCATTAAAGAGGACCATAAGAGGGTTTGTAGACAAGCCTATAATACATAATTTGTTGACCGGATTTACAATGATCCGGGCTGTAACAATTAGCATGTTGGGAGCCCTTAATATCAATAGCTATGACTACATTGGAATATCATTATTAAAGGAAGGCAAAGATTTTTAGTCTTAGTATTCACCACTGATCATGATGATGATGACGCTGAAGTCCTGGGACCAAGTCCTGACCCAGATATGGCCAGATAACATATTGTTTAGTCAAGCAGGTGTAGCCAGACTACTGAAGAAATTGTTAAAGAAAACAACCTGCATGAAGCTACTAGGCCAGACGGAATCTCTGCTGCACTTCTTAATGAGACTACTCATCAGATCTTACCTGCCATAAGTTTGCTTTTCCTGGCCTCCCTTTATCATGTTTATGCGGTGAAATTTCAGGAAAGTCTAAGTCGTTCCCATCTATATAAGAAAGGGTTGTCAACTCTAACAAACTACACACCAATTCAAATACTGTGCTTTGTTCTTGCCAATCCCATCATCTTGTCAGACTAACGCTTAGGGAGCGAAGAACATATTTCCAATATTTTTCCTTGAATATAAATCATATTAGGATAGATTTGAATGCTTAGTGATAGCAGCATATTAATTTGAAAAACTTAAATGTTTTCACTGCAGTCAATGTGATAAAAATCTAAATTTCTTGACATTTTCCATATAAGGATACTTATTTGCATAATATGCAAATGAGGCAGATTTGCTAGCTTTTTTAAATAAAGACATTGAACTTATTTATTCATCATGTTCAAAATTACTTGCTGTGGACATTTAATTTGTAATCTTTGGATTAATTTCCTCATTTTCTATTTTTTTAAATGGCTAATTTGCATAATATGCAAATAATTTTCAGGCATTGAGATGAATTCTCATGCTAAGTGATATAGTAGCATATTAATGTCAACATTAATGAAATGTTTTCAAGCAGTCTATATGAGAAAAATCACAATATCTTGACATTTTTTCCATATAAGGATGCTTATTTGCATAATATGCAAATGAGGTATAAATTTTTGCACTTTTGATTGAAAACATTGAATTCAGTTATTTATCATGAATTTCCATTCATTTCAATTTATTTTGAACATTTAATTTGTAATCTTTGGATAATTTCCCTTCTTTTTCTAATTTTTCATGGCTAATTTGCATAATATGCAAATTTCATAAATTTCCACTGCTTGGATTTCTTGGGACTTTTAGTATGTTGTTTAGGGGACCTTCCTGGAAAGCATTTCAGTGGAATATCTCGTGTTGCAATTAGTGGTGGGTTACCCCCCTATTCTGGCTAGATTGACTGGACTAGTAACTCCCGTAGGAACTCGGCAGGACAGCATTTTACTTATTTTAGCTAACAAATTAATTTCACATTCAAGTCATAAGGCTGTGATTAGTGAGACTAGCATTGATACACTCAAAATTTCTAGGATTTAGAGTAAATCCAGACTGACTGTGAATACTGACCAGCTGAATGTTGGATTCAGTTCTAATCCTAAGGAAAATGTTTAAATCTCAAGATATCTAAATTCAAAGCCTTTAGTTTTCAAGTCAAATTCACAATATTCAAATTCAAATACAAAAGGGTTTGAACTAAATTCAATGTTTGGCTGGTCACTTAAAACACAGGTCAAATCCTTGAGATTTAGAGTGTATGATTTAAGATCTTTGGAATAAATGCTATGCATCATCATAATCACCATTATCACCAATGTTATCAATATAATTATTAACATTATTATTTTCACCATCATTACCATTATCATTGCCATTATTGTTATCATTGTAATTATATCACCCAAAGCAAAGGGAGTCACTTTCATTAACAAACTAGATTTATTTACTATTAATGTTGTTCAATATATCAATTGAAAAAGCAATGAAAGATCTGATAACTCCTTGAAGTGAAGACTGGAAGAGGAAACAAGAATGAATCAAAACGGGCCTTGATGGTACAATCTCTATTGAATTTGACCATTAACCGCCCCCACTAAAAGAATTCCATTATTCATGCATGAAATGTTTACTCAGACTACTTTTAATGCGCTCACAGGTATTTACTTACATACTTACGAGACATGTTTAAAACAAACATATACGCTGTTTCAAGCCTTCAAGGAGCTAGCTTACATGCGTGTACTTGCAGCTTCCTACAATGGCACAATCTTTAGAAATTCTATTTATCCTGAAACCACTGTAATGTATTTTATGAAAAGAGTGAACAAGACATCAGTGAATATACATATATTAGTATTGCATTATGAAATGCAAACAGGTTATCAAGAATCCAAACAGAAGGTTTGTTGTACCATCAAGTAGTAATCCATATTGAAAAAAAAGAAATATAGGCCTTTGTCAATGACTAAGTATTGCTTTCTCTCACATCTTTTGACTTTACATGTATGCAGGTCCAATATATTCAATTGGTTATTTTCAAATTTGGAGTATACATATGGTTTAAAATGAGTATCAAAATTTAATTGGTACAATTCGTCGTGCAGCTGGCAGAAGGGCGTTAACGCACGCGAGCCCTGGAAAGAAGTTTTTTAGTAAATCGTCTGACAGCGAGTGCTTGTGCCCTTTTACAACGTGTTATATTACGTCATTGTAGGCAATTACAGTTACATCAAATGAAAGAGCTATCAAAACTCTATCATACAGCATTGAAAACAAACAAAAAAAAGGGTTTTTTTCAGAAAATCAAGCTAACGCCCTTCTGCCAGCCGCGCGAGGAATTACATTCATGTCAAAGCTGTTAATAGTGGACACCTGATTATAGTGAAAACCTGTCTTCCAGTATGTGTGGTAGAACCAGCTTTTAAAGGCCACAAGTCGAGTGGCCACTTTTAATGTTTCCTTTAAATGGCCTTAATAGACAGTTTTGACTGTTCATGAATATGCCCACACCAGACCAAAATAGTCAAACAGAATCTTTTCAACCTACTTTCTCGGAGAGACCTTCAGGAGAAGAGAATCTGCACAAATGTTTTATCTCTGCTTCGTGAATTGAAATGGATGCCATAGCATTCTGCAACTGGCGAAATAAATATATATATATAAAGCCGACATTCCACAATTACAAAGTTTGGGGCCTCAGGTCGTAACGCTTTGACACATTGTGTCGCATGTTTGCAAACTCGGTTGTATGACACACCCACACAAAAGACGTCCAGGGTCTACCACACCAGGGCCCCCAGGAACATCCTCAACACTCCTGGAAGATCAAAGGGCTCCCTTTGGAAGTCTCAAGTAGGATTGCATGCCCAGTTGGCCGTAGTTGATGAAAAGACACATTAATGGGGGATGCTGTTTTGATTAAAATGAGAAGCATTGATTCTTTTTCAAAGTGATATGTCTTAGGAAGGACCACCCAGACCTCACTAGGCAATCTGTTAGCTAGGGCAAGAAAATGTAGAAAGATCATTTGAGAAGCTCATTGACAGGTTAAATGATTGTGATTATATTGGAAATGAAATAGGACTACTAGGACAGCTTCTAATATTCATGGTTAACTGAGACATGAATTCAGATGAACAAAACATTTCATTAACATTATTTTTAACCGACCAGTTTTATCCTGCCAAAAGACACATTGGTTTTTCCACAGGATCGATATGACCTGTCAATTACACATACAGGATCGTAAAGAAATCTAATCGTGCTGCAAGCTATTAATGATAATAATTATAACAATGATAATAATATTAATAATATGCAACATAGTGCTTAATACAAATGTTTCTAAGCACTGCATACTTAACTACATAGTTAGCTGCATATTAACTACATGTGGCTAGCGAGTATATAGCTGGTGGTTCAATTAATAAGCAATCATAAGCTAGCAAACAGTACATGCTCACCAAAAGCTTAATAAAGCTAGTCACTAGCTGTAGCCACTTGCTTAAAATCTCTGTGAGGGATGATTTCAGATGTTCGGTCAACTCACATTAAAACATATGGTATTCCATCATATACCCACTTTTCTTTGGAACAGAAATAAAAGCAGCTACCCCCTTTCCTGTCTTCCTCATCTTCCTCTCTCCCTCCCTAATCAGACTCTCCTGTAATACACCAACATTTTCATTCATACATGTAATTCGATCAGTGCAAATAAGAAACCTGCTATACCTGATAATAATAATATGCAACATTTATATAAGCCTAGCGCTTAATACAACCTTATGTTTCTACGCGCTGCATACTATTACCCCGGCTTCAGCACGGCTACCCTGATCAGGTGCTCGAGCGTTCAAGGAAATCCTTCCTACCGGGTACCCATTTACTACACCTGGGTGAAGAGTGGAAAATGAAGATAAACACCTTGCCAAGGACGCAAGTGCTGCGGTGGGGTTTGAACCCAGGACCTTGTGGTTCAAAGTCCTACCTACTTGTAGCCTACACCATCAAGAAGCAGCAATGAAGCACTGTCCATCCATCTATCCAGTCTGTATTCATGATTGGATACTCCATATTTCGACAAACTAACAATCACACGAAAGTCATCAAAGAAAATAAATAAACAAAGAAATGAAGATAATGGCTCTCTGCAGCAAGATCACTGCACGATAAGACACATGACGCCTCACCAACACTTGGCTAACCTCTGGAGCAGAAGATGCCTTCATCATGATCAACATCATCCTTGCTCGGCTCTAAAATGTGAAGTTGAAGATGAAGACAAATAAGAAAGCCCTGATATGAAGGGTCCAAGCCATGTATCATAGCCATTGATATTCAAGCCAGGAGCAACGTTCAACGCAAAGCATAAAGAAATTGACGTACTGTCCAAACAGCGTTTTATGCGAGGAGGTTGCATAATTGCATGGTTCAGCCTTGGGCCGATTAGCCCTAGGACATACCTCACAGGACACTGAACTTTCAGTACGAACCTACAACGGAAATTAGATGATAGAGCCCCAAGAAGCCAGTCAGACCGCAGGTCCCTATGCTAATGAGCAAAAAGGCCAGATTCATCCAAATCATCTCGTGGCTGAATCCTCCTCCTTGCAAAATCTCGTGATTCGTGAGATTTTCTTTCTCTAAGAATTTACCTGTTTTAACCTCAAGTTAAATGAAATATTATTGCACCATCAGATAGAGTAAAAGTTACTCTTTCATATTGGTCATTTATTTTGTATACAATATTTTGTAAAATAAGTAAATTTCTGGCCTGAAAATGTGCCTCAAAACTGAATTTTCTTCCTCTGTTTTCTTTTGCAAATTGTGCAAAACTTTTTATTTTGAGCCTCAATGATATTTATATCAACATAAAGCTGAACTTCTGTACTTTCTCACAATGCCACTCTTGATATGCAGCACCTTTTAATCGGGTCAAGATCACACTTTTCCCACCAAGGTACAAGACGAGATTTCTGAAATTTTGTACTTGCATGAAATCCAGAGTTCTGATTGGCTGGATAAGATTCACAGAACAACAGGCGCGGGGTATTTGAGGAGATTACCACATGGGAAGTGTGACCTTCCCACGAACCCAGGCACTGGAACCGTTGGAATTTGCCAGTGTGCGGTCTCTTTGACCAATCAGAGTGCAGTATTCTTGTTTTCAAGCTGCTTTATGTACTTGGCAAATGAAAAGTGTGATCTTGACCCGATTAAACCAATTCTTATTTTGAAACCTATATCATTTCAAAGCATACATATTCAGCTTTATCATGATATAAAAATCATTTGGGCTCAAACGAAAATAAAGTGTGAAAATAGCAGCTTTTGTCAGGTGAAAATATTTATTTTGTAGCATATTTTAGATCAAAATTTTAAGCTATATTACAAAATCTTTGAATAAATCCAAACACATGACCTGAAAGAATGATTCTTCTTCTTTACAATGGAACCAAATTCATGAAATTCGATGCACAATTAGAGCAGCAATGACCGAATGAAAAGAGGTGTTTTGGTCCGCATCAAGCTCATTAAATATGCAAAACATCTCAAGTCATGAATATCACTTGGATGAAAGAAGCCACTTTCTTGGGACCTGCAGTCTGACTGAAGCTAGTTTGCTTCATGACATAACGGCCTATCTGCAAATCTCCAACATCAAACATGCAGAATAAAAAGCACCATTGTCATCACAATTATCTAGAAACCTCCCTGGAAGAAAGTTAATAAAAACTATACAATTACAGCGAAATCATTTTTGAAAAAATAATTAAACATGCATGGCAAATGTATTCTTTATACTAGAACTGCAGAGATTCATTTCTGAGATTGGCCATGATTATAAACTTTGTCAATTCTTTTTGTAGGCTATGACGATGGTAAATCTATCTCTTGCCCCCACCCCTTCTAAAAGCTCCACACCCCCTCCACCATATTCCTGCCCAGACATATGACTTCTCTTGATGTACAAAAACCATGAAAATTTAAAAATAAAAAAGATTACAAATGTTTGGGCAACAACTGTCCTTCACAATTGCCAATCCTATAAAAAAAACACGAAAACAAAACTTTCCACCTTTTCTTCTCTCAACAGTATTTGTGGTTAGACAAGCAGACATGGATCAAGAGATTAGGAAAAAGATCCCGTCTTGTGGTGAAAGTTTTCCCCAAATCTTTTTCTTTGCTGGCGACCAAGAATTTACTCAGCGTGACTGGAGGAGTGACAGGACAATGTTTTGGATGTATTAATGCATGCTGTATTTTTTTTATCCTGAAAATATCAAGCCACTTCCTTTTTTATACTTTATCCTTTAACCATTGATATTAATACTGGAATATGCAGTTATTGTCATGCACTTAGTGAAAAATTAAAATTTTAAAAAGGTAATATGTAATTCAGGCAATATTATAAATTGAGAAATATCTTTCAAAAAAAAATTGCTCAATGTGAGAGTGCAGCAACCAGACATCCTAAGGGAATTTTGCATATTTTTGCACTTTTAGGTTTTGAAAAATAATGTTCTAAATTTAATGCATTTTAGAGGGTGTGGTAAAGTTATACCTCCTGCATCACTCACGAGATATTATGCAAAAAAAGAAGAAAATTTGATTGATTTTTTTCAGGTTTTAAAAATCTGTTATTTCATGGAGAAAATCTCTTTCCTAATATTACCAACACCTTAAATTCCTGATATTAAACAAAAATATAAGAAAACGGAAAAGGGGTGTAAAGTTGACCCAGGTGTTTTTTATTCTGTTGTGATCCTACATGTATAATTGATATTTTAGTCATATTGAAGAATTTAATATTGATACTAAAGTCAGAATTAAGAATTTTCATTCATTTCCTGCGGAAATTAACGTAAGCAACAATATATCAATAATAAATGATAAGACGGTGCCATAAGCCTCTAAACAACTCTTGCAGTTTCTAAGTCAAACTTACCCAGCATTTTATTGCCAAAATTATGGTAGGATAAATTACACACATACTAGAAGGTGAAGAGGTACTTGAAATAATAAATATCAGACAGACAGTTCAGGAGTTTTATTGATCAATTATTATGCATCTAAGTGGGTAATAAAATACAATGTCACCTGTTTAGTATAAATATCCATGTATAATTCAATGCATGAAACATGAAATATTATATCAACTTTGTTTCTAGTTTGTATATTCCTGGGGAGCGCTGCATGAAACAAATGACTTTCAGTGCATTGATGAAGTGTACATGACTTCAACAGTATAAAAACCTCCTATTTAACATTATTTTGTAAACCCATCAGGAAATAACATCTACGAAATATAATGAATGGTTACTCAGTATCATGGTTTCAAACAACATGTTTTTGTGCAGATTGACATTTTTTCATACAGCTGCCTCAGGACTCGAAACTTGGAGCCTCATCGTCATCTACCAATGTTCAAATGAAAATCCAACAGATGCAGTACATAAAAAGAAATGAAAATCTAGGACTGTTTCGATTTGAGATTTCAGGTGAATAAATAATAATTATGGTCCGCTTCAATGAATTGATATATCTTTACATTAAAAGCTTAACAGACATTCTGGCTTGCATAAGCAAACAATATACACACACACACACATTCCACTCCCTGAGGATGTATAGCAGCTAGAGATCATGGTTTACCATTTTCACCATTCACTTGAACATGCACACTTCACTCCCTGTGGAGTACGGTAATCACAATGCAATATAGTAACATCATACAAGTTCTTTTCAACATCTTTCCAATATTATTAACATGTTTATTGTTTGTTTCTTGGTTTTTTGGGGGGTTGAACATATACACACACATTCCACTCCCTGATAAAATACTGCAGCAATGGGCATTGATACTCAAAATCCATGTCTGTTCTTTTCCAAGATCAATGTTGAAAATATGAAGAAAAAAAAATTATTTCCAAAGAACACATTTGCGATAAATCCAAGGTCTCGCTCAAACTGACAAGCATAGCCTATTGGTATTTCCTCTGAAGAACACTAATAGAAATACATTTAAATCTGGGACTTGTCCTACTGTATTTGGCAGATTGTCTGCTCGAATCTGTTATGCATCAACAAAAGCTCACAAAATGCTGCAGGCTTGAAAACAGTTTGAATGACAACCCATCTAAAGATATCTTTCATTACTAATATTTTCTTCTTTCATCCTCACTTTACTGAATACTCCTATTCTTCCAACTGATTTTGTTTCCTGTTTTTCCGACCTATCATCTAAAAAAAAAAGGGCATTGATAGAGTTCACTGGATGCACCAAAAGCCCATCTGCTGTCATTTCATTTTCATAAGATATTTTGATGAGTTTACACAAAAAACACTCCATGTGGGGGGATATCTGTTGGTTTAGAAGGATCGATTTAATACTAGTTTTGCTACTAGGGGACACGGATCATCAACATGTTTTTATTTATTTACACTAATGGTTTGTGACAGAATACGCGTATCCATGGCAATGCCACTATTACAAGAGTGAAGAAAATAAAGATAATACATTGGTATTGCTTGAGGGGGGGGGTCTTCACTTAGAAAGACAAATTTATTGGTAGAGTTAATGTAAATATGCTTGAGCTTTTTCAATCCATTCCATACTGGATTCTAGAATTCATATAGACTTGATCAACACTCATTTGATCATAAATAAAGATACTTAAAGGAGAATGAAACCCTTGAAACCAGCTGAATCCATATCAAAGAGAAAAATCAAAGAAACATTTTGTTGAAAGTTTGAGGAAGATTGAATGAATAATAAGAAAGTTATGAGCATTTGAATATTGAGATCACTAATGCCATGTAGGTCCTCCCATTGGCAATGCGACCAAGATCTGTGATGTCACACACGTCCAACTCCCTCATTACTTTAGTACTTATTTCACTTATATTCTCACTTTTATAGAGTCTATCACAAGGTGAGGTGTTCTCTTTATGAGAGGACAAGTACAGAGGTTTCACAACATTATATCATTGATGAATCGTTTGTCATATGATTAGAATGAGCAAAAAGAGATGTTTTGGGGTATATTTTCAGTGTCCAAAAGGGGAGAGTTGTTCATCTGTGACATCATAGATCTTTGTCGCATTGCCAATGGGAAGATCTCCATTGCATTAGTGATCTCAACTTTCAAATGCTCATAACTCTTCTATTGCTAGTCCTATTTTACTCAAACTTTTGTTGATCTTATTCTTTGATTTTTCTGCTTTCACGAAAGCTAACTTGCTCCAAGAGTTTCATTCTCCTTTAATAAAAAAAACCACAAAGACCCTTTCATTGAAATACAGAGTGTACTTGTACTCCAACTACTACTGTAGAATTGTTGTGGCTCAGGGGATAAGTCTCTGGACTTTGAACCACACGGGCCAGGGTTCAAATCCCACCAGCCCTTGCATCCTTTGGCAAGGTGCAATATAGGCCTATTTGCCACTGTCCATCCAGGAGAAGTAAGTGGGCAGGCCTATCCGGTAGGAAGGAGTTCCTTGAATGCTCAAGCACCAGGGAAGTGTAACACAAAGATTAGCGATCAATCTCTAAATGAACTGACCAATCAAGATCATTCTTACACATGCATTTGGCTCAAAATACTGACCAGTAACCAATCAGAAGCATTCTTTCCTATTTGCTATTCATCGCAAAGCTTCATACGGGGCCCTGATCAGGATAGCTGTGCTAAATCTGGGGTAATAGAATGTAGCAATTAAAAATATTGTATCAATGCTAATTATTAATATTGCCTATTGCTATTATCATTACTTCAATTAATATAACTAATAATAAAACTAATATCCATATTGCCTTGATTTCCATTCTATCACATTTGCATCCTCCAACCTATGACCATTTGTTATGATTGAATTTGTAGTATATTCATGTGACGCCATGGATCTGCTGTAACATCTGAGCATCCAACCTGATGTTGACCTCAATTCAAGGTGGATTACATGGTCACATCTGCTATTAATTTGTCTTACTTTGTCAAAAGTCTAAGAGCCTTTTCTTTTTAATGTTTTTGAGACACTGTGTAGTTCTTATATGGTTCCCACATGCGCATCCAGGGTACAATTATGAATCTGATCCTGACCTAAGTTCATAAAAAGATCTCATGAACACATCTGTTATCAATTCATTCTCTCCCAAACCACTATCATCCACATGGAAGTCTTTGCTGAAAATATCCAAAATATAGATAGGTCTACAATACATGTGCATGCATTTGTGGAGGCATCTGTGTAGTCTGTGGAGGCATTGTGGTCTCGTAGTTACAACTCTCGTCTTTCAATCAGAGGGACGTGGGTTCGAATCCCAGCCATGGCGTGTTTCCCTTCAGCAAGAAATTTACCCACATTGTGCTGCACTCGACCCAGGTGAGGTGAATGGGTACCCTGTAGCATTTATTCCTTGAATGCTTTAGCGTCTATACGGCGGCTCAGCTACAGCCTGGGAAATAATATGATACCAAGTATCAAGCGCAGTAGAGTATTATATGCAGTTATTATTTTTTATTATTATTTCTGGCATAGGGCCTATCCCACAGATTAAAGATTCAGACTGTAACTACCAATTGATCATTTTATAACACAATCTTCTTTACCAAAAATGTAAACACCCTGGAAATTTCAGCATTTCTATTGAAAATAAGCAGCAAAGAAATAGGCATATATAAGCTAAACACTGAAGAAAATTCATAGTTTTCACTGAAAATAAGCAGCAAAAAAGCAATTAAACTGCTAAAGGGATGATTTCATACTACAACCTTCCTTACAACATTATAAAAGGAGTGAAGTTGAGAGGAAAATAAAAATATAACAAAGTATGATGATTTTTCTTCTTATGATGAAGATTTTGTGTTAAAAATGAGTGAGAAAGCCAAAAGCATTTCCTCACAAGCACAGCACTGCTAAGAAACGCTGTTAGAGTGGTGTGGAAACCAACACGTGGGTTCACACTGGCTCATCACCATCTGCAAGTGTGCTATTCATTCCATACAATCACACTTCATGGTCAACCATTGTTCACATCCTCACTATTCAGCGTTTTATAAACGCATTTGGGAGGTGAGGGATTGGCGCTGGTAAACTTCCATTCAGGAATCAACCTAAAAGTGCAAGGAAATTGAAAAGATTGTCCACACTTATGGAGAAACTCATTTCCATTGAGGCCGAGGCCTATGTGCTCTGCAAAATATTTTGTGAAAGGATTCCTTATTAATCCTTAATATAGTTTTCAATTTTCATCTATCTCTTCTTTAAATTTCAGCATCCAGCATAGTCATATTTTTATCCAATAAAATTTAATTCCATCTAATTTTCTCCCTTTCCACCTACTTCTATATAACACCTATTCACAAAATTTTACGATTCTACTCATGATGTGGAAGATTTTCATTGACATCGCAAAAAATTGTATAACTTGTCTCCTAAAACTTCATACTTTGTATGCATTTCTATTGTAATATATTTCTTATTAAAGGAGAATGAAACCCTTGAAACTAGCTGAATCCATATCAAAGAGAAAAATAAAAGAAACATATTGTTGAAAGTTTGAGGAAGATTGAATGAATAATAAGAAAGTTATGAGCATTTGAATATTGAGATCACTAGTGCCATGTAGATCCTCCCATCGGCAATGCGACCAAGATCTGTGATATCACACACGTACAACTCCCTCATTACTTTAGTACTTATTTCACTTATATTCTCACTTTTATAGAGTCTATCACAATGTTAGGTGTTTTCTTTATGAGATGACAAGTACAGAGGTTTCACAACATTATATCATTGATGAATCGTTTGTCATATGATTAGAATGAGCAAAAAGAGATGTTTTGGGGTATATTTTCAGTGTCCGAATGGGAGAGTTGTACGTGTGTGACATCACAGATATTGGTCGCATTGCCAATGGGAGGATCTCCATAGCATTAGTGATCTCGACATTCAAATGCTCATAACTCTTTTATTGCTAGTCCTATTTTACTCAAAGTTTTGTTGATCTTATTCTTTGATTTTTCTGCTTTCACAAAAGCTAACTTGCTCCAAGAGTTTCATTCTCCTTTAAGTATTTCTGTGCATTTATGCATTCACTTCTATCTGTTAACCATTTTGTACAATTCAACAGATGCTGCAAAATGATCTTCACCTAAAATCTCTATTATGTATGTACAATAATCCATGAAAAAATACAAACATGAACATTCTCCCCTTGTTTTGTTCACAAAAAGTTTCCTTCTTCACCATCAAGTTCATAAACCCTTTACTGCTTGGTAAAACAAACATTCTATCCTTGTATCTCTTGAATGCATGCTCAAATCCTCCCTGGGGGCAAAATGAATTTATTCATAACATTGTTCTAAATGCAAACTTTGAGTATATTAGAACACTTATTTGTGGGAGGATTATCTCTGTCACATGAAAGGGATGCGAAGAGCCTGAGACGCGATCCACGCTCACACTGCAGTGGTCAATGTACAGTGGAGGGTGGGTGCGTTAACACTGCAAAATGATCATTTACATTTCATTCATAGATAATAGGAATATCATCATTCTAAAACAAAGCTTTGATGTATAAGACCATATCTGTCGGGATTATATTTGCCACATGAAAGGGATGATAAAAGCAGAGATGCGATCCACACTCGCACTGCAGTGATAATGTACAGTGGGCGGTGTGTCAATACACACAGTGGAGGGTGCGTTAACACCGCAAAATGATCAGTCACATTTCATTTATAGATGAAAAAGTAATATTATTATTCAAAGTGCAAACTTTTGAGTTTAAGAACACTTATTTCTGGGAAGAGGATTTTCTGTGTCACAGGAGAGAGATGCTAAAAGCTGAGATGCTATTCCACACTGTAGTGATCAATAGGGTGCAATATTCATTCTCCTCTCCTTTACCCTCATAATTTCCATTGAGCCCTCCACATGATCTACAAACATACCACTATTCTATTCAGGTCAGGAGCAGATCCAGGGTTTTCCAAAGGGGGGGGTACTTTTTCCTAAAGAAAATTGAACCTGCAAAAAAAGGGTTTTTTACCTAAAATTGAAGGTTATAAGTAAGCATTAAAGGTGTATGAAGAACACATTCCTATTGAAAATATATGCTGTGACTTTCAAATGGGGTGGGGGCACACTCATGCAAGAACGGCATATTTACATGAAAAGTTTTGATTGTGGCTCTCAACGGATGTGCTCCCCCCCTGGATCCACCAGTGATTCTATTCACTTCATAAATGGAGCGTACAAAGTTACATTCGAAACCCTTTAAATCCTACCTAAGCCTTTCAACCCAAAATACAACATGTGTGTGTCAAACTCCCCAAACAATTTAATGAAACTCTAGTTTGGAGTCAGAGGGATTAGGTGAAAAACCTTACAATCTCGGCCAGACACAAGAGGGACAGCAAATGCTTTCAAATGTAATCTCACCCACCAGCAGTGAATATAAATGTAGACATAAACTTTGTATCACGTTACATTGTACATTTCAAATTTAAATGAAAGTGATGGACTGAATTGATACAATTTGTATGATCACATTTACCATTATAATTTTTCTATAAAATGTACAAGTTTGACTGGATTAAATGTTATTGTTTCCACAAATTCACAAGATTTAAGATGTTTCGCATTTTAAACAGCAATTCAAACTGTAGATGACTATCAGGTTCTATGACAATCACTCCAGAAACAATTGCTCCGCTATAAATTCCACACACTAATCAAATGACAAATTAAACCCTAGATTTAACACTATACCATATCCCCTAAATCCCACATAAAATACTATTGCGTCCCTAATCCTAACATAAATCCTTTTGCAATTCTTAACCCTAACCCTGCATCCTAGATGAAATAAGCCCAGACAATTGTCGCAGGAGAAAATGTGTCATCGAACATCAAGTAGCCTACATAGTTTGGGATCTGATTTTGTCCTTATTTGAATTTAATTAAAGAGACAAACCTAACAGATTTAAGTGAATGAAGTCATCATTCTGTTTATCTTTCTATCCTCCTGTCCTCCCATCCATTTGTCTGTTTCCGCCTTCATCCATTCCGACTCCCATAAGACCCCCATTTCCCCTTCTGCGGAACACAATTCATCACTCTTTCTCCGCTTTGCACCAGAAATATTGACAGTAATCCCCACAATCCTGCTAAAGGGCTCAATACCTCCCTCCTCCTTTCCTCCCTCCCTAAAATCCACAAGACAGAGGGGAATTGAGGGGGGTGTGTTCAATGTCGGTTTACAAATTTAAACGGCAACATGGATCATAATTGAAAACATGATTACAAGACGCAGATATAATGAGAAACAAAGGGTGTGCTTAATGTCCACTATGCCTGGTCGTAAAGAGTAAACACCTTTCAAATCACGATTCGGAGGAAAATTTAAATGTTGAAAAAGATGCGTTTGTAAACGCTATCAGCTAAAATTTACGACCTTAAGCATCGCGAATGCGACATTGAACACAATTGCGTTGTGAAACGTCTTTAAATTTGCTCTCGCAGTGAAGCCTACACAAACAGGTGCCAGAACTGACCTTTCTTGTGATGGGTCAAACTGAACACTAAAGCTGTGCTATAGCGAAAGCGGGAAATTTAAAGACGATCAACATATAAACAGCTTTACATAAACGGCTGATCATGTTCGTGTTTGGTGTTTTGGAATTGAGTTTTCAATCATGATTCACGTTGCTGTTAAAATTTGAAAATCGACATTGAACACACCCTTAGTATAAACACCCCTCTATGTTCAGCCTACAAGACGACCGACCACAACGACTCCCACAACAACTCCGGCAAAAGGGCTTTAATAAGCAGGCTTTCTTGATCCATTCATACCCACTAATAGACTTTCTAGTGTTTATGTTCACAAAAGCTAGTTCAATATTAGGATGGCATTGCCTGGGGGTTCCGTACAGCTATATAGCTCCACTTCAATATATAAACAATCAAGATTTTTTTTGCGAAAAATTCATAACCAATGGTCAGCACGCGACACTGGCACCTGTCCGACGGTCCCAGACCAGTAAAAATTGCTGTCGGGCCAGTAGTTTTTCAGAAACAGCCAGATTTACTGGTCCTACATGACCAGTAAAAAACATATCAAACTGATACATATGACATTTTCTCCTCTTTTGTAAATTATAAAAATGGCTCTGGCATCGTCAAAAATGACTCTCCAAAATTGAGAAATGGCTCTCATGAATTATGTTGTGGGGGGCAATAAAAGCATTTAAAGTCAGCAAAATAAACTAAGTCTCTTTTTATATTTTTCTATATTTTGGGTGACCAGTAAATTTTAGGTTCGGACCAGAAAAATAAAAAAATTGGGGATCTACTGGTCTGACATGAACAGGTTGGACCAGTAGAAAAAGAGGGTTATTGTGGAGCCCTGCCAATATGAAAGAAAAATAATTTTGAGCGGCTCAGATCCTGTATTTCCTAAATTTCAACCATGGTACTTCCTAGGGTCCATGTTTCAAGAAAATCATGTCTATTTTTTTATTTAGTTTATTTTTCACTAAGATTCACATTGACAAAAAAAGAGAATTCAATTATTGCAGATAAGAATACTTAGTAGGAAGAAACCATAAATAAAGAGTTCCTTGAATAACATATCGTAGATACTTCATTTGTTATGACATGTGTCAATTGCTATGATTTTAGTTGTGAATTACTCATGTTTCACTTGAAATAATCTTCATTCGCTTTCATGAATTAACAACCATGATCACCAAAAGATTTTTTCTGATCTCTACGATTAAGTCATCACAATGTCTTTTAATATGTTATACTTAAAATCCTTATGATGGGGAAATGCAGACATTAATTTACTTCAGAATATCAATTTTATCATTTATAATTTAAAAAAGAATAGACCCAACCAAAGTAAAATATATATACAAAAAAACATAATGTTTATTTATAAGAAAAAGTGCAGCTTTCACTAACCTAATAAGTTTGTTTGCCCCAAGTTCCCTTAATAATAGACAGGAAATTATTCTTCCCATTGCAAATTGACAGGGAGAAAATTTAAAGATACCCTGAAAAAATAGAACACCTATGGTTCAGGAGGGTACATGCTGAAGAATAGTGATTGCTAAGTAATTACTCCTCATCTGTTCATCTTGGGGCTACCAATCAAATTAGGAAAATTAAAGATGTCATGAAAATGTATTGATCGATTCCCTGACTTTTTATTCATTCATGGATGTTCTAAACATGGACAACCTCTACCACCCAGTCAGACCGCAGGTCCCTATGCTAATGAGCAAAAAGGCCAGATTCATCCAAGGGTGCGTTTATCCGCCACTTTTTCACCCTAGAATCATGATCTGAATCATGATTCAAATCATGATTCTGCAGAATCACGATTGCGTTTAGTCGAAATTGAATATAATCATGATTAGAATCACAAACATGAAACACAAAAAAAGGGGCGTTTGGAAAGACGTTTCTGCAGAATCACGTACGAAAATGTTCGAATAAACGATATCGTGATTTGAATCATGATTATATGACCTCTGTCGTCGGGCTACGGCTTTCGGTTTGACTCTTGCCAAGCTTATGCTCATTGTATGTACATGATTACTCTGCATGCATTTCTTGTCATGTTCAAGTTCTGTGTTGGTCTTCGCATCGTCCACTACTTTTCATTTTTTGGTCATGTCTTCAACTTCAAGTTCTAGTAAATTAATTAACTGGAGACAATGATGAGTATAGAGTGTCAATATTAAATTGGATCTACGCTGAAATTCACTTCCGAACACCATTTTGGATTAACTAACAAGATGAATAGAAGCATATGGACCCTACATGATAGAAGTAAACAAAATTAGGTTGAATTCTGGAAGCAAAAGATTTTTCAAGAGCCGAAACACGTGCGAAAAACTTCCTCTGTCAAACTGCGCACTAGTGATGCGCACTGGATTGGCCCGAATCTGAGGAGAAACAGCATTGGAATGACGGTCGTCTAAACGCTGATTCTGTGATATCGTGATTCATGTTTGTGTTTTGAATCATGATTCAAATCATGATTCAAATCATGATTCTGGCTTGAGGTCGCATAAACGCAGCCTAAATCATCTCGTGGCTGAATCCTCCTCCTTGCAAAATCTCGTGATTCGTGAGATTTTCTTTCTCTAAGAATTAACCTGTTTTAACCTCAAGTTAAATGAAATATTATTGCACCATCAGATAGAGTAAAAGTTACTCTTTCATATTGGTCATTTATTTTGTATACAATATTTTATTAAATAAGTAATTTTCTGGCCCGAAAATGTGCCTCAAAACTGAATTTTCTTCCCCTGTTTTCTTTTGCAAATTGTGCAAAACTTTTTATTTTGAGCCTCAATGATAGGTCTATCACCATAAAGCTGAATTTCTGTACTTTCTCACAATGCCACTCTTGATATGCGGCACCTTTTAATCGGGTCAAGATCACACTTTTCCCACCAAGGTACAAGACGAGATTTCTGAAATTTTGTACTTGCATGAAATCCAGAGTTCTGATTGGCTGGATAAGGTTCACAGAACTACAGGCGCGGGGTATTTGGGGAGATTACCACATGGGAAGTGTGACCTTCCCACGAACCCAGGCACTGGGACCGTTGGAATTTGCCATTGTGTGGTCTCTTTGACCAATCAGAGTGCAGTATTCTTGTTTTCAAACTGCTTTATGTAATTGGCAAATGAAAAGTGTGATCTTGACCCGATTAAACCAATTCTTATTTTGAAACCTATATCATTTCAAAGCATACATATTCAGCTTTATCATGATATAAAAATCATTTGGGCTCAAACAAAAATAAAGTATGAAAATAGCAGCTTTTGTCAGGTAAAAATATTTATTTTGTAGCATATTTTAGATCAAAATTTTTACCTATATTACAAAATCTTTGAATAAATCCAAACACATGACCTGAAAGGATGATTCTTCTACTTTACAATGGTACCAAATTCATGAAATTCGATGCACAATTAGAGCAGCAGTGACCGAATGAAAAGAGGTGTTTTGGTCCGCATCAAGCTCATTAAATATGCAAAACATCTCAAGTCATGAATATCACTTGGATGAAAGAAGCCACTTTCTTGGGACCTGCAGTCTGACTGCACCTCCCCTTCCTGCCCCCTCCCTTCAAGCTTCTTCTTTTATCTCCTCTTCCCCCCCCCCCCTCTCTCTTTCTCTCTCTCGCTCTCTGACTTCATTAGACTCTTTCTCTCACTCTCTTTATTTCCATTCTCTTTTTAACTGATATAACTGTATCTGAAAGACACATTAATCTCACTATATCTAGCTTTGTCTTCTCTTTAGCTATGTGTTAAACATTTGTACATTTGTAAAATAAGAATACACTATAAAATGTAATCAAATCAATAACAGACTTCCATAATGGAAATTGACTGCACTTGGCTGAATCAAGGACAAGCCTGCGATCACAGACTATTTCTGACCCAAAACTACATGCTTCTAGGTCAACGAACCTTGGTGCATAGCAACCTATTATTTCTATTACACCCCCATTCCCCTTGTCTGAGCCTTGCCGCCGGAAACACGCTTTTAAGGGCAGGTGACGGGCCAAAGTGTGAAGCAGGGCACTTAACCCGGACCATGAAATCTGAATAAGCAACCCAAATACAAGAAGATCCCCTTAATTTGGCGCAGGGTGGCTGTCCGTACACTGCACAGAATAGAGGTTTCCCCTACTCGGAAAGGCATCCGTTATAGCATATGCGGTAGTAGTAGATAGTAGTTTGATATCTAAGGATGATGATGGTCATGAAACATAAGCCTTGAAAAACGACGTGGGTATCACATGGCATTCAATGTAGCTGGGGCTAGCAGCGGGGCTTTCCCCGTCCAAGGGGAACATTGGGTACCAAGCCACCGGTGTCACGGGGGTAACCTACACCAGGAAGTGGTAAAGACAGGGGGGGGTAGATGAAACATGAAATGGGCGAGAACAGGTTGATATCTTCTGAAGATGCTTGTGACGGTGAAATGAAAACCCAGTGTCATATGGCAATCTCCCTTCTAGCCATCGTTACTGTAATTGAGTATATGAATACATGTCAATCATCCTACTTAATAATACTGCCTGGTCTCATCGGTAATGGGTAATGGATTTGGATCTATTACTTACAAACAAGATCTTGAAGAAATGCAAAAGAGCAATCCCGCGAGAAGCGTCCTGTGTGTCCTCTTAATCACAGAAACTTGACTATACTTTATCAAAATGGCAAACTCAACTGTTTTCCATTCAAATTCAGTTTCCCAACAGATTTCTTTATTATTAATTCTTCATTATAGGTGAAAGTACATTAGACATGTTTAGGAGCCAAACCTCTTTCTCAATCAGGATCAAGATATTGGGAGCCAAAAGATCATCTTGTTTGACAAGGTCTACCCGGCGACGCAAGTCTTTCACACTGCCAAAATGAAGAGAGGCCAAGAGCTTCTCCTCGTAACAAAAAATCCAATCCTGCTACAGCACCTATGATTGCAAATGACAAGTTTGCATGCACGTGTGACCTTGTATTTGGGCCAGCTTTAACCAAGTGAATTCTTTCCACCAAAGTAAGGCCAGCCCTGGTCAGACATGAACCCATCTCTTTGCCTGGCCATATGCTTTCACATCAAAACTTTTAACAGCCAAATAGATCTTAAAGGACAAGCTGCAAGAGTTTCAGGTTCTGAAAGGAATGGGTAATGGCCTGCGTAACGGAAAATCAATATTTCCAATCTCAGTGAAACACTTTAGAAAGCTTTCATCACAGGAGATTGTTTAAGGGAAAGTCGCCTACGAGAGATTCTTATCACTTCATTATTTCCTATTGTCGTTAATTTTGGGCGATGTAAATGAACGCAATGCTCCTCCACGGTTGAAAGAAATAGGAAAAATCTGAATTCCCAAATTCTTTTGAGGAAAAATGGGGAAAATATTGAACCTGAATACTGATCATCAAAACTCAGCCTGTACAAACATGACGCAGTCAATATTTCTTGTCATCGTCTCCGCAAACTATTTCCATCAGTCGGAGACTCTTGGCAACCCGTCCTTCTGAGGGCGTCCAACTTGTAACTATCAGATGTCGCCCCTCTTCCCTTGGGAGTTAAGTGCCTGCTTTATTCTACGCTTGGTTTGTGAGAAGAAATAAGATACAGCGTTTCAAGGGAAGTATATACAGTCGAAAAAACGGCATTAATAATGATTTGGCGGGATTGAATTCCTGCAGTAGGCGTAACTGCATTTATTGGAAAGAGGATTGTGTTTGCTTGGAAGTAAAGCATGGAAGCTGACACAATCGAGATGTGTTGCCCTTCTTGGGGCAAGTCTGCCGGGCGAGTAATTATTCGGGATTAATATTTAGAAGGAATGTTTCTAATGGGGAGTGGAAACAAGATCCTTTCAATCAATCATGTTTTCCACTTTCAACTGTAGGGTAGCTAGCTGGCCAGCTGAGTTGGAAATCAAATAAAATTCCATTTGGGTAATCGTAACTTACCTCTCTGTAATGGCAATCTCTTGGAACTGCCCATATTTTCTACTTGTACGAAAATGTATTTATCCAAAGGAGAACATGCTTTGATAAACTGGCCATACTGGTTTCCCAATAGCAATTCCATGGGCAAATAATCTTAATTCAATTAAGTGAACTACAAGCTTAAGTAAACAGACATATTTATTTTGAAGAGTTAGAGAATTATCTAACTCTAGATTTCCCTGATAAGAAATTTGCTTTTCTTTTTTATGACAAAGATGACAAAGAAAAATAAGTATCTTTTTTATTTTTACTTATTGCTGAGATGCAAAATGCATCCATTCTTCCTCTCATCTTTTTCTAGCATTCTTAATGTGTTTTGATTAGTTTTATTTATGAATTAATTGGGTCAAATCCACTGAAATCACAACATTTACAAATATTCAAAGAGGCAAAGTGGAACAAATAATGTTACATATTCAACCAGGAGATAAATAAACCTCCATACAAACAGAATTGAGACAATTACAAGAGTTGAGACTAGTGTGAGATAGTATAAAGTGAAAATGTCGCTGTGAATGAGATTGGCCTATTGCCTATAATAACCAGCAGCAGACAGATGAATCCAGTCTAAGACATCAATAAACAGTTCCAAGACAAATACGCAGAACAAATATACAAATCAAAGAATGCATTCTTGAAAGTTAGAAGCACAGAAGCAATGGGTTCAAACATCAATGTACTTAATCAAAACCCTTTCTCTGTAAGAATCACTGCAAACATAGCGGTGTCAATATTTTGGAAGCAACAAATATTCTACCAAACACCGGAGAATGTGAAAATACTTCAGTTATTTTGGTGTTTGTTTATAATTCTTCCCTGTTTAGATGAGCATGGTCCAGTCCCCTTCAAATGCAACTGATTGCATTCATTGTCCATCGAGCCAAATATCCAACCACTTCTTCCGCCCCTATATATCTCCCTTCAGGTGTATTCAGTATTACCACTTGCTCTTTGAAGGGATTAAAGAGATCTTTGGCACAGAGCAGAAGAGTGAAAAATAAAGCAATCCAACCATCCACCCCTAAGCTTCTAATTCTAAAAGAAGAGAAAAAGTAGATTGAAAACAAACTTTATTTTGGGATTCAGTGTTCTGTATTTTTTTTAATGAAAAAGGCAAGAAAATTTTCTTTTCTCCATTTGTACTTTTTAAGTGTTTACTTCCTCAGATTGTTGTTTTTGTTTCAGTTTTCTGGTTATGTATATACAAGCAAAGGGCTATTACAGCTAGTAGCATCCCCTCCCCTTTCCCCAAAAAGGGCAAAAGAAAGAGCTCAGATTGATTGCTTGAACGAATTTACTCTGACTTCTGTGGGATAATCTACAGACAATTATGATGGGTCAAAACAACAGTGGATATGACATGTTTCCAATCACCACTTTTCTGCTTCAAGACCTTTCTTGAACTTGGCACTGACCTTTGACCTAAAGGGCTAATATATCATGGTCTGCTGATTGGTCAGTGGCCTAGGTCATAAGAACATGATCATCAAAGAGACAGACCAAAATAGAAGAAATTCTTAGGCCATCTGTCATATCTCACTCATTAGATTTCGGAATGGCCTGGAGTTGAATTTTTCACGAAACGATCATCGAATGGGGTAGACTTCAGCATTTTTACGGGCAGCTCATGGGACACCATTAAAAGTTTGTTAATGAAAGATATGATTGACTTTTTTCTTTCAGATCTAGCTTCCCTAGAGATTATGCATTCCATTTCTTCTTCAAAACAATTTTAAGGGTGGGGGCTACAATGAGAAATAGCTTAACTTTGGGCCATCTTCATGTTAAGGTTGATTCACCAAAAAAATGAAGAAAAACCCTTGAGAATTGCCACAGTTCAAAACTATTATCTTAAAATGGAATGGACAGGAGTAACTGAAGGCCTAAAGGAAAATAGTCCCTGTCATAGAACATTATTTTTCCACTGCTGCCACTGTCAGTCATCTCTGGAATAGAGCCACAAAAGTCCGAAGATCATTTCTTTTCAGCCTCCTTAAAGAGAAGACAATAGCTTTGAAGGATCTTTACCCATGACCTTAAAACTATGAGTACTTGGAGCCTTGGCTCTAAAAGGGTAGGTTAATCTTGACTGCAGGGTAATTTCTCCCCTCTTCTGGTAACACACTGTCATGATTGTGGATATAACCAGTGTTTGCATGGGCGGTGTAGATGAAGGACGGACCGTAAAGAGCTATTGTATTTCCAAATCTTTATTCTTTAAAAGTCCAATGATATCGCATACCAATTGTCCAACGATGCCAACAATTATTTTTTAATCAGATATCTAAACTAGACTGTCCAATCAAATATTAATAATCAAACGATATACCAGAATCTTTAACATCCTTATTTGATTCCTTAGATATTGTGTCAAATCATGGTATCAAAATAAATGTCAAACACATACTTTCACAGCCACAAAATAATAGCTGAACCAGGTTGACAACTGGATTTTTTTACATCCAGTTTGTAAAGCCATGGACCTGTAGTAGGTTCATTGTAAAGCTAACAAGCTAACCCATTTATACTGAACGATTCAACACCCGAAACACCATGAACGTTGAGGACACTTTCCGATTCTGTACTCCGCCAGCCCTGGAGTGGAGATCATCTCATTTGTCAGGTTTCCTTCAGCTATGTCAAGTGTTTGGATTAACCCTGTCTTCCTCCATTGTTGAGCGATAGCAGTTTGTCTCCAGCATGTCTGAGACTGTTTAGTTGCAGCGTGTAGTCGATCCCTGATCAATTAGCACCTTCGGGCCAATTATACTGTGTACAGAGTTCACGCCACACAAAGTTCATGCTACTTTAATTTTACAAAATAAACACGAGAGCCGACAACATTGAAACACTACCAGTTTACACTTTACAGCCAGGACGATTTCAGAGATGTCCTTGGGACCCCTTTCCATCTTCCTCAGTTAAGTGTTAATCCTCTATCTGACTGTAAGGACCTGAACCACCTCTTTTAGTAGAGGTGGTTCAGGGAGAAACTCCTGTCCAAAAGCTAAAATTTCAAAAACGAAAACACGAAGGAACAAATGAAAAGTGTATTTCAATTCAATTAAATTGGAATCATTATTTCTTTACATCTCCAATGAAGAATATGAGTCGATGCTTGACAGAGCATTTTAACAGCAAGATGGTGTCCCCTCCTCCTCTAACTCCCCTCCTCCTTGCCCTCTATTCTCTTCCCCTACATTTCTCAATATTCAATCATCTTACACCCCCCCCCCATATAAGCTTTTAGGGTCACTCTTGTTTTCATACAATTCAAATGCACCTATATTTACCAGACTTATTTATAAGACTGTATGTCCTTAACCTCCACTGTTTTGAACTGTCATACACAAAGCCTCTCTCTCTAAGTCTCTTTGATTAGTGTTGACAGTTATGATTTCACAAATATTCAAACTTCTTAATAAGTCTAATACCCCTTTCATAAACCCAATAAAACCCAATCATGCGGCTAATAGCAGCATAATTTGGTCGTAAAATCAGAGGAGGACAAGAGTTATCCGCATTATTCTGATGCTGCTATTATCCGCATAATAGCGGCATCGGGACAAGATTTTGAGTTTATGAACGTATTTCCAAATAATGCGGATAATTGCCATGGTGCGGTCACAAGGTCACCCTTTTCCAACACAACCGCATCGGAGGGGGCGTGTCCAGTTGTCATGACGATTATCCGCCTTTTTCAGGACGGGCGCTCGTAAAAATAATGCGGATAATTTTCGGAGTTTGTGAACGCAATTTTTATTGAATTATCCGCATTACTCTTAGGCGGCTAATTGGAGGATAGGTTTTATTGGGTTTATGAAAGGGGTATAAATTAAACTCCCGCTGGCATCTCAAGTCTTTCATCATAGTCTATTGAGCCACAACTGCAACCTTCATAAAGTACCTACACCTGAGTAAGCAGTTTGATCCTGAGACCCGGTATCATGACGGTTTGTGCTGATTTGGAAATATGAAAGAACAACTCTCATTGGTTCCTGATCAGTGTTTTGAACAAAGTGCGCATGTAACAATGATCTTGATTGGTCATTGGAATTTAAAGATTGATTGTGAACCTGCCAAGGAGCCTCGAGTCACTTTTCATAACCAGAATCATTTCAAGATTCAGTGTAACAAACAATGTTCAAGGACTATGTTAAGAAGAGAAAAAAAGGTTCAGAAAACTTATATTCATCTTGCCTAATTTTAGGAACATTTTGATGGACTTTAATGAAACCTTCAATATGTTTCTGTAATTTTTCGATTTTTATCAGGTTGATTTCAAGGTGAAATCCCTAATAAAATGAGGCAGAATATCAACATATCAAAACAAAAAGCATCTCATTTTTCCAAAATAATTTCATAATCTTATTTTTGCTGATTCATAAATTTAAAAGGTCTTTTACACTCCTGACTGATTTAGATCTTTTAATAACTAAAGACATCTTGTGGGAGTTGACTTTTCTTTGCTAACTGTAGAGTCAATATTTAAAATCCATTAGGCGGCAAACCTAACAAACTAGAAATGTCACATAATCTATACCTCACATATTGCTACTTTCTTTTTATCATTTTTCCTAATAACACCTAACTACTACAAGGACGTGTAAAGTTCACGCTAATTCAGGAAAATTCTGATCGATACCGGGAGAGAAAGGAGCTGATCGAGCGTGCTCATCACCTCCCCACAAAGAATGGCGACAAGACCAACAATAACCTGACAAAGACTGCCACATTTCCATAATTGCATCTTTTGGCCGATTTCATACTCTTCACGCACCGTTTAACATCCAAAAGATTGCATCCAATCGGTGGGGAGCGTCGCTAGGAAATGGCAGAGGAAATCGTTGGCCGCGCGCAAGGAGACAAGGTCATTTGCCTTATGGTCTAATAAGCATGTAATTACGTGAATTAATAACCAAATAATTATTGAAAGACCTTTACAGTAGTTCAAAGACATCTCCTGGATTTGCTACCATTTCAAGGACTTGGGTTTGGGTAATGAGGAAGGGCGAGGGGTGATTTTCAACACCTCATTCTCATCTACCCACAGTCGAGCTTTGAACGCCCCGCAGCCTCTCCACACCGTGCGAAAGCATAGTCTCGGACTCCAGGGTGCTTACCTCAATATATATTTAAGTTTCTGCCTTGATAAGTTTTCATGACACATTATGACAGATGGATATTCCCTAGGTCCTCCGATGCACCCCTCCCCTTTTGAATTTCAACTCTACTTTTTAATTGCATCTATAAATAATGGATATGAAACCTAAATTCTTGAAGAAATTACCATCCTTCCTTTATCCTGACTACAACAAACATCAAACTGTTGGATATCAACATCCATCTTAAGAAACTTCTTTGGATGCTAGCCCAGAGCTAAATAGTGTCAACCCAAAACCAATCTTTGGATTTCATGTGGAAAGTAGCTGTAATTTACAGTATTAGAAGGCAAGCACTATACAGGCAAGAATATCATTGTTAATACAAGTATTTCTCATCAATGTCATAAATATTTTCACTCATGCAAATTTATATCAATAGATCATATAAAATGACCTTCTTTGAAATAATCACATTTTAGTTGGAAAATCACTAATAATTCTATTATGGGGCAAAAAAGAACTGCATAGACAAAGCGGCGAACAAAGACTTGAAAAGCAAAGCTTGTACTGCCGACAATGAAAATAAAATGATAAGGTGTACAATGTTGAGACATAAATTCAAAGATGGAAAACTGTAAAACACCAGGGCCCCGTTGTACAAAGAGTTATGATTGATCCGATCAATCGTAACTCTATGGAAATCCATCAGTGTCATAATTTTTTCTACAGGAAATTTGCAAAATGTCCTTTGTAATCAAAGGAGAACACCCCAAATTGTCAAGAAATCAATGAATTTATGGATATGCATTCATATCTAGAATTTTTTTTGAACAAACATGCATTTCGTATGTTGACTTTGCTGGCTTGCCATAGTTACGATTGATCGGATCAATCGTAACTCTTTGTACAACGGGGCCCAGATCTAAAACAATATACATTACAACCATACTTCCCTGTGAATGATTACAATTAATGCAATTCATGCTTAAAGGTAAATTCCAGTTCTGGTAACGATCTCAAAATGACTTTTTACAGAATCTAATATAATGACCACCCGAGTGTCTGTTTGCATGAATAAAAAATATGTGCCAAAGGATTCTGGAAGAAATTGTGTAGTTGCTGAGAAATAAGCAAAATAAGCGCGGATTCGGTCACTTCCGTCAGGTCTTTATTCCAACAATAATAATACACTGTCCCACATGTGCCTATCTGTGTTGGCGATCTTCAGTGTGATCGTATTTCAGCTTAGACTTTATGATTTCACAAAGTTCAATTTATGTAACTGTACCAGATCTAGATCCACGATGATATAGTCATACTTAACCTTGCTTTTACAGACTTTCTCACGAAATTAGTGCTTTACTGCAACTACTTTCATTTAGCTTTAATCTATAGCAGCCAGTTGGTCCACTAATATTTCTTCTTTTTCTCTTCACCAAAATCTTAAAAACTCTCAAATGATGAATGTAATCAAATCGACTCATTGCATGGCAAGATCACACAGAGTAGAATATACATTGATCAATGGAATATACATTGATGATTGATCGTATAACTCTTATGCCCTTGATTAAATGGTATTTAATGATCATTTAGAGAGCAATCAATCGGAATGTCATTGTACTGTTTCTTTCTCACCACATGAAAGACATCCTTGAACTGGAGAAAGAAGAAAAATCAATTATGGGAATGATGTGAAATTGCAGCTGTTCCAAAGTGGACGGACAAGAGTAAAATACTTTTTTAAAGGAAAATAAACATGATTTCACTTGATTTGGCTGAGAAACACAAGAGAAAGGGCTGTAGCAAAATGAGCAAATATTGCCCCCCCCCCCCCTTTGCGTGGCTTGCAGAGGGCTTTGAAATACTCAAATAGATTTCAATTGTAGGTTTTCAAGCAATCAAACAAATGTTGGGAGTGGATTCGTAGACAAAGTCGGGATGTTTTCAAGAGCATGTTAAACGTTGCCACGGAGACCGAGTGTTCCGTTTAAATTGGTTTCGATTATGGGAGGACACGGTAAATACGAGAGGGGAAATATTGAATAATTCTGATCGATGAGGAAAATAGAACAACACAAACACAAGAACAAATCAAGCAAACGAGAGTGCTTCGTCATTTTTAACAGTGCATGAGGTCAGTTTTATTTGATAACAAATAGTAAGAGGATCTGTCTAGTCCCTCTTCAAGGGAAAGAGCATTGTATTCCAATGTGATTTTGAGTAAGTCCCAACATCATGATCATTAACCAATGTTGTGGAAAATCAGAATTAATTTCTGGATATCAGCATATTTCAAACATTGCATTATCTTGACGTAAATGGACCAATACCCATTGTAAAGGAAGTAAGCGATCATGACAATGATTAATGATAATGGATATTGCCTGGTACAAATCATAACAAATGAGGGGAAATATTATTACAATATCGTAGCAATGGATAATCACTTTGAATGTAATCAGCATGATATCAGCTAGCCCATATCATTTTATTAAGGAGGCTGCAATTATAGGTTCTTTATGCTGTATCACCATCCTCCTACCATCTATCTACATGTAGATGTATGGCAGCTATTTCACATGATTACATTTAAATATCACCACCTCATCTTCTTTTATGATGAATTTTACTCCAAAGGGGCTATCTGTGTAAGATCTCTGCTGCAATTGGCGCACTGGACAGAAGCTTTTCGAAGCTCCATTAAAAACAATAACTAGATCCCTTTCTCTATCTATCACTCACTCTCTCTTCCCCTTTCCTTTGTCATCAAAATATCACTAACATATTCTGTAGATCACTGGTGTAATCATCCAAGCCTATAGTGATAAGCTAGTCATATAAATCCTAAAGATTTCTTATTTTCAGATCTAAAATAATTTGTCAAAAATCTTTAAATTCATAAACTACAGATTTTGATTCACTTCATATCAATTAAATCCACAGTTTATCTAAATGCATCAGCCATTTGCCAAAGATTTTGAGTTATACTAACCATTTTCCCACTCAGGTCAAGGCAAGCCATGTCTCTCTGTATATATTGTTTATTGTCCAACTTAGTGGAAATTCATCTTGTTTACATGCAAACATACAAATTACAACACAAGGAAATATACATAATCAAGGAGAGACAAATACAAAATATTGGCGTGCACACAATACATATTCATTCTCATACATAAGTCGATTAAAAGAGTATAATGAGATTACTGTTAAAATAAGAACAAAAAGTAGGCATAATCAGTATAATTATCATTATCATCATTTTAGAACTGTTAAATGAGTAAAAGTATCAGGTCATCTTATTTTATTTATTTATTGTATAAGAAAAGTCTGATGATAAAAAACATTTTGAGAAACTCGATGTGATACAAGTCCAACAAAAGATAGTTTTCAGGCAGCCAATAAAGGGATAGAGCCCCAATAATTCAATTCTCATAATGATAAATCACATAAACCCACAAATCAATTTCAGAAGCCATATTATTACTTTGAAATAATATACAAAAGTGTATCACTAGTATTTTGTTCTAAATAGCTTACATACATGTACCTGGAGGGAAATCAAATACAGTTCATGATATGAACACATTAGATTAAATTTCAGACTGGATATTCAATATTTTGACACAATTCAGGCCCATGTCCTTCCATAAACAGGTAGTCAGAATTCCCCTTATGTGTTTATTTTCATTTCGGGATATGTATTTTCATTAGCCCAAAGCATTGGTAACAGGTTTGTATCGACAGCTGACTAACAAAATTTTACGAACCATGCTCCGTTGAGAATATATCAATTGAAACAACCTCCATACTCCTTGGTGTGTTTAGATTGTTCATGGTCAGGATAATTAATTTTCAAGATATTTTTTTCTTTAGTACCGTAATCAATAAATTTCTTTAATGAAAAAAAAAAAGATTGCTAACATTTTCTTTTCATTTTTCACAGACATTTTCCTCATTTGTAATTTACCCGTTCTTGTACTTCTCTTAGTTCTCATTACTTTTCTGTTTTGTTCTCTTCTAAGCACCTTGAGCATTCAAGCAAAATGGAAAAGACACTATATAAATCATTTTTATTATTATTTTCATTAAGGTAATACATATGCAGTATATTCTATGTACGATTAAGATGCATGATATAGGAATTTCAACTTCCTTCTCAGTTGTTATCCTGGTTAAATTCATGGGTGCAGGGGGGAGTTCTAAAAGTTCTTACATACTTTTTACCATCTTATATATATATCATTCTATTATTCTATTATTTGCACTTTTTTGTTCAATGTTTGGAATGAAACTGATCATGATCAATCATGCACTGATTCATTGCCTTAGGTAAACAAACATCAATCAATAAGTTCATTGTAAACTTGCATAATGATCATTCCCAACTGACAGGTCATAATTTTTCTTTCAAATTTAAAATATTTCAAATTCAATATTATTTATATTTTTATATATATATTTTTTTTTTCAATATTTCAAATTTAAAGTAGGTGAATGGGGTAGTTGGGTGCCCTACTGTTTTATTCATATTCTAGTGTGTGTTGCATGAGAACACTGTGTCATTTCTCACTAAGTTAAAAATTAATCTTTAGATTAATGAAATTATACCTTTGAAATATGATAATAAATTGTAGGATGAAATCCATGAATAGACCCTAAATGATTGGTCTCTGACGATAATCAATCTATATTTACTTTTAATTCATGCAATTTAGAGTGTCTATTACCTTAAGAGTTTGACTTACAGTGTAGTCACAAGCATAAATCATAAGATAACAAAGGCCGACTATTCTTTTTTAAATCTGAAAACAATTTCTGGCATTTGGAGTTGCATGATATCTTCTGTTAAAGGTCAAGTCCATCCCAGAAAAATGTTGATTTGAATATTTAGAGAAAATCAAACAAGCATAACATAAATATTTCATAAAAAATGGATGTAAAATAAGAAAGTTATGGCATTTTTAAGTTTCGCTTATTTTTCACAAAACAGTGTTATGCACAACTCGGTGACATACAAATGAGTCAGTCGATGATGTCCATCGCTCACTATTTCTTTCTGTTTTCTATATATTGTTTGAATTATACAATATTTCAATATTTACAGATTTGACACTAAGGACCAACTTGAATGAACCATATAGTAAAACAATGCTAGTTCCATATGTTCAGGGAGGAATAAATCGTTGTTTCACTTGACAATTAGGAGAAAACTAGAATAATTCATATTTCATATAATAAAATACAAAAGAAAAAGTGAGTGGATGACGTCATCATTTGCATACCGACCAGGATGTGCATATAACTGTTTTGTGAAATTAAGTGAAACTTTAAAATGTCATAACTTTCTTATTTTACATCAGATTTTGATGAAATTTTCAGTGTTACTGTTGTGCATGTTGGATTTTTCTCTTTTTATTCAAATCAACTTTTTGTTGGGGTGGACTTGCCATTCAAGAAGGACACCCACCTCCAAGGGCTGAAATTGTGAATGTTAGCACCTGGGATGAGTATAAGGATGATCCATTAACAAATTAAACCCTAACACTTATATTTCATTTTTCCCATCTCTTTTTTTCACCAAATCCCTTAAGAAAATTGATGGAGATTGCCCTTCGACCAGGGTAGGACACACTGTCCCTCATGGCGAAGAATAAACATGCAGGAAATTGTCGGAAACAGAGGAAATAGTGTGAATAACCATAGGTGGCTGTCAAATGACGTGGTTATTACCAAAACCCCCTGTCCTGTATTTATAGAGGCTGTATGTACGGTGGGTAAATCGAGAGGGGGGGGGGCGGGGCTGGGGTGAGGTGATCATCAGGACGGAGCAAGATAAAGATGGAGAGACAAGGGAATTTCAAGGAGGTAACAGGAGTTGGGAATGAGAATATCGCGACAGAAATTACAAGTATTTTTGTTAATGCTTTCAAAAATTTAGGATCTTTTTTTCATTTAAATGAGTATTATTAGCTCCAGATGACAAATGATAATAAATTAAAGCCTATCTAGCCCTTCTTACTTTCTTTGTATCATTTTTTTTTATTATTATATTCATTATATAGGCCTTTTTGCTATAAGCATATCCAAACACAAGCTACATGTATTGTTTTTAGAGACTTATGCCTTGTTAAACCTTATTATGTAATACAATTGCTATATCCTTTGATGACAAATTTTATGAATTAATGTTGAAAATGTATATTTTGTGAAAATAGAAGAAAATGAAAATTTTCATTGAATTTTGATTCTAGTATACTGATATCCATTGCACTCCTGACTGACAGAGGGGATAGTAGGCTTATACTATCCTTGTCCTTTCAGCATGATATCAATGTTTTATTCATAACAGGGGGAGCACACCCTCGAAACCCTTTGCCTTTTAACATTGTGTCTCAACTGTATCATACTCCTGTACTCAAAGTGGGATTATTCTGCCCACAAGAAGTGGATCAAATATTCATATCTTCCACTGGACATTTTTTGCCTTAGTACATTCACTTTTAAAAGAGGGTACACAGAGGAGCTACACGTTGGATGCAAGCTGGCGTAATAGTCAAAGGCGTTTTACAGGTTTTCCCAATAGATTTTGATTAGTTGTGATCTGAAGTTAAGTTTTTTGACACCTCAAAGGTATGGTTTATTACACCGTTCCAAATGGATTCCCAGGATGATACATAATGTCACTCTAAAATTGATTGACATTTACAAAAGCGGGGTGTTGTTTTGGATGACAGGAAATTGTTTTGAGGCAACGTGTCAGTTTGTATCATGATTTGCTATTTCATTGCTCTGTGAGGAAAAGTTGATAGAGGCAACCATTTTCTAAATTTCGTCAACAAATCAACAAAGTCGGAAAAGGGTGTTTTCTAATAATATCAAACCCTTGTGGGAGTCATGTGACAATCAAATTTCATTCTTATTGGCAAAAGATAATATCCCAAATAATAACGGTTACATGCACGCACTTGGATTATTACTATTTTTATCATAAATCATATCCAAATGATTATCATGTTTCATTCGACATAGATCATTTGTATCTTGCAATTATGGAACCAAATGTGAATTATGCTGAAGTTAATAGCACTATAAATTTATAATACCAAACATATTCATTTAGGCTCTTCCCTCTAATTACAAATATATTTTGAGAAAGTAGACTAGACATGAGTTTGGGAAATCACTGGTTTTAAGAGGAGGGCCATGTACATGTACTTCATCCTTTGAGTCTGGGGGTTTGACATCAAAACTGTCAATCTAGTCAAGGATACCCGAGACTTAATCTCTACCACATCACTGCACTTGTTGGCTAAACCATTTATCTGATAACATAATCCAATAATTGTTTAGGTAGCATTGAGATCTGGGTGTATGATCCCAATTACACTATTACTTCCTGCTGTATCCTGCAGGCTAGCTGATAACAACTCTGCCCAGTGCAAATTTAGAACCCCGTGGCCCACCCCCCCCCCCCCACTTTTGAGACTACGGCTGCGTTTATCCGACCTCAAGCCAGAATCATGATTTGAATCATGATTGGAATCATGATTCAAATCACAAACATGAATCACAATTACTACAGAATCAGGGTTTAGACGACCTTCGTTCCAACGCTGTTTCTCCTCGGATTCGGACCGATCCAGTGCGCATCACAGTGCGCAGTTTGACCCAGGAAGTATAGGTCAACTTATACGCGCGTTTTCTAAATGTAGCATCGCGAGCCCATATCTTCTTCTGTATCCTTCCTCCGCACATAGCACAAGCAGAGCCCTCAGTTCCTCGTCCGTCCAATTTGATCCTTTATATGAATTGGAAGTTGAGGACATGGTGATGATGAGCAGGAGAATGATAGTACTGGATGACGACGATGATGGTGATGAATGATGATATGAATTCGAATAAAGCTAGCTCTATTATTTCGATAACGTTGGACACTTAATTGGAGGTCGGCGACGTACATGTGATGTGACAACGTGGGGCGCGCGCCTTGGCAAGAACCGGAAATAGCTCGACACAATGACGTCATATAATCATGATTCAAATCACGATATCGTTTATTCGAACATTTTCGTACGTGATTCTGCAGAAACGTCTTTCCAAACGCCCCTTTTTTCGTGTTTCATGTTTGTGATTCTAATCATGATTATATTCAATTTCGACTAAACGCAATCGTGATTCTGCAGAATCGTGATTTGAATCATGATTGGAATCATGATTATAGGGTAAAAAAGTGGCGGATAAACGCACCCAACTTTTATCATCACTGTACATGGTTTCTCATTTTTCATTATTCTCTCGATCTATGAAACCGTTCTCACTACCTTCCTAAAACTAGTTTACTGGAAACTAGTTTAACGTGTAATGAGAACGGTCGAAGCGATCTTGAAAGCGATCTTCCAAACCGGTCCATAAAACCACCTCGCGATGTAGTTTTCAAGATAGCTTTGCCTCGTTAAACTGATTTTAGCATAAGTGAGGACACAAACGTTCTTCGGGAAGCGATCTTCGCACATTTTGAGCGCGCTACTCCACACTAAAGGTGTAGCATGCCTAAGCTGCGGTTTCCAATTTCGCGCGAAGCGTGTCACCCCACTGAGAGCGTTTCCATGGCAACAAGATCGCTTTTCCGTGAAGTGATTTTGAAAACCAATTTCGTGTGATCGAATGGGAATGCTAGCAAGGTGATCTTCCACTGGTTTCCTGAATCGGTTTCCAGTAAACTAGTTTTATAAAGCATAATGAGAACGGCGTCTAGTAATACCTTATCTTTTTGCCTCTCTTTATTCCTACCCCTCCCAACCCCCTTCTCCTCTACCCCACCCCTTCTTCTCTGTATCTCTCGTTTCTCCATCTCTGTCGATTCACCCCCACCACCAATAAAATCATTCAAAGCACAAAAAGGAAGAAATAAATGAGAGAAAATTTGATTCTTACCCCAAACAGTATCCATATAATCGATATTCCCTCAAATCAGAATAATATTTCCCTCTCCAGTAGTCTACATGTAGGCCTACTGGCAAAACAACAAATATGCCTAATCTACAAGTAGGCCTACATAAAAAAGATTAAACGCCCAATTTAGTATTTACAGAATGACAATTGGAATGTGGATGTATTGTACTTAAATGCCAATCATTCTACTCCACTGCATGTAGGTGCGAAATATGGAAGCTTAAATATTTATACGCCTAGAGTCACTGCTTGATTTCGATTCATTTCATACAAATGACTGGTCAAGTCATTCTTACGTTTGAGACTGACAATACAGTCATATATTTTATCGCCAATATTACTGTAGATCACAATAAGCATGGTCTGGTATGGGCAGATGCCCAGGATATATCCAAAGAGATTCCACTTTGGAGAGATCATGTGAAAGCTCAAAATTTACAGTATATGACAATATTTTGGGATGATGTACTAGAAAAATGGGCTGCTATACAATTAGTGGATTTCAAATGCCCCATCTTATGATGATAAAAAATTCAATCAATCAGATGGTTTCCTTATATCGGGTAATGTTCTCCAAAAAAAAAAAAAAAAATTAAATGTTTTGTGGGAGACATTTCATGAATACACATAGTTTTTGAAAGAACTGGTGGCAGTTGTGAACCAAAATACCTGTGAGAGTTACCGGTATAGAGAAATAGTGTGCTGCAGGTACATCATCAATAGCAGAAAATGCAATGATATGTTATAGTAAATGATCATTAAAAAGAAAAGGCAAAGTGGTTTAAAGGGGTTTAAAGGGTTTAAAGGTCCGGGCTGCAAATATTTATATCTAAATAAATAGAGTAAAATTCACAGAGCAAAATGCTGAAAACTTTATTAGAATCTGAGAACAAATAACAAAGTTATTGAATTTCAAAGTTTAGCAATATTTTGTGAAAATAGTTACATGCACATCATCATGAATATTCATTAGGTGAGTTCATGATGTCACATCCACACTTTCCTTTTTCTTATGTTATTACATGAAATCACAATTGTTTCATATTTTATACATGTGTGAATTATGTGTCTCCTTATAATGAAATAGGTTGCAGCAATGAATATCTAATGCACTAAATCAGTTGTCAATCCATTTTATCAGTTCTTGGTAGAAAAAATTGAATAAACCTAATTTCATATAATAAAATACAAAAGAACAAGTGGGTATATAGAACATCATCAATTTGCTCATTAAATATTCATGAAGACCTGCCTTGAACTGTTTCACCAGAATAATGGAAATCTTTAAAATGCCATAACTTTGTTATTCCTTGTCCGAATTTGATCAAATTTTCAGTGTTATGTTTGTCTGATTTTTAAAATCTGTTTATTAAATCATATCATTTTCAGCCCCGAGCATCCCCTTAATACTTGTTTCCTGCAACAGAACACTGTTTACGGCTCAAAAATAATATGTCAAAGGAAATCACATCAAGTTTTCTTTTGAATAGGAAAGGTTATTAAGTGTCAGATGCAATATCCACATCTATATTCATAGTGGTAAGCAGCTATATGCTAATTCATTCACCATCATTTTAATAACCTGATCCAGATAAGATACAAACGCTTTCATGCCTTTAACCTCACACCCCTCTGTATTCAAAATAAATTTTCAATTTACAAATCGGTTGATACCACAACCTAGGGGCGTGTGGCTTGAGGAGGATGTCTATTTTGTAAAAATAAATGGGGTGCATTTACCAACAAAACTGCTCTGGCTTTGCCTGAGGCAGTAGACACTAATTTTCAAGTTTTCAGATGGAAAATATGATTATATTTTTGTGGTCACTAAATTGTTATTTCTTCCTTTCGCGCTCAGGAAGTCTTTGGTGAGCCTTGGAAATTGTGGATTAAACCTCATTATAATAGAAACAAAATAGAGTAGGATGATATTTGGGGATGGAGTATCGATGGAGTGCATTATCAGAGTGCAGGCCTAAAGAAAAAATTGATTACAGGGTGTTTTTAAAAAGATGATCAGTAGTTGGACTTTGGTAAATCTGAGATGCCACGAAAACCTTTCCTCAAAGAGAGAAATAACTTTGAAACAAGAAGATTTTTTCTTCTCTTTTTTTAGCTATAATCTTAGATGTATATTTAAGGCTTGTTCAGAGATTGTGCCAAAGTACTAGAGGATCAATCACTTATGGGGGTGGGGGTGGTCAGTGTCATTTTCAGTAATGTAGGTCTAAAGTGACCATAAAGCCTACATATCAAACTAACTTTAGAAATATATAAAATGAACTAGACATCATAAGTAGAAAAGTAGAATATCAGATGACCTTACAGCTAAGTAGGCCTGTTTCTATATTTTTAAAATAGCTCAAATTAAACATAACCTATTGAGATCGTGTTTCTACCTTTCTTCATGTTGTTATTTCAAAACTCCTTAACTGTGAAAATTAGTGAATTAAATCATAGTTTAAAACTTTTTTTTTTCTCACATGGTTATCTGATAAATATAAATTTTAGACTTTTGCAAGATTCAATAATATAATGCAACAAGCATGGGGTATATGTTCTAACCCATACATAATGCAATATAATCTGGAATTCTGTATTGATTTCAAGGGTTTGATCACTGAAGAGAAGCGAAGGGCTTTTGATGATCCTGTTAGGGTGACCTCCAGACCTCCAATATCTGAACAGGTCATTGAGGATAAGCCTGAAGATGAAAAGGGATTTAAACCACCATGGATCTGCAGCTCTCTAAACAGTTTGGCAACACCAGTGATTCAGGCCATTGTCTCCCTATGCATCAATGAGGACTGCTGACCAACTAATCAATATAATCCCATGTCTATGGGGAGATCTTATGGGAGGTGGGAGAATGGAAGAGAGGTCCTTTGGAAAGGATGATCAAACAATGACCGATTGTTCACGAATCAAAATCTTTGGGTCTGGAGTGTGGTTTAGAGGCTCATCAAATCATGCATGTCCAATCTTGTCAAGGAACTATAGAGTAAGGACCTTGCTAGTTTCTGATTTTCATGATTTACACCTACACTTTCTCTTTCGTTTCGATTTCATGTCGCAAATGATTTAAACTCACTGTATGCACAGGTAGTAACAACTCTTTTTCATTGTTATAATGTTTCAACATTTGGAATGTTCCATAATTCATACTACAGGCCTACTACACGAAAGCTCATAACTCAAAGAAATTAAAGTTGAATTCCCTTTAACAAACCACTGATATACATGTAGAGTCACTTTACCTAATAAAATGTCAACTCAAGAAAAATAAAATGAAATTTTTGCCATTTTCTCTATATTAATTATATTTAAGACCAGTATTTAGGGCAACTCTTTGGGGAAAAGAAGCCTTAAAATATATTTTTTCTCATTTTTATACCACTTTTACCATTATTTTGAACATTTTGTTATTTTTTCCATTCCAAACAGTAGGCCTACTTTGAAAATATGCTTGTTCAAGTTTTACTATTTCTTTCTATTGATTGACTATTGTATTTTAACCAGAAAATTAACCTCACACCTGCCTAAGTATCCAAGAAAAAGTACCCCACTCAAGAACAGCGGGCATATTCAAACTAGAGATCTTCCAAGAAGAAATGGTTATCTTTCAAATGGTCACAGGAGATGCTTTACATGTGATTATATTTGAAAAGACGAAGACTGGTTTCAATTCCTAGGGAGGGAAGGAGCACTCAATGCCCGTCTCTCCATTACAACCAAAATCAATTTTCTTTTTTGCGTTTCGCCAATCCAGGTATGCAGTGAGACTGAGAAAGGCTGAAGAGAAGGGCGAATGAGTATTAATACCCTAATATAACCATTTGGCTAGCCAAATTACATGTTTGAAATTGTTTTGGTCAAAATATTTTGCTCAGGCAAAACTTTGAGCTTGGAAAAGAGATGGTTCAGGCCAGAACTAATTTGACAAAGTACACTATACAAAGATAGGACCACGGCAGGTCATACTGGCACAAAGAAATCTTTTTTTAATTCTCCAGATAATGAAGAGACATTCACAAAACAAATGAATTAATCAAATGTATACAGTGCATAAATTCAATAGGTAATTTGTGAATAAACTAATGCACATATGAATAACTAAAACAAATTACAAAAAAAACTTATGAACAACAAACAAACAATGAATAACTAAAAATAAACAAAATATATACGAATTAACAAATAAAATATAAACGAATAAGTATAATATAAATACAATACCTAAAAACACTATAATAAAGTACTGTAGTGTTTTATCTAAGAAGAAATCACACTTCTTCCTTCACAAGCAAAAATGCAATGAAGGTAGAAACTATCTCATCTCCTTTGGGAGGTTAATGCAACTGAAAGTGGACACATCTCCGTCCCCCTCCACCATCTCAAGAATCCGTCGGATCTGATTTCCAGCGTGCATGCAGATAGAGCACTGATACCATACATTATGAGTCTCTGCATCTCAGATCGATACAATCAATGCCCATTTCCATTTTGACAAGATCGCACCCCGGCTTCCCCCCGCAAAAGCATCCCCTATCTTCGCGACTCTGGGAGGTAGCGTTTCACCGCAAAGCGCGCACAAAGTACACATCAACACCGAACACCTGACCGAAATTTGCGAGGGGGGATGGCGTTCGATTTTCGGTGTCAGTGAACGCTAGTTTCATCCTCGTGCCAATCATACGCATTTTCATATCATTTTTATCGAAGTTGACTCTCAGAGGTAGATTATAATGTTCCTACCAGGTATAATTGAAGCTTGTAAAAGTTGTATAGATCTGATTGTGGGATTACAATTACTCACTCTTGAATTTCCTTCTGAAATTGTGTCACTTATACTGAAATTATCATAAAAGAAAAACAAAACTTACTTCAATATATATCTTTTCCTGAGAAAAGAAAATCTGACTGTGAAAAAAAAGAAGAGATATCTCTGACTTAAAAGTGAATCTTATTGACATTATTTAGAATAGCACCTTGATGATGTTTCTAGTACTATGCATATTTAATTTATATATTTAATATTGTATATCCATGTGCAATTCAAATTCAGTCTTTGTAACTGTGATGCATGATATGATAAATACCATAACATATGCATCCATGAACAATAGTTGCAAATATTTATAAACTTGCATTTGGTTAATCACATTGGACACATGAATGGATGAAAAAAATAAATTGAATAAGAACATTAAAACTTCCCATCACTACTTTCTGTATCGTCATTTTGTTTGTATTTAAAATGATTCTTCTTTGAAAACATTGAATAAAGTTCAATTAATATGCTTAAAGCTTACCCTTTTTTACGCCATGTTGATAAAGCGAGTGCATAATTGCATTGATCACATACCAATACAAAATTTAGTGATTTGTATTGACTTTAAATGAAATACTTCAATTGAAAATTGTAACTAAATGTTTACTAGAAATTTTCAATTGAAAACAGTATTCTGAGATTCCTACAATGATAGCCTTAAATTGGTATTCTACAAACAGTAGTAAGTGCCAATCACTTTAGAATCAGATACAAGATTTATGCAAATGGGTATCGCCACAGCTAAAGATGAGAAACGGAAAGAGTTTCTTTGAATACCAATTAATTGAAGATCAGATAAACTGTTTAGCCATTTATACATGCTCATTTTCGTTTCCATCCGCCCATCATGATCAATTTCGGCACCGGGCGGCAAAACCTTCACCATCTCGGTTTCACCGGCGATAATCCCGCAACCAATGACACCACCGAAAGAGAAACCGGCACCGATCTTTCAAATTACAATGCCAAATTACAGGCGACTATTAAAAGACGGGCTGCGCAGGGTTGCATTTTTTCCTCTCTTTTTTTTCTTGTTGCGATGGCCCATGCTGGATCCCTTTCAGGACGCACCTTTCCATCACCAGGCTAAATAAATGTCCGTAATCCGACCAAGTTTGGGTTTCATGCCTCGGAGCGTGGCAAGGATCAAATGTTGCAATATAAGGGAGTCCCAAATTCTGGCTTGATATACAGTGATATAGGCAAGTATTTGTGGTATGGGGATTAATTCTGTGTTTCAAACGCCTCTTTTGCAGCTGCAGTGCACTTTCGGGTGCCCCCAAAAAGGCAACTATTTTATCTTTTTTAAGAGAGAGTTGAAGGACACCTGATATGGCACAAGAATAATTGAGAAATTCTTTTCCGATATCCATTCTATTCCTTCCATTGTGCCGCTTGGTGTTTATAATAAACTGAGTTTAGTACACGACTGATGAACCAAAGGGCAAGCAGTGGGCAAAGACCTATATTTTCAATCTTCAAAGGAATATCAAGCACCTTTTTTTTTAAATATCAAATTTAATTAGCAACATCTGACAAAACATTCTCAATTTGAAATCAATATTAATAAATAGGAGTCTAATGTCATTTGTGCAAATGGACTCTCATTAAAGGGATTTTTAATTCAATCAGTTTGTTTGTTTATTATTTATGACAATTCATACAACTGAAGTACACATTTTTAAGAGCTCTCTGCTGTCCCATATTGAGAAATATTTCATAACAAATCATAGCAAAATCCCACTCCGAGTGACTTGATAATCATGAAAAGAGACTGATCAATCTTCAATGGAGATTGTACTACTTCTCTTTCTCATTTAAAAAAGACTGGAGACTGCATTGCTTTGATTTGGTAAGCATCGGGTTTTAAAACGTTTATTCAAATACAGAGCCAGGATAATCGGACCACAATTAAATTGCTTGATTTAATCTCTTTTTGTGCATCTGGGTTACACAAGAATAATCTGGCCACACATGTCGAATAAATACATTTCTGCTTCTTTTTTTTCTATGAACATTTTCTGTCATGTGAGCTATAATTTAAAATTTAATGATAGATATTTTTTTAACAAAGACCATATCCAAGTGCTACACACCTATTACAGGTCCTCTTGCAAATGATCCGAGGGCATTTTTAAGACACGTTTACAAATGAAGTGAGGCAGCAGATTGCTAACTTGAAAACATGATCAGAAAAATTTTACACACCATCATTGACTTCCCTAGCAATGAGCAAATCCTCCAAAGTGGAGATTTCCACCAAATCTGCTTAACTTTCAAAAGGAAATCTTTCCATGTATTGGTATCGCCATGGTTTCAGACCATTTCAGCTATATAGATTTCATCCTAGAATGCATCACCAACCCTTCCCCATCCATACTGGCCACTCAAGCAATCAATTTTAAAGTAACCTTTGAAAATAATGTGGCGCTAGGGGGTGGGGAGGGAGCACTTAAGATGCTTGCAAATCTATAGCATGTACCAGCAAAAGGATCTGTTTGGAGCAAGAAAGCTATAAGGATAAACTGAATAAATCTTTGTAAAATTACATCACTGAAGACCTTTCTGTGCAAAACACCAAAAAGGAAATTAGGAGTGCTAACGTTAAAGCCTGATTGGGATCAGGCGCCCATGGCATAAAGTGTTGCGATCAAAAACATCCCAAAATATTGAACGCAATTTTGATTTTCAAATCAGAAGTGTGCACAACGTGCCTGATGCTGCATTCTAAAAAGGATTTAAATCTCGACCAAATGATAAGTTCATGACTATGAAATAGATCAATCAAATCCAGGAATGCTATCATGTTTTTATTGCCATTCATAGCAGATGACTCAGGGTTGTAAATCTGACAACTACTTTCTCAACTTCAAACGTGAAAGACAAACAGAAATGATAACATTGCACTTCACCCACATAAATCCCAGCAAATGCCTTTCAGACTTTCACACAATCAAATTGTTTTCTAATCATTTTCCACCTCATTAAACATCTTACAATAATGTGAACTTTTGAAGTCTATTATGTGAATCACAAACAGCAGAACAGCTACACATTATTCTTAGTGCATGACAAACAATCAACAAAACATGCATTATAGGAAACATCAACTTACAGATTGCTGGAACAGCAAGTAGGTTACCATAGGCTACTTGATTCTTTGAATTTCTTTCCCTTGCAAATGTGAAATAGAGGACCACTAGGAACCTGAATGTTTCTCCTAATATGAACTCCAACTAAATGATCAAGTAACTCTCATTTCTTTTCAAATAAGCCAGGAGGTCTACCCTATGTGGTAAAAGGTAATAAAATGAAATGATTCATGGCAAAGAATAAAGATTGTCTTTTCATTTCAGTGAACTAGATCATCCAATATATGTTATGATTGGTTTGATTCAAGAATGTTTCTCTCAGACAGCAAAATCTTCAGCAAATGTCTCCTCAAATCAGATCGAGATCGGATTCAAGAAAAAACCCAAAATAACATATCAAACTGCAATTTCGGGCAATTTGTCAAAACATGTTTGTGCGAATTATACCAATGACTGTATAAATACCAGGAAGGGTTAAAAAACTTCTCTTCCCCTCTACATACCCTCATATTTCTCTAATCCAATTGAGGGATATTTTTGCCACTTTTAGAGATTTGGGAAGCCGGCAAACACCGTCCCCTTCAAAAGGATGAATTAAAGCGAGGAGAATTGAATGAAACGTCACATGCTGTGTGACAAATATGCCACTGGTATTTGCTAATTTGATCAGGCATAACTGGTTTCGTGACTTCTGTTCATGTCGGCCTCTGCCTGCACAACTCAAAGGCCCGGGCACCTAGTCACCTAGTCTCGGTGCATGCCTCGTCAAAAGGAAACTGACGTTGTCAAAAGTCATTCACACAAGCCCACAAAAATGCGCACTATCTCGCTCTAGCAGAGCAAGACACAAATATTGGGCATAGAAATACAATGTGTGGGGGCTCATGATCACGGATATGTAGCAAAATAATGGGTAAACTGAAGTTGAAAATTGAATCGGGTTGGTGAACTGGGTATTTCTTTCCCACGTGGACTCACAAAGTATGGAATTCGACTCTGATGATACATAATTTATGCACGCTTGTTAAACAGAAGTCATTGAGACTAGACTTGAATAACACGGAGGACACAATGGGACAAAAAAGGAGGAATTTTTCAGGCTGAATGCTGATCTTATCTGTCGTATATCTATTTAGAATCGTTCAGAATAGGACAAATGTATCAGATATTACCATCGAAACCGCAATACAAAAAAATGTATCTAAAATATGGTAAACAGAAATGGCTACAGATTTACGTATTTACTATGAACAATATGCATCTGGCAAAGCAATCTGTGGGCTTACTAATTTGTAAAAATGTTTTTAAAAAGGAGTTATTGAACTTAATCCATGCCTTGACAGATGTTATCTATAGTAAGGTCTACAAAAGCATAGAAAAGCACGCAGAATCACAGATATGCTCTTATGAAATTTTAAACTACAATAACAGAGAATATACGCAAATATGCAAACTTTGTTCTTTCTCTGCCATTCCCTACAGTCTTGCAGAGCAGACCGACTATATACTTGTAATCTGGGAATATTTTACTGGAGGGCCGAACATATTGAGCAACATGATTTCTCAATACATCAAATGCTCTATATAGAGCCTATTGGCCAGTGAAACTGAATGTACATGAAAACAAAACAAACATATTATTTGGCGCTCATCAAATTAGCAATGATATTCAGATTACCAAATATCAATGATCAAGAGTAGGCCTATAAATTTTGGGGAATTGAATAACCAATTACTTGTAAAATGAAGTTAATTTTATCATATAAAAGTTATTATTTTATAGCATTAAGCTAAAACAAGTCAATATTCCAACCCCTCCGTAAGCCCCCCCCCCCCTCAAAAAATACAATAGAATAGAATACATCTATATTGAAATCCTAAAATGTTTCCATGTCCACTCAGTGATATTCCAACAACTGTTTTTTATAAAATTGAGCTGTTTAATAGTCTTCCCCTGGTGCTTATCTGTCGTCACAAGTCTCACTGCTCAAGAATGTCAAAGTAATAACTGGATCATAAATCTAGAAATAATGCTAGTAATATAATTCCTCCTTCAGCCCTTATCATATTGTGGACAGCCATAGCAATGGATTGTTATCAGCAGTAGATGAACTTTTACTAGGAAACGCAATAAAAAGGCCTAGAATGGTGGTGTCACAGTGTAATCACAGTGTGTACATACAGTGTACTATGTGAAAATACCGTTCACACTGTGAACATACTCAATTTCAACAGTGTGAAGATATTTTCACACTGTGGACACCTCGACAGAGTGATGTTCACATCGTGTTCACATAGTCGACTTTACGTGAACATGTGATTCGCACTGTTGAAATGCTCAAATTTAACAGTGTGAAGGTGATTTCACATTGTGCTCCAAACTGTGGCAGTGTGAAGATATTTTCACACTGTGGACTCCTCAACAGTGTGACTGTTCACAGCGTGTTCACATAGTCAACTATGGGAATGCGTGATTCACACTGTTGAAATGCTTAAAGTTAACAGAGTGAAGGTGATTTCACATTGTGTTCCACACTGTGAACACACTGTGGCACACATCCTGGGACACTGTGTCCTTTCCATTACTAGGGGAAAATTGCCTTCTTGGAATAAGATTTATCAACACAACAGCAGATATCTCTGTAAATTATTAAAATTTCCTCTGAAGTGTTCTCCCAAATATGAAGTATTGATTCATGACTTTACAAAATTATGCATTTTGATATGATTGAGAATCGTACGTTTTGCTTATAGTTGTCTTTTGGAGATGCTACAACTATCAAGCATTGAAGATTGAGTTTTCCATCCAACACATGAAGAGGTTTATTGCATTATTTGCTCCCATTTTCTCAAGAGTCTATTCAACTCATTGAAGCTACAGATCATAAAAAACTCTTTTGCCTATTATTTACAGCTCATGCATGCTTGCACCATGCAGGACTATCTTTACGCAAGAGGTCCTGAAACATCGGTTTTCCCCTCTTTTCAAATCACTTCAAATTGTACAGCACGCCCCATTGACTCAACCAATGATCATCCGTGCAAGGCAGAGCTAATGAAAGGATAAGTTTTTTTCAGACCAAGGGTGGCCCTTTCATTTCTTCAGGGCTTTATACATCTTCTTGAAAGAATCTTTACAGAATTCTGGAGAGGTGCTAAGCCACTCCACCCATGCCTTTCACTTCCTTCAAAGTTAGACAGTTGTATTCTTTAGTGAACTTTTATTTAACAGCCCTCTGACTCTGCAGGATGGTGAACTCATCAAACTCAGTCGTATCTTCGATTTTAAATAGAAGACCTCTCTAGGCTTCGCTCGTGAAATTCCAACATACTAATGTGAAATTTCATCTAACAATATCCTTTTCTCTTGACATTTGAACAAATTGCACAGTTTGAAAGAAAAGACTTTCAACAAGATTTGCAGAGACTATCATTTCTATATCTTCTTGGGATGCTCCCCAGGGAGTGGAGAAAGTGCACACATTGTGTGCGGGCATGCCAGGATCTGATAACTAGGGTAATAATATATCTGTAAGACTGTTATTCCGATGTATCAAGCACTACGCCTTTATCAATGCGGAATATGATTGTAACTATGAGATCAATAATCAGGCATTAAACTGATGGTATATCTGCAAACACAGAAAGTAATTGAAGCCAAAATATATTTACAATCTACAAAAAACCCACCCGATTACTCTGTTTTTCTCCTAGATGCAACGTTAATGCTTCAGTCATTCGTAGATCAATCTATAATGCTTTGGGTTTCGGAATATTCTTTCTCATTACAATCTTGTTTACCAGCAGCATTCCTTGTTCTGTCACCTCATCATCAAGCTTTGGACAGTGCATCCCATGTAAATAACCCATTTCAAACAGAAACCCTCTAAGTGTACAACATTATTAAATCTGGTATGTGGACCCTCACACACACTTCATAGAAAGATTTGTTGGTGGTTATGATGGTACTACATGTATGACCATACGAACTGGTAAATACCAATTAAGCCAACATCAATGGTCAAATTAACAGGACAGCAAGATTTTTCTGTTGATGAACTGAAAAACCTTATTTCAAATCTTCATCAAATTCAAATCTTTGATGGCAATTAGAATTTTCAGGTGGCCAACCAAATCCTGGTTGGGGATGATTGACAAAATAATGACAGACCTTAAAATCTGACAATTCACATTACCGCAACAAAATTCAATGATTAGGCATTGATAACCAATGCCAGGATACTTCAGTAGGAATCATCATTTGACAAGTCAAAAGTACCATAAAGAATATAAAGTAACCATAAAAGTTAGTCTGAAGGTTTTCAAAGTTGCAATCAATCTAATTTGACAATTGCGTCAACCAATTTCTCTCTCTTTTATTGGTAATGGACAATTTATCACTGATACCGAATCATACCAATGTTGCAATGGACATCTATTTAACAGCGGCATGCATGTCGCAGACAGGCAGTGATATCATTGCTTTTGTAGTTTGTATAGACAAAATGACAAAAGAATGTTTTCTAGCCTCGTTTCTTACAAAGAGAATGAAATAACACATCAAAGAATAACAACATCATGAAGAGAAAGGAGAATGATAAATAACTGGGACAAATGTAACGACTAAAACCAGAATGAGAGGGCAAAGACCTGGCAAGTTAAGAAAGAGCAAAAAACTTTACGTTCACAAAAGGATTGGGTAAAACAAGAAGCAACATTCTATACTTTATAGACAACAAGTGAATATTTCTTGTTACAACAAATAACCTTCAAAATAAATTGAATTTTGAAGCCAAAATGAATGGCATCAATGTGACCATGTGAGAATTTGTTTGATTTCTTTCATTTTATTTCATTTTGATGGGAGGAACAGACATGAAGTCTACCAAATACTACTTCATCCCCCCCAAAAATGATTTCTTGGTGTAAATCGGCATGAACAGCAAAGAACCTGTACCGCCGTTATCGGCAGACAAATTCAATTTGAAACCGGATACGGCATTAAGATTGAAACTATACGCCTGCTGGATCCGCTTTGTGGCAGAAGTAAAATGATGACAGCGTATGCTTGATGAAAAGTAAACCGCCTAAATGGAATTGAATTCAGTTGTCAAAAGCGGCACGATTATTGCCTAATCTCCGATAGAATGTCATGACTCGGACTTCCATCAATTTTGATGAAAGTACCTGATTTTTCCATCATTTTCACCAGGTCCAGAGGTGAAATTGATCAATATGCCTTGACAATTTTGAAAACCTTAATGACTTTTACCCTACTTTGGCTAGCAGTGGTGATAAAACGTTCCATTGAAGAGCAAATATGAAAGAAAAACCCAAGGGTCTACACTTAATAGTAAACTAAAAGAATCATACTTTTAAAAAAATCCTTTTCAGTTGGGGGCTACCTCCGATTACCCACCAGATTTTCGATCACATTATGCCGAAAGCCTCTGAAATTATTCTTTCCTGTGCCAAGATGTAATTTTGATACATGTATGTTTGATATATGATAAATAAGCAGTGTTGTTGATTTAACACCAAAATGTCCATGCAAAATAAATGATATATAGGCCTATTTGGAATAACATTGATCAGGAGGGACATTTAATTTCTTTAATCAATGATCTCAACTGTGTGCCTTTACCCAGGAGAATAGAACTTTCCCCACCTTAATTTGTTTCAAAGAGCCTCACCAAATTTCTCCGTTAATATATTTCTTCTCAGTTTTTTTTTTTCAATTGAAACAGGTTTAATTCTAACTCCTTCTTCATTAGCAGTGGGGCTTTGTTTCAGCTGAAAATCATTAAATTTCTTTACTCCACTTGCCGAACTGACTTTGTTCTGGCATTGAACTATATTTAATCTAGATAGCACAAGCACTACAATAAAAATCAAATTGTATGAACTAATTACATCTAGACATAACATAATAACAATCATTTGTGCTTTGGAGACTACTACTGCTCATAGGTGATTGACAATCTAAAATAACTTCTAGTTGAAAGGACTTTGTAGTTTGTACATCTTCATTTTTTTACTAACATGACATAAAAACCCTTCCGTCAGCTATCACAGTATAGTTCCAAAGAGGATGTGTGTGGTCTTATAGGGTCAAGCCAGATGGGTAAGATACTGTCAACAGAATTTTCAACTTTGAGAAGTTTGGATAGTGTAAATCCACCTATTCAAAACCATCTCCTCAAGAAAATCACAATTAGATGGCTCCTGTGTTTGCTTTCTTGTGGGATAGAGCCCCCTTTGAGGTGGTGTTAAGCCGCACCTCACCCCCCCCCCCCCCTTCAAATGTCTGCCACGCAGATTCTGGGAACTTTGTACATGTATCTAACTAAACTTTTGGACAGGTTGACAAACATTGGAATACTTTTGTCAGAATAATTACAGGAGGCTTGTGGCATTCACAGGTCGGTTCACAGTTTTGGTTTCAGGTAATTGTTACCTGGTCTCTCCTTGATTATACAATAAACATTTAGAGAACATGGATGGAACTGGTCAAACAAGTCCAGCACAGAAGGCCTACTTGTACACATGGTGATACCAAAGTTTATTCTGGGAACTTTGTCCTTCTTAACTTTTTGGCAGGTTGACAGACATTGGAATACTTTTGGTGTACTAATTACAGGAAGCTTGTGACTGGGCAGTCATAGACCAGTTCACAGTTTTGGTTTCAGGTAATTGTTACCTGGTCTCTCCTTGATTGTACAGTAAACATTTATAGAATATGGATGGAACTGGTCAAATAGGTCCAGTACAGAAGGCCTACCTGGACACATGATGACACCAAAGTATATTCTGGTCAAATAAGTCCAGCAAAGAAGGCCTACATGTATATGGTACACATGATGACAGTATATTCTGGGAACTTTGTCCATCTTAACTTTTTGGCAGGTTGACAAACATTGGAATACTTTTGGTGTACTAATTACAGGAAGCTCATGACTGGGCAGTCATAGACCAGTTCACAGTTTTGGTTTCAGGTATTTGTTACCTGGTCTCTCCTTGATTGTACAGTAAACATTTATAGAATATGGATGGTCAAACAAGTCCAGCACAGAAGGCCTACCTGTACACATGATGACACTAAAGTATATTCTGGTCAAATAAGTCCAGCACAGAAGGCCTACATGTACACATGGTGATACCAAAGTTTATTCTGGGAGCTTTGTCCATCTTAACTTTTTGGCAGGTTGACAAACGTTGGAATACTTTTGGTGTAATAATTACAGGAAGCTTGTGACTGGGCAGTCATAGACCAGTTCACAGTTTTGGTTTCAGGTTATTGTTACCCGGTCCCTCCTTGATTATACAATAAACATTTAGAGAACATGGATGGAACTGGTCAAATAAGTCCAGCACAGAAGGCCTACTTGTACACATGGTGATACCAAAGTATATTCTGGGAACTTTGTCCATCTTAACTTTTTGGCAGGTTGACAAACATTGGAATACTTTTGGTGTACTAATTACAGGAAGCTTGTGACTGGGCAGTCATAGACCAGTTCACAGTTTTGGTTTCAGGTATTTGTTACCTGGTCTCTCCTTGATTGTACAATAAACATTTGGAGAACATGGATGGAACTGGTCAAACAAGTCCAGCACAGCAGGCCTACATGTACACATGGTGATACCAAAGTAATCTTTTTTGGCAGGTTGACAAACATTGGAATACTTTTGTTGAAATAATTACAGGAGGTTTGTGACTGTATGCAATTGACCAGTTCACAGTTTAGGTTTCAGGTACATGTAGATGTAATTGTTACCCAGTCCCTCCTTGATTGTACAATAAACATTTAAATAACATGGAACCAGTAAAACAAGTCGACCACGGATGACCTCTCTTTTTTTTAAACCAACAGAAATAATTTATTGTTCAATACAGGAAAAGGGTTTGTTTCAATGTCAATGGTGTACCGTACGGAGAATGGGTTAATTAATCCAAGAGGAATTGTAGATATAACATCCATGGACAATCTTTATGGGCCTAATGGGGATTTCTCTCTTGAAGTACAAAATGCCCCAAAATTACTGAACTCTCCTGGAAGGAATCTTTAGCATAAATACCAATTGTTAAGAGCCTCCTATTGTGTGTGCAGACTTTTCTTTCCTTATTTTGTAAAATCTAATAATTAATTATGTTTCAATTTGTTACATGCTCTGACAATCCTAACACATTACATGATTGTATTTCAAGAGAGTATTGACAGCTGAAATAGCAGAATCCTCTGGTTAATTTGGTGTTCAGTTCTATCACACTTAAGCAAATGAGGTTTGGTTCTAAAATGTTATTAATGGCATCCATTTGAATTTATTTAAGGTGAGGATGTTTTAATCCCCTCTTCAAATGATTCCAATCTTTTAATGGGTGTACACAGTACACTGCAGCGGTGGTGAAGAACGATTGTCAACAGGATTTCAAAAAGAGAAATACCATCCTAAGTTACATCCACCAAAATGGAGCAAATGGGTCCTCATTATATTTTTTTCAGGGGGGGCTTTCTTTCTAAAGTAGGTCTAAAAAGTAGAAATCAACATTATCTTTCATATTCCCACTATTTTAAAAGATCAGATTATAATGAAGTCTGCATTTTGACCTTTTCATCGGATCATCTTCCACACTTGTTCTCAGTAAATGTCAGCCTGCTAAATTATTTACATTTTACAATACGAGACACCTTGCTGGAGATGCTTCTAATAAATTATTTCATATTTGATTTGTTTTTAAGCCTAGCTTACTAAAATCTATTATCCAGCAATCTCTTCAGATAGTTTTTTTTAATGGATGGGTAATCGTCAGAATCTATGACACCATCCACCCTTCACTTTGCTCCATCCCAATGCCCTACCTTTTTTCTTCCCCATCTCCAACAACCCCCCCCCCCCCTCTGTCTCTCTCTCTCTCCCCCCCCCCCCCCCCACCTTGCTCTACATCCATCTTTTTTATTTCTTTCACCCATCCTCTATCTATATCTATTCATCTCAATATTTTGCCCTTTCAAGCACTGTCAACATCAAATATCCAAATCAGCTCAATCTTTCACTCAACATTAAATTAAAAAGAGGCATATTTATTAAAATCTGATGTAAAATCTTAAGAAATTTTTGATTTCTCACATTTCTTTCTTACACTTCACCATCCACAAGTTAGAAAGTGAAATCACCTTCTTTCTGATTTCAATAAAACCATAGCAAGGCCAGGAAATTCTAAATCTTATCTTTTCTTTCCGTTGATGCCCACAATCAAAATGTTATTCTAATTCCTTCCTCTTACCTTTACTCTTCTTCTCTTCCAGTCGTTTAAGTTCATCTAAGTAACGATCCATAAGAAACGATTTCCCTTCATTTGCTGACATAACTGTTAATCAGAAAGTTCACTTTCACAAAGTTCTTCTACTAGTTTTACGTCTATGGTAGATAAGACGACCACCGCTCTAGGTCTCCACGGCCTCACCGAGTGTCACCGACTCCACTTTCCGATGAATCCTCAAATTAATTCCTTGATATCGGTATGATATTTCCACAAATCTCTGAATTTTCAGCCACAAAGTATCGAAGACTCTCCCGGTTTTTTTTTTATTATTATTATTATTTATGACCTCAATTCAGGTAAACGTTTGAGATGATAGCATTAACCAAATAAGTTCCAATCTCAGTATTCCACTGGAGCGATGAACTGGTATCCCGACTTTCTGGCTTGAGCGGAACACACCACTCTTGTCGGCAACTTGCGCTACGAACACACGTTGCGGGATTCAGCTACTGTGCACACTAGTATTACATGTACCTCCAGTCGCATGGCATCGAGTATTCTTTGGTGGTATGAATGGGTGCCGCAACCAACGAATGCATGGGGAAGATGCACACCCACTGCATGCGGTAACTCGATTGGTCGAAAATTTCCCCAAAGAGAGACTGGTCTATTCAGAACGTAGAGGGAGATATGCCACTAAAATAAAAGGAAGGGGCTACTAGCTGTACAATAGGTGCAATATTTTGTCGCGGTATTTAGCTTTTCAAACCACTGCCCTATATTCGAAAACTTAATTTTGCGAGCGGTCTTACAGGAATCGTGTATATTTTAAGAGATAATGCTAAAAGAATGGGTATTTTTTTCGTCAAATGTCATAGAGCCTATATTACATCATTTTTGTTTTGTCCATTCATTTTTAAAACTCTCGCTGACACTGAAGACATTTGTTTTACCTCATTGGACAAAAACAGACTTATTTATCACTTTCAAAACACAAAACAAAATTAAGACCTGTAAAATCATGTAGAATTGGAAATCGGCCGTCTTTTTTAGTAAAGAACCCCCTCTATTAATGAATTCAGCATCAATTTCATATTCTTAATGTGTTTAGATCATGTTGGCTTCTGTTGATAACCCTTTTCAAATCAATGTTATCTTAGCATGAGAAACACATTTCATATTTATATTATTGCTTCTCAATCTTATTACTGTTTCCCTACATACAATTTTAAGATGGTGTCGTATGCCTTAAGGCCACTGCACACCTTACGACTGTTCGCGATCCGATTTTGGAACAATTCGCATTTTGCTCATTTTCTGAAAATGTGAATGGAACATATTATTTTATTTGAGGTTAAAATTCATTGAAAGAATATTAATATAACCATTTTGAAAGATTGCAAGCCTTTATTTTGGAGTAAAGGCCAAATTAGTTTCAAATCGTAGCCAATCGTACGACTGCTGTGACGTCATTACGACTAGATATCAAATTAGCTTTTATTCTAAGAAGGATGATAGCATAGTCACAGATTTGAACATAGGTATTCGTACGATGATTTCAAACATTACACAGTAAGTTATTCCAAGTCTCAATATTAGCATCAAATTCTACTACATTTTATTCTGAAATCGGGTCGCAGACCAATCGTAAGGTGTGCGGTCGCCTTTATAGGCATAAATCAATTTATTTGACTGCCCCCCTGACGAGTCACAACTGATACAGGGGACAGATGTGAACCCCTTCTTTTGAACCTGAAGACTTTTTTTTTGTAAGAAATCCTTAAAAACCCTTTATTTGTGGTTGAAGACCTTTTATTATTTTAATTTTTTTTTGCTTGTCACATTTTTTCGCAGACGAAATATCCTCCAAAAAATTTGCCCCCCCCCCTCTGGAAAATCCTAGGTACGCCAGTGGCTCCGGACAAGGACGATGACTCCTTCGTCGTCAAAGTCACTCCTCCTAAATTAATCAGAATGTTTCACAAGCACGTGTTACCTCCGGAGCGTCTTCTCGTGCACCTACTTTGGAACCAAACATAATTTAATCTCGCTCGTCATTAATGAACGTGGTGTGTCATTTTCTTCATCCTATTTTAATATCTTTTGTTCTACCTTCAGTCGATAGCTGAAAGGAGTTTAATTGACCTCTTCGCATAGATAATAGTAGATTAATCTCGGCTGGATACGAAGCATGTGGTCATCAGGTCTACTAGTATTCAATTCCAAAGAGAATTCGGGCGGTTCTGTTTGAGGGGCTCGTCAATGCAGAGAAGAATGAGAAGCAATTTGTAAGACTCAATTGATCTGATTAATTACGGATGGATTAAGAAGCATTAGTCACATGGGTGACGTACTAACCTGGCATTAATCTGCATGGATGCGGAAAGAGATCAAAGAGGGTGAATGGTCTTCGCAGGTTACAAATCTGATTGGGATTCTATAGGATCGTCGTATATCTTTTAAAGAGCAGTTGTTTTGGTACAAAGTCAAGTTAAGAAACTTTTGTTGAAAAAAACCCCAAAAAACAGTAATTGGGCTAAACGCGTAAGATGCGGTGATTCTTTCAGTGGAGTTCGTATGCTCTTGAGTTTCCTTTTATTTTCATATTACGTATTTATATCTTGACTTTAGTCGGACTTTTATACCGGTCTTGTGAAAGCATTCGTAACTCATTTCATCCCCCTTTATGTTAATGAATGAGAATGGTCCATGTTCCCTTCCTGAATGCATCTCTCGCCTGATAAATTTCGTCATAATTACGTTATTGCTGTTCCTGTTTGCACAATAAACGCAATAATGTGCCTGGATAGATTAAGATGAGTAAAGTGCATTATTGTTGGGAAACCCCACCCAATACAACATACCGACCCCATCCCAAAGACACATACACAAATATACACATACCCACACACACCTCTCCCTCCCCCTCTCTCTTCCCTTCATTCGGTGCACCCCCCTCCCCCTCTCTCTCATTCTCTCTCAACCCCCCCCATCTCTCTTCCCTCCTCTCACGCTTTCTCCCCCATCCTCTTATTCTCCCCCTCCATTCCTCACTCTCCCCCTCTCTCTGCCACTCCCTCTCTCTCCTCCCCGTCTCCCCCTCTTCCTCCCTATCTCTCTCCCTCTGCCTAATATAGCACCGATAATTTTAATGACGTCAAAACTTTATATCTCACGATCACCTGTCAGTTTTAAACGCCGTCGTTCAACCATGATACCCGATTTTCGCCACGTTTCGATATCAATGTGCAAACATGATCATCTCGGCAACAATTAGAAAAGGATAGATATTCACATAATGACTGATGAAAATGCACGCACAGAATTCATTATCACATTTCGATGCGTGCATGAGCTTATTTGTCAGATAGAGGTGTAAACATGGTTAGACCCAAGTCCGTATCCAAAGCAAAAAATAATAATAGAAAATAAATAAAAGAAAATACTTAGGAGAAAGGGAGGCTCCCGGGTTCAATTTCGCTTGTCAAGATTTTCAGAGACAAAGACCTATACCAAATTAACTAACGACTTTTTTTTTGCTTGTCAAATTTCTTGCCAAGGAAGAGAAGGAATGGAACCCCCTAATTTTGAACACAGAGGCGTCGATCGGGGAGGGGCGGGGCAGAACATGTCGATTTGCCCCCCCCCAAAAAAAAAAAAAATAATAATGATAATTTTGACAGCTGCCTGGATAAATTCATTACAGGGCCAGGCAGTACAGATAATACTTCTGAAAGAACTATAAAACCTTTTAACTTGGCCTAAAAATAATATTAAACATACAATATTCTGCAACATGATGTGGCGCGCTCCAAATTTTTTGAAATTTTTGTTTTCCACATTTGTCCGCCCCCCCCCCCCCCCCTTTCCATCATCATGGATCGACACCCTTGGTTAGACAGACATATGGATTGTTAAAGGTAGAGAGAGAGAGGGGTACATTTCTAGATAGACTGGGATTATGTACATAGGAGCGCCTTGAGCACCTAACAAGGTGGATATGTGCGCAATATAAATACCCTATATTATTACATGCAGATGACCATGATAGATATATAGATAGATAGGGGAAGGAGGAGAGACCGTAATTGCGACAATTTATTATGTTCGATTGCATAATTATCAATGTATTCTCCAATTACATGTAATCCAATATTTTTTAATGGACAACGAATTGTGCGTTTGTGGGGGGTGTTGGGGTGGGGTGGGCGTTTTTTGTATTTTTATTTATTTTTTTCTATTTATGTAGTATTAATGACAAGGCTTACATGTGATTTTACTTGTTGTTGTTGTTGTTGTTGTTTTAGCTTATACGGCGCGTATCATTCAGCAGTGAATATTTGCGCCATTTATCATTTATCTTTTATCTCAAGTTTTTAGTCTTCAGAAATGCTTTCAAAATATATATGATAAAGACAAATTTAAGAAAACATCTTGATTTTAATCATTCATTCGGTCAAACAAAATTGTAATTTCAATACTGAAACTACATACCTTTCTATCATTGTTCAGAATCTGTATACATTCTAAATAAAACCTGTATACTAAATAAATCTGGCATTTTATCCATCATTAAACATTGATTTCCTTGGAAATAAACCTGCAATACTCCTGTAATTTCTCATGGAAAAATGTAGGTAATCGATACATGCATTCTTCTTTTGTAATTTACGTCAAATTTGCGATGACGCTGATTTTGTTTCGAGATGTCGGTAGGGGGTAGAATGCCTCATGACAATAGGCTCTCCCGGAGAGAAAAATCAGGTTTTGTTATATTATTCACGAAAGAGTGGTATTTATAGAGCTTTTGGGTGGTGTTGCATTGTGTTTTAACCTTCATTCTTAGTAACATGTATCAATAATGGACAACGAGGAGAGGAGGGAGTAGGTCTCGTAGACTAGCTGTTGTTGATGATGTTGTTGTTGATGGTATTTAATGGTAGCGAGGACGACGATGATGATGGTGATCGTAATCACGATGGGGACGATTTTGTCGACCATGATGATGATTATGGTGATGATGAAGATGATGATGATGATGATGATGATGATTATGATGGTGATAATGATGCTGATAATGATGACGATGATGATGATGATGATGATGATGATGATGATGATGATGATGGTTATGATTATAATAATAATTGTGATGAATTTGAAGATGGTGATGATGATGATGAAGAAGATAGTGATGAAGAATGGTGATGGTGACGATGTTGATGGTGACGATGTTGATCATGTTGATGATGATGATGATGATAATGACGATGATGATGAAGAAGATGATGAAAGAGAAATAAGAAGACAGCAACAATGAGAATGATAATGTTATTTACGATGGTGAACATAAAATCCTCTCAGAAAAGATTTCCTCTTATAAAAGCCTGTCTCTAAAAGAAGCTTTGATTTTGTTTTTGGCAAGCCCCTCCGATTTACTTTTAAATGAAAAAGAACTCTGGTCATTTACTTTGTATGTATTATGTTTTTAAAATCTGTAATCATGCTATATACATTTAATCAATATACTACTTGGTCTTTAATTGATTTAATTGACCCATATTTTGATAGCAAGTTTAATTTAACAATTTAACCCTCGTCTAATAAGTTGAGTCATTTTTTGTTATTCTTAGAATGAGTGTTGTATAGGGGTTGTAAGGCTCGTGCCTCCAGAAAAAATTGTACTTCCATTTGTCAAGAGGTGGCGCTATTGTATATCGCCAATTCTACACGGAGATTAACCACTGATCTTCTAAAATATTCAGATCAGTGAGTTAACCGACCGTGTCTGTTAATTACTTCATCTTTGCAATAATATTAATACTTTGTAAAAAAATCAATAGAAATATATTTATTTATTTATTTACTTGAAGGTCAATAAAAGTTTCAATATTTAAAGAAGTATGAGTAACAAGGAGGAAAACAGCTTTTCGTTTACTTTGTACACTGTAAAGTGATGAAGATAATGTTTTAATATATTAACAATAATAGGTTATATTCTACAAATATTGTCTACTGAAAAAAGAGAGAAAATAAACTATAAAAAAAAGTTTTATAAAAACAAATGTGCGGTTTTATAACACGATCGATACCAACAATGACACAATGATATAGTTGGTGCATCTGTGAGAAAAATGCGGATAAGTGTGCTTTTATAATATACGATATTTTCATCGAAACAGTGCCAAAAATGTCGTGATTTCGTAATCTTTCATCTGATTTCGAGACAAATAGCAGCTGTGTTAGGTAAATTACATGTATTATGCTTCTAATTATTTTCAGAATGCAGAAAGAGTTTAGCAGAGCGAGGTTTCGATCCTCGGACCTCTGGGTTGTGGGCCCAGCACGCTTCCGCTGCGCCACTCTGCTTCTTAGGATCAATCGCAGCGTTTTTATTATTGTAAGCTATGATGAGTACAAGCATGAAGCTATTAAACACATAGCTCCATGTTATAAGTGAATGATGCAATAATTTACAATGGACTGAAAGTGAGCGATGCTTTGTTCTTTATTACATGTATGGAAATAGTAAGTACCCGTATATTACAATTTGTTTTAAAATGATATAAAAATTTTCACACATTAAGTGATCATGGATCGAAAACAAGCGAAAGATTAAACGATACTTAGAGATTCTAGAGCTTTAAAAATGGCAGTGATGATAACGGTGATGATAAAATGACATCAATGAGAATAATAATTAACAATTGCAAGAATAAGAACAACAACATTAATAATAATAGTGATAATATTACTAATATTAACATGATTAATACTATACTACTAATAATTATGATGACGAAGCTTTGCTTTGCTTTTTAGTGGACCCCTCCATTCTTCTCATTGATATATACTTATATTGATTTTAATTATATTTAATTATATTGATTATATTGATTTAAAATTGATATACACGTTAATCTATATTTGAATTACTTATTGAATGTTGAATCTTGTTCATGCTTTTGTTTAAATTGAATCAATTATCTTGTACATATTTATATTATGTTGAAGAATGAAAAATAAATTTGAATTGAATTGAATTGAATTGAATGATGATAATGATAATAATAATAACAATTATAGCAATAATGCTAATAGTAATAATAATAATAATATTAATAAAAACTAATAATTATAAATAATAATATCATACCATTATCATAATATTAATAGTATGACGATGCATAGTTTTCCTTTATTCGGGGCTATTTTGCCATTCATTGGAACATTAACTCCGCGGACGACTGGAAAACTACAAAATCATGTTAGCAGAGCGAGGTTTCGATCCTCGGACCTCTGGGTTATGGGCCCAGCACGCTTCCGCTGCGCCACTCTGCTTCTTATAAGGATAACACGCAGCGATTTTATTATTGTAAGCTATATATGCTGAGTATAAGTGAATGATGCAATAATTTACAATGGACTGAAATTGAGCGATGCTTTGTTCTTTGGTACATGTATGGAAACAGTAAGTACCCGTAAATTACAATTGTTCTAAATTATATAAAAGTTTTTACACATTAAGTGATCATGGATCGAAAACAAGCGAAAGATTAAAATGATACTATTCTAGAGCTTTAAAAATGGCAATGATGATAACGGTGATGATAAAATGGCATCAATGAGAATAATAATTACCAATTGCAAGAATAACAACAACTTTAATAATAATAGTGATAATATTACTAATATTAATACTACTACTACCAATAATGATGATGACGACGATGGTAATAATAATTATAATAATAATGATAACAATAATAGCAATAATGATAATAATATTAATAAAAACTAATAATTATAATATCATATACCATTATCATAATATTAATAGTATGACGATGCATAGTTTTCCTTTATTGGGGGTTATTTTGCCATTCATTGGAACATTAACTCCGCGGACGACTGGAAAACTACAAAATCATGTTAGCAGAGCGAGGTTTCGATCCTCGGACCTCTGGGTTATGGGCCCAGCACGCTTCCGCTGCGCCACTCTGCTTCTCTGGAGCTAAATGACGACATTGAGTCTTATTGCTAGATCATGGATGATGCAATATCTAGACTTTATTACATGATAAAAGATCCTTTATCAGGGGGCACCGCAAGATGGGGGGGGGGGGGCAACCACCAAGGTGAAAAAAGGGAGAAATTGGAATTAGGAGGGGTGGGGGAGAAAGAAAAGGGAAATGGGGGAGTCTTTACATACCCATTTGCCCCCATATCTAAGTATCCAGAGTCCCTGCTTATAATATGAATGTTGTACTGAGAATGGAATTTGTGCCCAAATCGTGTTAATTACTGGAATGTTGGCAACCCCCATCAATTATGTCTACAGCTGGGCCCCTCTGATAAAAAAAATCAACAACTTTTGTTGGCATTGGCCGTTAAAGGACGAGTCCACCCGAACAAAAAAATTGATTTGAATAAGTAGAGAAAAATCAAACTAGCATAACACTGAAAATTTCATCAAAATCGGATGTGAAATAAGAAAGTTATGGCATTTTAAAGTTTCGCTTATTTTTCACAAAACAGTGATATGCACGTCAACTCAGTGACACGCAAATGAGTCAGTCGATGATGTCTATCACTCACTATTTCTTTTGTTTTTTATTGTTTCAATTATAAAATATTTAATTTTTTACAGATTTGACCATAGGGACCGACTTGACTGAACCATAAAGTATTAAACAATGCTAATTCCACATATTCAGGGAGGAATTAATCACTGTTTCACTTGACAATGAGGAGAAAAGTAGAATATTTCATATCTCATATAATAAAATACAAAAGAAATAGTGAGTGGATGACATCATCAGTCTCCTCATTTGCATACCGACCAGGATGTGCATATAACTGTTTTGTGAAATTAAGCGAAACTTTTAAATGTCATATAACTTCATTATTTTACATCCGATTTAGATGAAATTTTTAGTGTTATGCCTGTTGGATTTTTCTCTTTTTATTCAAATCAATTTTTTGTTGGGGTGGACTTGTCCTTTAACCTTTAGTGACTTTTAATCCTATATCAAAGTTAAAGGGTAATTATTTATAACATACCACAGTAAGTCAGAATGGGAGCATTATTGAACGTCGTTCAGATTAATTCTAGTATGTTCAAGCACGCAAAAACTTAAAAAATTAAAAGTTCGCATTAGTCTCCTTTCTTCCCTTTTCTTATACTTCCCCCCCCCCCCTTCTTCACTGTTTGACAAATCGTGACCCACCCCTGTCACCCTAAGATGCCACCCCTGGTTGGTAGCATGAAGAAATGCAACCACTCTCCTAATTTCATTTTCAAATGCAAAATCTCTAGCAGAGCGAGGTTTCGATCCTCGGACCTCTGGGTTATGGGCCCAGCACGCTTCCGCTGCGCCACTCTGCTTCTTACGATGAAATTGATGGCATTTGGATCATAATTTTTGTATGCTGAGTAAATGAATGATGCAATCTTGTTGTCTATGGTCACGATGAGCGAGAATTATATTCGTAGAATTACGCACCTGCATAGAATACAATAACGAATACGAGCTAGAAGTCCTTATAAAATAAAGTCGACAAAGTGACCGGGTTTTAAAAAAAAAATTAAGAGCGTTATGTGCATTTTCAATATCGCATAATGTGGCAAAATATAAATAATCTAAGATTACATCACATACTTGAATATTTTAACATGTCACACCGAAAAACAGTAGGGCCTAAATTAGATATAATAATAATAAAATATTAGCAGAGCGAGGTTTCGATCCTCGGACCTCTGGGTTATGGGCCCAGCACGCTTCCGCTGTGCCACTCTGCTACTTACAATTATGATCAATTGCATTTTTATCAATGTATTCTCCAATTACCTGAAATGATGATGTAATTGTATCAAATAGTACTAAAATAATAATGATCCAATATATGAACGGGCGAAACACTCTCACCCTGATAGGTAAGCAATTAAAAAAAAAATAGCAGATTGAAAGTGGATTTCCTAAAAAAAAATATGTAAATGAGAATTATAGGTTAATCATATTTCTAAATGAATTACATATTTTTAAATTATCTTTTTATTTATAACTTCAACAGCAAAACGATTACAAAATGCAAATGTAATATTAATTCCAAAATTGTAACAATTATTATTATTATTATCATTGAACATCGTGCAGATTAATTCTAGAATGTTAAACATGCAAAAAACTAAAACATTGAAAGTTCGCATTAATCCCTTTTCTTGTTCTTTCCTCCAAATCTTGGCCCACCCCTGTCACCCTATGATGTCGCCCCTGGTTGGTTGCATGAGGAAATGCGACCACTCAACTAATTTTATTTTCAAATTCAAAAACTGTAGCAGAGCGAGGTTTCGATCCTCGGACCTCTGGGTTATGGGCCCAGCACGCTTCCGCTGCGCCACTCTGCTTCTTAAAATAATCAACTGCATTCGTACTATATATTATGGCCTGGCTCAGGTCAAATGAATTATAATGCAATATTATAGGATAGTACTTAGGGCTATTGAAATAAAGTGGTCCATAGAAAACAACGAACAGGCGAAATACAATTGAAAATTGAGACTGATTTTTTTTAATGAATATAATGACAATATATATTAATTACAATAAATGAATGAAAGAAAATTCACAGGTATTTCTGAGAAATAACAAAATTAACATTAGCAGAGCGAGGTTTCGATCCTCGGACCTCTGGGTTATGGGCCCAGCACGCTTCCGCTGCGCCACTCTGCTTCTTAAAATAATCAACTGCATTCGTACTATATATTATGGCCTGGCTCAGGTCAAATGAATTATAATGCAATATTATAGGATAGTACTTAGGGCTATTGAAATAAAGTGGTCCATAGAAAACAACGAACAGGCGAAATACAATTGAAAATTGAGACTGATTTTTTTTAATGAATATAATGACAATATATATTAATTACAATAAATGAATGAAAGAAAATTCACAGGTATTTCTGAGAAATAACAAAATTAACATTAGCAGAGCGAGGTTTCGATCCTCGGACCTCTGGGTTATGGGCCCAGCACGCTTCCGCTGCGCCACTCTGCTACTTACAATTATGATCGATTGCATTATTATCAATGTATTCTCCAATTACCTGAAATGATGATGTAATTGAATCAAATAGTACTAAAATAATAATGATCCAATATATGAACGGGCGAAACACTCTCACTCTGATAGGTAAGCAATTTAAAAAAAATAGCAGATTGAAAGTGGATTTCCTAAAAAAAAATATGTAAATGAGAATTTAGGTAAATCATAATAATAATAATAATAGACAGTTCTTGTATAGCGCATAACACATTATAAATAACGTCTCTATGCGCTTCCAAAGGACTTGGATATTATTACCCTGGCTTTAGCCTCGCAGCCTTTTACAGCGCTGGGGCATTTCAAGGAATAAATTCCTGCCAGGATACCCATTCACCTCACCTGGGTTGAGTGCAGCACAATGTGGATAAATTTCTTGCTGAAGGAAATTACGCCATGGCTGGGACTCGAACCTACGACCCTCTGTTTCAAAGTCCGGAGACTAATCCACTGGGCCACAACGCTCCACATATTTCTCATATCATATTTCTAAATGAATTACTTATTTTTGAATTATCTTTTTATTTATAACTTCAACAGCAAAACGATTACAAAATGCAAATGTAATATTATTTCCAAAATTGTAACAATTGTTATTATTATTATTATCATTGAACATCGTGCAGATTAATTATAGAATGTTAAACATGCAAAAAACTAAAACATTGAAAGTTCGCATTAATCCCTTTTCTTGTTCTTTCCTCCAAATCTTGGCCCACCCCTGTCACCCTATGATGTCGCCCCTGGTTGGTTGCATGAGGAAATGCGACCACTCAACTAATTTTATTTTCAAATTCAAAATCTGTATATAGCAGAGCGAGGTTTCGATCCTCGGACCTCTGGGTTATGGGCCCAGCACGCTTCCGCTGCGCCACTCTCCTTCTCTCGAGCTAATCGACGACATTGAGTGTTATCGCTAGATCATGGATGATGCAATATCTCGACTTTATTACATGATAAAAGATCCTTTATCAGGGGGCACCGCATGAGGGGGGGGGGGGCAACCACCCAGGTGAAAAAAGGGGAGAAATGGGAATTAGGAGACGGGGGAGGGAAAGAAAGGGAAATGGGGGAATCTTTACAAAGCCATGCACCCCCCATAGTAACCTGAGTCCCTGATCATAATATAAATGTTGTACTGAGAATGGAATTTGTGCCCAAATCGTGTTAATCATACTGGAATGTCGGCAAACCCCACCAATGTATACAGCTGGGCCCCTCTGATAAAAAAACCTTTTGTTGGCATTGGCCATTGACCTGTAGTGACTTTTAATCTTATGTCAAAGTTAAACGGTAATAATATACCACAGTAAATAAAAACGGGAGCAATATTGAACATCGTTCAGATTAATTCTATTATGTTCAACCACACATAAACTAAAATATTAAAAGTTCGCATTAGTCCACTGTCTTCCCTTTCTTATTCTTTTCCTCATTCTCCCCCTCCCCTTTCTTCAATTTTTGACAAATCTTGCCCACCCCTGTCAGCCTATGATGTAGCCCCTGGTTGGTTGAATGAAGAAATGCAACCACTCTACTACTTTATTTTCAAATGCAAAAAGTTTAGCAGAGCGAGGTTTCGATCCTCGGACCTCTGGGTTATGGGCCCAGCACGCTTCCGCTGCGCCACTCTGCTTCTTACGATGAATTAGATGGCATTTGGATCATGATTATTGTATGCTGAGTAAATGAATGATGCAATCTTGTTGTCTATTGTTCAACATAATGTGTTCTGAATATAATAAAACATACAATAGCGAATGCTAGTTAGAAGTCAATAAAATAAAGACAACAAAGTGACCGGTTTTGATAAAAAGACAATGAATTTTAAGTGCATGGTTATGTACATTTTCAATATCGCATAATGTGGCAAAATATAAATAACATAAGATTACATCACATACTTGAATATTTCAACATGTCACACCGACGAAAAACAGTAGGGCCTAAATTAGATATAATAATAATAAAATATTAGCAGAGCGAGGTTTCGATCCTCGGACCTCTGGGTTATGGGCCCAGCACGCTTCCGCTGCGCCACTCTGCTACTTGCGAAAATAATATATTTGATTGCAATATTATCAATGTTTTCTCCAATTACATGAAATGATGATGTAATTGTATCAAATAGTACTAAAATAATAATGATCCAATACATGAACGGGCGAAAAACTCTCACCCTGATAGGTAAGCAATTAATAAATAAAATAGCAGATTGAAAGTGGATTTCCTAAAAAAAAATTATGTAAATGAGAATTATAGGTTAATCATATTTCTAAATGAATTACATATTTTTAAATTATCTTTTTATTTATAACCTCAACAGCAAAAAGATTACAAAATGCAAATGTAATATTTCCAAAATTGTAACAATTGTTATTATTATTATTATCACTGAACATCGTGCAGATTAATTCTAAAATGTTAAACATGCAAAAAACTAAAACATTGAAAGTTCGCATTAATCCCTTTTCTTGTTCGTTCCTCCAAATCTTTGCCCACCCCTGTCACCCTATGATGTCGCCCCTGGTTGGTTGCATGAGGAAATGCGACCACTCAACTAATTTTATTTTCAAATTAAAAAACTGTAGCAGAGCGAGGTTTCGATCCTCGGACCTCTGGGTTATGGGCCCAGCACGCTTCCGCTGCGCCACTCTGCTTCTTACGATGAAATATATGGCATTTGAATCATTATTACAGTATGCTGAGTAAATGAATGATGCAATCTTGTTGTTTGTTGTTCGACATGATGTGTTCTGAATAGAATAAAACATACAAGCGAATGCTAGTTAGAAGTCCTTGTAAAGTAAAGTCAACAAAGTGACCGGTTTTGAAAAAAAGACAATGAATTTTAAGTGGTTATGTGCTTTTTCAATATCGCATAATGTGGCAAAATATAAATAATATAAGATTACATCACATACTTGAATATTTCAACATGTCACGCGGACGAAAAACAGTAGGGCCTAAATTAGATATAATAATAATGAAATATTAGAAGACCGAGGTTTCGATCCTCGGACCTCTGGGTTATGGGCCCAGCACGCTTCCGCTGCGCCACTCTGCTACTTACAATTATGATCAATTGCATTTTTATCAATGTATTCTCCAATTACCTGAAATGATGATGTAATTGTATCAAATAGTACTAAAATAATAATGATCCAATATATGAACGGGCGAAACACTCTCACCCTGATAGGTAAACAATTAAAAAAAAAATAGCAGATTGAAAGTGGATTTCCTAAAAAATATTATGTAAATGAGAATTATAGGTTAATCATATTTCTAAATGAATTACATATTTTTAAATT